>NC_089847.1:2530090-2840090 GCF_035609145.1 Eleutherodactylus coqui | reverse complement strand
GCAAACAGCGCCACCTACTTGTAGTGCCGAGATCTGCACGCTCCACATCTGAGCAGGACTCCTGGCTGGGTGTCAGAGTTGGGGGGTCTTTCACTGCTTTGGGGTTGTACTCAAGCTCGGCTGCCTTGGACGCTGTGCCGCCGGGACCAGAAACACGTGAGGCCGCGCTGCACTAAGGAAAACAAGACAGACGAGAACATTATACATCATTCTATCAGATCAAGACTAGAATGAAGAGAGAGGAAAAGGAGCCATTTATATCTATCTATATACACAGTACTACAATAAACAGGAAGAGAACCAACAGAGACTATAACTGAAGACAAATGGGTCCAGCAGTGGTAACAGCAAGAATATACGGTAGCTACTATAATACTGCCCCCTATGTACAAGGATATAACTACTATAATACTGCCCCCTATGTACAAGAATATAACTACTATAATACTGCCTCCTATGTACAAGAATATAACTACTATAATACTGCTCTTATGTACAAGAATATAACTACTATAATACTGCCCCCTATGTACAAGAATATAACTACTATAATACTACCCTCTATGTACAAGAATATAACTACTATAATACTGCCCCCTATGTACAAGAATATAACTACTATAATACTGCTGCTATGTGTGAGAATATAACTACTATAATACTGCCTCCCTAGGTACAAGAATATAACTACTATAACACTGCCCCCTATGTACAAGAATATAACTACTATAATACTGCCCCCTATGTACAAGAATATAACTACTATAATACTGCCCCCTATGTACAAGAATATAACTACTATAACACTGCCCCCTATGTACAAGAATATAACTACTATAATACTGCCCCCTATGTACAAGAATATAACTACTATAATACTGCCCCCTATGTACAAGAATATAACTACTATAATACTGCTCCTATGTACAAGAATATAACTGCTATAATACTGCCCCCTATGTACAAGAATATAACTACTATAATACTACCCTCTATGTACAAGAATATAACTACTATAATACTGCCCCCTATGTACAACAATATAACTACTATAATACTGCCCCCTATGTACAAGAATATAACTACTATAATACTGCCCCCTATGTACAAGAATATAACTACTATAACACTGCCCCCTATGTACAAGAATATAACTACTATAATACTGCCCCCTATGTACAAGAATATAACTACTATAATACTGCCCCCTATGTACAAGAATATAACTACTATAATACTGCTCCTATGTACAAGAATATAACTGCTATAATACTGCCCCCTATGTACAAGAATATAACTACTATAATACTGCCCCCTGTGTACAAGAATATAACTACTATAATACTGCCCCCTATGTACAAGAATATAACTACTATAATATTGACCCCTATGTACAAGAATATAACTACTATAATATTGACCCCTATGTACAAGAATATAACTACTATAATACTGCCCCCTATGTACAGGAATATAACTACTATAATACTGCCCCCTATGTACAAGAATAAACCTACTATAATACTGCCCCCTATGTACAAGAATATAACTACTATAATACTGCCCCCTATGTACAAGAATATACCTACTATAATACTGCTCCTATGTACAAGAATATAACTCCTATAATACTGCTCCTATGTACAAGAATATGACTACTATAATACTGCGCCCTATCTACAAGAATATAACTACTATAATACTGCCTCCTATGTACAAGAATATAACTACTATAATACTGCCCCCTATGTAAAGGGATATAACTACTACAATACTGCCCCCTATGTACAAGAATATAACTACTATAATACTGCCCCCTATGTACAAGAATATAACTACTATAATACTGCTCCTATGTACAAGAATATAACTGCTATAATACTGCCCCCTATGTACAAGAATATAACTACTATAATACTGCCCCCTGTGTACAAGAATATAACTACTATAATACTGCCCCCTATGTACAAGAATATAACTACTATAATATTGACCCCTATGTACAAGAATATAACTACTATAATACTGCCCCCTATGTACAGGAATATAACTACTATAATACTGCCCCCTATGTACAAGAATAAACCTACTATAATACTGCCCCCTATGTACAAGAATATAACTACTATAATACTGCCCCCTATGTACAAGAATATACCTACTATAATACTGCTCCTATGTACAAGAATATAACTCCTATAATACTGCTCCTATGTACAAGAATATAACTACTATAATACTGCGCCCTATGTACAAGAATATAACTACTATAATACTGCCTCCTATGTACAAGAATATAACTACTATAATACTGCCCCCTATGTACAAGAATATAACTACTATAATACTGCCTCCTATGTACAAGAATATAACTACTATAATACTGCCCCCTATGTAAAGGGATATAACTACTACAATACTGCCCCCTATGTACAAGAATATAACTACTATAATACTGCCCCCTATGTACAAGAATATAACTACTATAATACTACCCGCTATATACAAGAATATAACTACTATAATACTGCCCCCTATGTACAAGAATATAACTACTATAATACTGCCCCCTGTGTACAAGAATATAACTACTATAATACTGCCCCCAATGTACAAGAATATAACTACTATAATACTGCCCCCTATGTACAAAAATATAACTACTACAATACTGCCCCCTATGTACAAGAATATAACTACTACAATACTGCCCCCTATGTACAAGAATATAACTACTATAATACTGCCCCCTATGTAAAGGGATATAACTACTACAATACTGCCCCCTATGTACAAGAATATAACTACTATAATACTGCCCCCTATGTACAAGAATATAACTACTATAATACTGCCCCCTATGTACAAGAATATAACTACTAAAATACTGCCCCTGATGTACAAGAATATAACTACTATAATAATGCCACCTATGTACAAGAATATAACTACTATAATACTACCCCCTATGTACAAGAATATAACTGCTATAATACTGCCCCCTATGTACAAGAATATAACTACTATAATACTGCCCCCTATGTACAAGAATATAACTACTATAATACTGCCCCCTATGTACAAGAATATAACTACTATAATATTGACCCCTATGTACAAGAATATAACTACTATAATACTGCTCCTATGTACAAGAATATAACTGCTATAATACTGCCCCCTATGTACAAGAATATAACTACTATAATATTGACCCCTATGTACAAGAATATAACTACTATAATATTGACCCCTATGTACAAGAATATAACTACTATAATACTGCCCCCTATGTACAGGAATATAACTACTATAATACTGCCCCCTATGTACAAGAATAAACCTACTATAATACTGCCCCCTGTGTACAAGAATATAACTACTATAATACTGCCCCCTATGTACAAGAATATACCTACTATAATACTGCTCCTATGTACAAGAATATAACTCCTATAATACTGCTCCTATGTACAAGAATATGACTACTATAATACTGCGCCCTATCTACAAGAATATAACTACTATAATACTGCCTCCTATGTACAAGAATATAACTACTATAATACTGCCCCCTATGTAAAGGGATATAACTACTACAATACTGCCCCCTATGTACAAGAATATAACTACTATAATACTGCCCCCTATGTACAAGAATATAACTACTATAATACTGCTCCTATGTACAAGAATATAACTGCTATAATACTGCCCCCTATGTACAAGAATATAACTACTATAATACTGCCCCCTGTGTACAAGAATATAACTACTATAATACTGCCCCCTATGTACAAGAATATAACTACTATAATATTGACCCCTATGTACAAGAATATAACTACTATAATACTGCCCCCTATGTACAGGAATATAACTACTATAATACTGCCCCCTATGTACAAGAATAAACCTACTATAATACTGCCCCCTATGTACAAGAATATAACTACTATAATACTGCCCCCTATGTACAAGAATATACCTACTATAATACTGCTCCTATGTACAAGAATATAACTCCTATAATACTGCTCCTATGTACAAGAATATAACTACTATAATACTGCGCCCTATGTACAAGAATATAACTACTATAATACTGCCTCCTATGTACAAGAATATAACTACTATAATACTGCCCCCTATGTACAAGAATATAACTACTATAATACTGCCTCCTATGTACAAGAATATAACTACTATAATACTGCCCCCTATGTACAAGAATATAACTACTATAATACTGCCTCCTATGTACAAGAATATAACTACTATAATACAGCCCCCTATGTAAAGGGATATAACTACTACAATACTGCCCCCTATGTACAAGAATATAACTACTATAATACTGCCCCCTATGTACAAGAATATAACTACTATAATACTACCCGCTATATACAAGAATATAACTACTATAATACTGCCCCCAATGTACAAGAATATAACTACTATAATACTGCCCCCTATGTACAAAAATATAACTACTACAATACTGCCCCCTATGTACAAGAATATAACTACTACAATACTGCCCCCTATGTACAAGAATATAACTACTATAATACTGCCCCCTATGTACAAGAATATAACTACTATAATACTGCCCCCTATGTACAAGAATATAACTACTAAAATACTGCCCCCGATGTACAAGAATATAACTACTATAATACTGCCCCCTATGTACAAGGATATAACTACTATAATACTACCCCCTATGTACAAGAATATAACTGCTATAATACTGCCCCCTATGTACAAGAATATAACTACTATAATACTGCCCCCTATGTATAAGAATATAACTACTATAATACTGCCCCCTATGTATAAGAATATAACTACTATAATACTGCCCCCTACGTACAAGAATATAACTACTATAATACTGCCTCCTATGTACAAGAAAATAACTACTATAATACTGCCTCCTATGTACAAGAATATAACTACTAAAATACTGCCCCCGATGTACAAGAATATAACTACTATAATACTGCCCCCTATGTACAAGAATATAACTACTATAATACTACCCCCTATGTACAAGAATATAACTGCTATAATACTGCCCCCTATGTACAAGAATATAACTACTATAATACTGCCCCCTATGTATAAGAATATAACTACTATAATACTGCCCCCTATGTATAAGAATATAACTACTATAATACTGCCCCCTACGTACAAGAATATAACTACTATAATACTGCCCCCTATGTACAAAAATATAACTACTACAATACTGCCCCCTATGTACAAGAATATAACTACTACAATACTGCCCCCTATGTACAAGAATATAACTACTATAATACTGCCCCCTATGTAAAGGGATATAACTACTACAATACTGCCCCCTATGTACAAGAATATAACTACTATAATACTGCCCCCTATGTACAAGAATATAACTACTATAATACTGCCCCCTATGTACAAGAATATAACTACTAAAATACTGCCCCCGATGTACAAGAATATAACTACTATAATACTGCCCCCTATGTACAAGGATATAACTACTATAATACTACCCCCTATGTACAAGAATATAACTGCTATAATACTGCCCCCTATGTACAAGAATATAACTACTATAATACTGCCCCCTATGTATAAGAATATAACTACTATAATACTGCCCCCTATGTATAAGAATATAACTACTATAATACTGCCCCCTACGTACAAGAATATAACTACTATAATACTGCCTCCTATGTACAAGAAAATAACTACTATAATACTGCCTCCTATGTACAAGAATATAACTACTAAAATACTGCCCCCGATGTACAAGAATATAACTACTATAATACTGCCCCCTATGTACAAGAATATAACTACTATAATACTACCCCCTATGTACAAGAATATAACTGCTATAATACTGCCCCCTATGTACAAGAATATAACTACTATAATACTGCCCCCTATGTATAAGAATATAACTACTATAATACTGCCCCCTATGTATAAGAATATAACTACTATAATACTGCCCCCTACGTACAAGAATATAACTACTATAATACTGCCTCCTATGTACAAGAAAATAACTACTATAATACTGCCTCCTATGTATAAGAATATAACTACTATAATACTGCTCCTATGTACAAGAATATAACTACTATAATACTGCCCCCTACGTACAAGAATATAACTACTATAATACTGCCCCCTACGTACAATAATATAACTACTATAATACTGCCCCCTACGTACAATAATATAACTACTATAATACTGCCCCCTACGTACAAGAATATAACTACAATACTGCCCCCTACGTACAGGAATATAACTACTATAATACTGCCCCCTACGTACAAGAATATAACTACTATAATACTGCCCCCTACGTACAAGAATATAACTACTATAATACTGCCCCCTATGTACAAGAATATAACTACTATAATACTGCCCCCTATGTACAGGAATATAACTACTATAATACTGCCCCCTACGTACAAGAATATAACTACTATAATACTGCCCCCTATGTACAAGAATATAACTACTATAATACTGCCCCCTATGTACAGGAATATAACTACTATAATACTGCCTCCTATGTACAAGAATATAACTACTATAATACTGACCCCTATGTACAAGAATATAACTACTATAATCCTGCCTCCTATGTATAAGAATATAACTACTATAATACTGCTCCTATGTACAAGAATATAACTACTATAATACTGCTCCTATGTACAAGAATATAACTACTATAATACTGCCTCCTATGTATAAGAATATAACTACTATAATACTGCCTCCTATGTACAAGAATATAACTACTATAATACTGCTCCCTATGTACAAGAATATAACTACTATAATACTGCGCCTATGTATAAGAATATAACTACTATAATACTGCCTCCTATGTACAAGAATATAACTACTATAATACTACCCCTATGTACAAGAATATAACTACTATAATACTGCCCCCTATGTACAACTACAATACTGCCTCCTATGTGCGAGAATATAACTACTATAATACCGCCCCCTATGTACAAGAATATAACTACTATAATACTGCTCCCTATGCACAAGAATATAACTACTATAATACTACCCCTATGTACAAGAATATAACTACTATAACACTGCCCCTATGTACAAGAATATAACTACTATAATACTGCCCCCTATGTACAACTACAATACTGCCTCCTATGTGCGAGAATATAACTACTATAATACCGCCCCCTATGTACAAGAATATAACTACTATAATACTGCCCCCTATGTACAAGAATCTAAATACTATAATACTGCTCCCTATGTACAATATTATAACTACTATAATACTGCCCCCTATGTACAAGAATATAACTACTATAATACTGCTCCCTATGTACAAGAATATAACTACTATAATACTGCTCCGTATGTACAATATTATAACTACTGTAATACTGCCCCCTATGTACAAGAATATAACTACTATAATACTGCTCCTATGTACAAGAATATAACTACTATAATACTGCTCCTATGTACAAGAATATAACTACTATAATACTGCTCCTATGTACAAGAATATAACTACTATAATACTGCCTCCTATGTACAAGAATATAACTACTATAATACTGCCTCCTATGTACAAGAATATAACTACTATAATACTGCCCCCTATGTACAAGAATATAACTACTATAATACTGCCCCTATGTACAAGAATGTAACTACTATAATACTGCCTCCTATGTACAAGAATATAACTACTATAATACTGCCCCCTATGTACAAGAATATAACTACTATAATACTGCTCCTATGTACAAGAATATAACTACTATAATACTGCTCCTATGTACAAGAATATAACTACTATAATACTGCCTCCTATGTACAAGAATATAACTACTATAATACTGCTCCTATGTACAAGAATATAACTACTATAATACTGCTCCTATGTACAAGAATATAACTACTATAATACTGCTCCTATGTACAAGAATATAACTACTATAATACTGCCTCCTATGTACAAGAATATAACTACTATAATACTGCTCCTATGTACAAGAATATAACTACTATAATACTGCCTCCTATGTAAAAGAATATAACTACAATAATACTGCCGCCTATGTACAAGAATATAACTACTATAATACTGCCCCCTATGTACAGGAATATAACTACTATAATACTGCTCCTATGTACAAGAATATAACTACTATAATACTGCCCCCTATGTACAAGAATAGTACTATAATACTGCTCCCTATGTACAAGAATATAACTACTATAATACTGCCTCCTATGTACAAGAATATAACTACTATAATACTGCCCCCTATGTACAAGAATATAACTACAATAATACTGCCGCCTATGTACAAGAATATAACTACTATAATACTGCCCCCTATGTACAAGAATATAACTACTATAATACTGCCTCCTATGTACAAGAATATAACTACTATAATACTGCCCCCTATGTACAAGAATATAACTACTATAATACTGCTCCTATGTACAAGAATATAACTACTATAATACTGCCCCCTATGTACAAGAATATAACTACTATAATACTGCTCATATGTACAAGAATATAACTACTATAATACTGCCCCTTATGTACAAGAATATAACTACTATAATACTGCTCCTATGTACAAGAATATAACTACTATAATACTGCCTACTAGGTACAAGAATATAACTACTATAATACTGCCCCTTATGTACAAGAATATAACTACTATAATACTGCTCCTATGTACAAGAATATAACTACTATAATACTGCCCCTTATGTACAAGAATATAATTACTATAATACTGCGCCCATGTACAAGAATATAACTACTATAATACTGCCCTCTATGTACAAGGATATAACTACTATAATACTGCCTCATATGTACAAGAATATAACTACTATAATACTGCCCCCTATGTACAAGAATATAACTACTATAATACTGCTCCTATGTACAAGAATATAACTACTATAATACTGCCCCCTATGTACAAGAATATAACTACTATAATACTGCCCCTTATGTACAAGAATATAACTACTATAATACTGCTCCTATGTACAAGAATATAACTACTATAATACTGCCCCCTATGTACAAGAATATAACTACTATAATACTGCCTACTAGGTACAAGAATATAACTACTATAATACTGCCCCTTATGTACAAGAATATAACTACTATAATACTGCTCCTATGTACAAGAATATAACTACTATAATACTGCCCCTTATGTACAAGAATATAACTACTATAATACTGCCCCTTATGTACAAGAATATAACTACTATAATACTGCTCCTATGTACAAGAATATAACTACTATAATACTGCCCCCTATGTACAAGAATATAACTACTATAATACTGCCTACTAGGTACAAGAATATAACTACTATAATACTGCCCCTTATGTACAAGAATATAACTACTATAATACTGCCCCCTATGTACAAGAATATAACTACTATAATACTGCCCCTTATGTACAAGAATATAACTACTACAATACTGCTCCTATGTACTAGAATATAACTACTATAATACTGCCCCCTATGTACAAGAATATAACTACTATAATACTGCTCATATGTACAAGAATATAACTACTATAATACTGCCCCTTATGTACAAGAATATAACTACTATAATACTGCCTACTAGGTACAAGAATATAACTACTATAATACTGCCCCTTATGTACAAGAATATAACTACTATAATACTGCTCCTATGTACAAGAATATAACTACTATAATACTGCCCCCTATGTACAAGAATATAACTACTATAATACTGCCTACTAGGTACAAGAATATAACTACTATAATACTGCTCCCTATGTACAAGTATATAAGTACTATAATACTGCCCCTATGTACAAGTATATAAGTACTATAATACTGCCCCTTATGTACAAGAATATAACTACTATAATACTGCTCCTATGTACAAGAATATAACTACTATAATACTGCTCCTATGTGTGAGAATATAACTACTATAATACTGCCTACTAGGTACAAGAATACAACTACTATAATACTGCTCCTATGTACAAGAATATAACTACTATAATACTGCTCCTATGTACAAGAATATAACTACTATAATACTGCCCCCTATGTACAAGAATATAACTACTATAATACTGCCCCTTATGTACAAGAATATAACTACTATAATACTGCTCCTATGTACAAGAATATAACTACTATAATACTGCCCCCTATGTACAAGAATATAAATACTATAATACTGCTTCTATGTACAGGAATATAACTACTATAATACTGCACCCCTATGTACAAGAATATAACTACTATAATGCTGCCCCCTATGTACAAGAATATAACTACTATAATACTGCTCCTATGTGTGAGAATATAACTACTATAATACTGCCCCCTATGTACAAGAATATAACTACTATAATACTGCCCCCTATGTACAAGAATATAACTACTATAATACTGCCCCCTATGTACAAGAATATAACTACTATAATACTGCTCCAATGTACAAGAATATAACTACTATAATACTACTCCCTATGTACAAGAATATAACTACTATAATACTGCCCCCTATGTACAAGAATATAACTACTATAATACTGCTCCCTATGTACAAGAATATAACTACTATAATACTGCCCTCTATGTACAAGAATATAACTACTATAATACTGCCCCCTATGTACAAGAATATAACTACTATAATGCTGCCTCCTATGTACAAGAATATAACTACTATAATACTGCCCCCTATGTACAAGAATATAACTACTATAATACTGCCCCCTATGTACAAGAATATAACTACTATAATACTGCTCCCTATGTACAAGAATATAACTACTATAATACTGCCCCCTATGTACAAGAATATAACTACTATAATACTACCCCCTATGTACAAGAATATAACTACTATAATACTGCCCCCTATGTACAAGAATATAACTACTATAATACTGCCCCCTATGTATAAGAATATAACTACTATAATACTGCTCCCTATGTACAAGAATATAACTACTATAATACTGCCCCCTATGTACAAGAATATAACTGCTATAATACTGCCCACTATGTATTCCATGTGAGGCCTGACAAGTGCCTTATATAGTGGGAGGATCATGTTCTCGCCCCTCGCCCCTTTCAATGCACCCCAAGACTATTTGACTAGACTAGATTTCAGCAGGTGGAAGAATTCTGTATGATCTTTGCCCTTCCATTTCCCCTCCCCCCAGCGGTCCTCGGAAGCCCCTCTGTATTGTGCGGGCATATGACGGAGTTGCCCCGGCGGTGCAGCGAGTTAATACCGTCCTCATCCTCACTGCACTGGCAGCCACTCTCTGTTAATGTCCCTGTGAAATGTGACCCATATTACACATCACAGGGAGCTGCTGCTGGCAGGGTGGCATGTGGGAGCGCAGCGCCAGATGACGGGTTTAATGATGCCGCTGTGACTGAGCGCAGTTAATATTGGAGGGAGCAGCTGGTGACCTCTGCTCCTGGGAGATTTGCTGGCTGTGTTCAGGGCTCAGCTATGCATTATATCAGTATTATCCGCCATACACGGCTCCGCCTGCAGTGCCGCTTATCTCCAGGGCCCAAAGCCGCTCATATAGCCTGCAACCTCCATATATGACATCATCTTCCATGTCGGAGGCCCCCATTATAACCGCCACCATATTTATCCCATCAGTGACACCTCCTGTAAACACAATCCTGGGTATCTGCTGAACCTTATAGAAGAGCAAGCAAACAAAAATGGGGCACTCTCTAAATTCATAAAAGTGGTACCGAAATATCTCTAAACCTTCCCCTCCCGAACGAACGGCCTGGTGCACTTTGGCGCAATCCAATCTGTCAAGAGGAAAACCGAAAAAACACAGTAGCTGGATTCCATCATGCAGAACGAATCTGCCTCCTGTCCTGATTGTTACAATGTATCAGTGTAGGTAACATGTATCAGTCTGGAGTCAGAGGAGCGGGTACATTGTAACAAACTCTCAGCTGTGAGATTTATTAGACACCCCTCATATCTGCAGTGTCTTTTCAGTGTTTTCGGCTCTGTCCTTGGAGCAAATAAGAAAAATACTGAAAACTACCAAATGGGACAAAAGCTGCACCAAGAGGGGCAGACGCCCAATCACTGTAATGGGTCCATCGAGCTGCTGTAATGGCACCCAAAATTTTACTGGATGAAATACTTCAAGACATGCCCCCCGAAGCCCAACGGCACAAGTACTGGAGCCAGCGGATCGGACGTGAGGGCATATTAGCACAAAAACGGTGTTTCCGCCTGTTTAGAGCCCGGTACGAAGAAACATCACAAGACATATAACAATAGTGAGAATAGATTGTGGCGCCCACAAAGGGTTAAGTCTTAAGGAAGATGAAAAATCCTCCATTCACCGAAGATCCTCAAACCAAAGCATCACCGCGTGTTCTGTGCCGTGAGCCGCCGCCATAGTGTGTATACGGTAACGAGCAGAGCCCAGCGAGCCGCAGTGTCTGACGGGGTCCATACTGGAGCCGCTCCTGCCGGGGGCATTCCATACCCCGGATTCAATACTGCCTGGAAGGATATGAATAAATGGCGTCCATATGTCAAAAAACGGTTGAACGCGCGTCTTCATATAGAGGAGCGTCAGCCAATCCATTCGGAGCCAAAACAAAACTCGCAATCTGAGGATATTTGGCGCCAGAGCGCTTTGAAGGATGGCCCTGCAGACCGAGGCAGATATATGAAACAAGAATGTTTTGTACTGCCACAAGAGATTAGCGCACCCGTGCCAACCACACGACCAGAGCGCCAGCGCCAGATCGTCCTCACAACGGGTTTTTGCTAAACTGAGTAACATTAAACTTTTTAACTGGACGAACAACTCGAGCAAAAAAATATATATATATATACACACACACACACACACATATATATATATACACACACACACACACACACACACATCGCAGCCGATCCTATTGACGCATATAGGGGCAATTAAAAAAATCGGATCGCACTGGTTTCCTGTGATGGTGATCGGTTTTTAGCGCATGTAACCAAGGTAACCTTAAAAGTGCGCAAAACCCCATTGTGCGTTTTCTTGTTCACACATAAAAAACATAAAAATCGAATGCAAAACAGATTAAAATTGGGCAGAAAAATCAAAGAAAACCTAAAAAAAATTGCATAAAAAGGACTGGAAAAAACGCCTGCGTGAATATACCCTAAAGAAGAAAGCTGTTATCCAAAGCCAGCAAGCAGAGATCCTGAAAGCGGTGAGAATATGGACATATTGTGTAAATTTGTGAAGCTCTCGCCCCACCAGGATTCCGCCTTATTTGCATAGAACTGCTTACAACTAAAACACTAGTTGATACAATGTCTAGTAGTTAACTCCATAATCCCCAGACAGTGGTTCTCACTGAGCCTGGCAGAGGATGCCCCTCCCCCTCCTCCCGTGGCGCTGGATCTGTCAGGAAATCATTCCCACTTACACAAATGAGGAATAATTGATTTAAAGAAGCCATCTGTTTATATATAGGGAGAATCAGCGCAATTAAGGAGGATCTGTCCCTCTCGATAAGAGCGCGTCTCTCTGCCCCCATGGAAGGGACGTTTCGTGCCCAGAACACGTCCTGGAAGAATCACAACAAATTACAGCCGGGATGAATGATCGTGGCATTAACTCGTTACCCAACGCCCATGGGCTCTTCAAATTAAGACTAAAGATGCCGCTTGCAGCCACCTCTGGAGCGGCGCCAAGGTCACGGGTCGCCATAAGTAGGTTCATCGTTAAGAGCTGCGGCAAATTGCATCAAATTGTTATCTCTCTGCCATATCGGACCGTTTACAGGGAAGACTGTCGCCAGGGAAACGGCGAATAAATCTCCTACTTGTGTGTAGTGGGCAGCGACAAGAGCAATACACCGTGCAGCACTACCAGAAAGGACCCGTAGGGGGCAGAGCTGCCGTGGAAAGGCTTTTGCAGCAAATTCGTGAAAATATGCAGGAAATCTGCCCCGAAGGGCACGTAATGCGCAATTGTTGACTGTGAGCAGAAAGAGCTGCATCACTTCCGACCTGTATGCATTTACCCGAATGCTGAACTGCTGACAGGGCTAGTTAGCGCCAGAGGAGCGGGGTGCATGCCCGCCGGAGTACAGGGCTTTAGTATCAGCGACTGAGAAAACAGCTAATCTCCACGATGCTGCAAAAGCACTGGAGGGCCTCCACACACACACACGCGCCCCCCCCCCGGAGGCGGGGCCTGCACACACACACACACGCCCCCCGGAGGCGGGGCCTCCACACACACACACGCGCCCCCCGGAGGCGGGGCCTCCACACACACACACGCGCCCCCCCCGGAGGCGGGGCCTCCACACACACGCCCCCGGAGGCGGGGCCTCCACACACACTCCCCCGGAGGCGGGGCCTCCACACACACACTCCCCCGGAGGCGGGGCCTCCACACACACACGCCCCCTGGAGGCGGGGCCTCCACACGCACGCGCCCCGGAGGCAGGGCCTCCACACACACGCACCCCGGAGGCGGGGCCTCCACACACACGCACCCCGGAGGCGGGGCCTCCACACACACGCACCCCGGAGGCGGGGCCTCCACACACACAAGCACCCTGGAGGCGGGGCCTCCACACACACAAGCACCCTGGAGGCGGGGCCTTCACACACACAAGCACCCTGGAGGCGGGGCCTTCACACACACACACACACACAAGCACCCTGGAGGTGAGGCCTTCACACACACACACACACACAAGCACCCTGGAGGCGGGGCCTTCTCACACACACACACACACACACACACACACACACACACACACACACACAAGCACCCTGGAGGCGGGGCCTTCACACACACACACACACACACACACACAAGCACCCTGGAGGCGGGGCCTTCACACACACACACACACAAGCGCCCTGGAGGCGGGGCCTCCACACACACACACACAAGCGCCCCGGAGGCGGGGCCTCCACACACACACACAAGCGCCCCGGAGGCGGGGCCTCCACACACACGCGCTCTCTATGCATTGAGTTGCTCCGTACCTCTGGCAGACAGCTGTAGCAACCAACTAGGAGAAATCTATATTTGTTAGGATGCAAAATCGATGCAGATTCTACCCTAAACGTACAGCAGCATACATGACGTAAGCCGCCTCTAGGCGCACGGCAAATCTTACACAGCGGGCAGCCAAAAGCTGGCTCTGCTTACACCTGTCTCTAAACTCCCCAAAACACATAAGTGCCTGATAGAAGAGAAAGATGCTGCCAGACCCCCCCCCTGCCCCCCCCCCCATCCAACCCCCACCCATCCCCCCGTCCTCTCCCCATCCCCCCTGCCCTCTCCTCCCCATCCCCCCGCCTTCTCCCCCTCCCCCCCCCGCCCTCTCCTCCCCATCCCCCTGCCCTCTCCTCCCCATCCCCCCTGCCCTCTCCTCTCCATCCCCCCGCCTTCTCCCCCTCTCCTCCCCATCCCCCCTGCCCTCTCCTCCCCGCCCTCTCCTCTCCATCCCCCCGCCTTCTCCCCCTCTCCTCCCCATCCCCCCTGCCCTCTCCTCCCGCCCTCTCCTCCCCATCCCCCCTGCCCTATCCTCCCCATCCCCCCTGCCCTATCCTCCCCATCCCCCCTGCCCTATCCTCCCCATCCCCCCTGCCCTCTCCTCTCCATCCCCCCTGCCCTCTCCTCTCCATCCCCCCTGCCCTATCCTCCCCATCCCCCCACCCTCTCCTCCCCATCCCCCTGCCCTCTCCTCCCCATCCCCCCTGCCCTCTCCTCCCCATCCCCCCCTGCCCTATCCTCCCCATCCCCCCACCCCTCTCCTCCCCATCCCCCCGCCTTCTCCCCCTCATCCCCCGCCTTCTCCCCCTCTCCTCCCCATCCCCCCTGCCCTCTCCTCCCCATCCCCCCTGCCCTCTCCTCCCCATCCCCCCACCCCTCTCCTCCCCATCCCCCACCCCTCTCCTCCCCATCCCCCCACCTTCTCCCCCCTGCCCCTCTATACTCCCCCGCCCTCTCCTCTCCATCCCCCCCGCCTCCTCCCCCTGCCTTCTACCCCTGCCCCTCTATACTTCCCGCTCTCTCCTCCCCATGCCCCTGCCCCCTCCTCCCCATTCCCCGCCCTCTCCTCCCCATTCCCCGCCCCCTCCTCCCCACCCCCGACCTCTCCCACACATACCGCCACCCCACCTTCTCCTGTTTCCCTGTGCCCTTCCTCTGTCCCCCCCTGCCCTCTCCTCCCCATCCCCTTCTGCCCCCCCTGCCCTCTCCTCCCCATCCCCGCCCCTCCTCCCCATCCCCCCTGCCCCCTCCTCCCCATCCCCGCATCACCCCTGCCCCCTCCTCCCCATCTCCGCATCCTCCCCTGGCCCCCATCCCCCCTGCCCCCCCTCGCATCCCCCCGCCCCCCCCCTCGCATCCTCCCCTCCCCCCTCCTCCCCATCCCCCCTGCCCCTGCCCTCCCTCGCATCCCCCGCCCCCCCTCGCATCCTCCCCTGCCCCCCTCCCCCCCGCATCCTCCCCTGCCCCCCTCCCCCCCGCATCCTCCCCTGCCCCCCTCCCCCCGCATCCCCCCACCCCACCTTCTCCTCCTGTTTCCCTGTGCCCTTCCTCTGTGCACACACCCTCCAGATCCCCGTCTTCTCTTGGACCCCTCTGATCGGCCAACTTTACTCTAACAGGTTCAGCAGACTTCATTTTATGTTTCAGGTAAAGCTGGGTGACTACGCAGACGCCCATCCTTATAAGTGCCGTCACTCAGCTTTCCCGAACTGTAAATCTGCCCAATAATGTCTTGGTCCAGGTGGACAAAAGCTCTGGAGACGCCGATTATACCCACCCCGGGGGCAGACAACCTGCAGGAGTATTAGTTGTCACCCAGCTTTCCCTGACACAGAACTCTATGCAGGTGATTATAGTCGGGGGTCTCTGTAAGCCTCTGCTCGCCACCTCCGAGGCACGGCTGATCCCCCCGGCTAATCTACGATTATCCAGATAATGCCGCCATTGTCACTGAGCGCAGGGGACCGCTGGGGCCGCAGTTCAGGTTAAGGGCGAAAGTCAGTTGTGGAACACGGAATCTTGTGCGCGGCCCGCGGCCCCCCTAAACCTAGGGAGGGGGTCTATTATACCCTTCTGAAGAGCGGCTCACCTCCCACAGCTGTTCTCAATGCGTTTTGTTTGGGAAGTGGTTGATTATAATGGGCTGTCGGAGGAGAGGAGCCCCGGGCGCAGTTACACGCGTGTCTGTCACTATCTGCCGCATGGAGGGGGAGGGGAGCTTGGCCTCCATCTTGGGCTGATCCTCTCCATCTGGCCTTGCATTCCCCCACAATTGATGTTTTGGGGTCACTGTGGGGAGCAGAGGAGCGCCTCTCCAACACGCCACACGTGGTCGGGTAAAGACCCGCAAAATGACCCCCGCCCGCCGGAGCATAGGGATTTACAGATGCGCCGCTCGCAATAATCACCCTAAAAGAACCGTCTTCCAGCCACGGAGGGGGGGAGGGGATAATTTATTTACTTAATGGAGGAAACCAAGAGCTTAAGAACCAATGGGGAGGCGGCTGCGAGCGCGCCGGCGTTAGGGCTGCATTGTCTGATCCTGGCAGCGCTCCCAGCACAGACTGGATGTCACTTGGCAGCAGAACGGGTCAGGCTTCCAGAAACCAGGCAAACCGTGGAGAGATGCCAGGGAGCGCAGATTAACCCTTGTGTCACACGGAGTCTGACAGAGGTCGGAGGTCACACCAGTCCACATGCAGTAGCGGTTCAGTGATCACGGGGTTAACACCTATGATACTCTGCAGAGACATTCCCCATCATGTGTAATACATACATGTTATAATGTGCATCATAATCCGTCTACCGGGATATAGCCGCGATACCGCACAGCGCCCGCGTCAGCCGCGTACGGGGCGCCGGAATATAGGCCGCAAGTCACTCACAGGAATGAGTGAGACTTCAGAACCCATCGCAGACAGCAGGCCGCCATAATGACACGAATGTACAGGAAGCAGAAACATACAGACCCTGCGGGCACACGACTACAGGAGATCGGCGGGGCAGAGAGATCCTGAGTTACATCCTGCATTATACCCCAGAGCTGCACTCACTATTCTGCTGCTGGTGGAGTCACTGTGTACATACATTACTTATCCTGTACTGCTCCGGAGTTACATCCTGTATTATACTCCAGAGCTGCACTCACTATTCTACTGGTGGAGTCACTGTGTACATACATTACTTATCCTGTACTGATCCTGAGTTACATGCTGTATTATACTCCAGAGCTGCACTCACTATTCTACTGGTGGAGTCACTGTGTACATACATTACTTATCCTGTACTGATCCTGAGTTACATCCTGTATTATACTCCAGAGCTGCACTCACTATTCTGCTGGTGGAGTCACTGTGTACATACATTACTTATCCTGTACTGATCCTGAGTTACAGCCTGTATTATACTCCAGAGCTGCACTCACTATTCTGCTGGTGGAGTCACTGTGTACATACATTACTTATCCTGTACTGATGCTGAGTTACATCCTGTATTATACTCCAGAGCTGCACTCTCTATTCTGCTGGTGGAGTCACTGTGTACATACATTACTTATCCTGTACTGCTCCTGAGTTACATCCTGTATTATACCCCAGAGCTGCGCTCACTATTCTGCTGGTGAAGTCACTGTGTACATACATTACTTATTCTGTACTGCTCCTGAGTTACATCCTGTATTATACCCCAGAGCTGCACTCACTATTCTGCTGGTGGAGTCACTGTGTACATACATTACTTATCCTGTACTGATCCTGAGTTACATCCTGTATTATACCCCAGAGCTGCACTCACTATTCTGCTGGTGGAGTCACTGTGTACATACATTACTTATCCTGTACTGACCCTGAGTTATATCCTGTATTATACCCCAGAGCTGCGCTCACTATTCTGCTGGTGGAGTCACTGTGTACATACATTACTTATCCTGTACTGATCCTGAGTTACAGCCTGTATTATCCTCCAGAGCTGCACTCACTGTTCTGCTGGTGGAGTCACTGTGTACATACATTACTTATCCTGTACTGCTCCTGAGTTACATCCTGCACTATACCCCAGAGCTGCACTCACTATTCTGCTGGTGGAGTCACTGTGTACATACATTACTTATCCTGTACTAATCCTGAGTTACATCCTGTATTATACTCCAGAGCTGCACTCACTATTCTGGTGGTGGAGTCACTGTGTACATACATTACTTATCCTGTACTGATCCTGAGTTACATCCTGTATTATACCCCAGGGCTGCACTCCCTATTCTGCTGGTGGAGTCACTGTGTACATACATTACTTATCCTGTACTGCTCCTGAGTTACATCCTGTATTATACCCCAGAGCTGCACTCACTATTCTGCTGGTGGAGTCACTGTGTACATACATTACTTATCCTGTACTGATCCTGAGTTACATCCTGTATTATACCCCAGAGCTGCACTCACTATTCTGCTGGGGGGGTCACTGTGTACATACATTACTTATCCTGTACTGATCCTGTATTATACTCCAGAGCTGCATTCCACAGCCTTCAAAGCTGAAATCTCTCCCCCTTGCCTGCTGGTGATTTGCATTCTGGGTAGTCTTTACACCTGACACTCTCTGCTGTGATCTCTGTACTGCGCTGCAGGACATGTTGGCGCCATATAACGCCTGCTGACAGATCCCCGGCCGCCCGCTTCCTGCACGCGGCTGCAGCTGCTGTAAGCCGGTTAGGCGCCAGGAGCCGAGCAGATGGTTTTCTTGAAGCTCTGGAAATGAACCCAGATGAGTTTAATGGAGGAGTCAGAGTGGAGCTGCGAACCTCCGGCGACATCTCCCAGCGCTCCGCCACTAGCCTTCTACCGCTTTATAGATGGCAAACATGATGCGTCGCCACCCATCAGCCGCTAGATAGCGGGGCGAGGAAGCGCATACACAACCCTGATAGAGGCTTAGATACAGCGGGGCGAGGAAGCGCATACACCACCCTGATAGAGGCTTAGATACAGCGGGCGAGGAAGCGCATACACCACCCTGATAGAGGCTTAGATACAGCGGGGCGAGGAAGCGCATACACCACCCTGATAGAGGCTTAGATACAGCGGGGCGAGGAAGCGCATACACCACCCTGATAGAGGCTTAGATACAGCGGGGCGAGGAAGCGCATACACCACCCTGATAGAGGCTTAGATACAGCGGGGCGAGGAAGCGCATACACCACCCTGATAGAGGCTTAGATACAGCGGGGCGAGGAAGCGCATACACCACCCTGATAGAGGCTTAGTTACAGCGGGGCGAGGAAGCGCATACACCACCCTGATAGAGGCTTAGATACAGCGGGGCGAGGAAGCGCATACACCACCCTGATAGAGGCTTAGATACAGCGGGGCGAGGAAGCGCATACACCACCCTGATAGAGGCTTAGATACAGCGGGGCGAGGAAGCGCATACACCACCCTGATAGCGGCTTAGATACAGCGGGGCGAGGAAGCGCATACACCACCCTGATAGAGGCTTAGATACAGCGGGGCGAGGAAGCGCATACACCACCCTGATAGAGGCTTAGATACAGCGGGCGAGGAAGCGCATACACCACCCTGATAGAGGCTTAGATACAGCGGGGCGAGGAAGCGCATACACCACCCTGATAGAGGCTTAGTTACAGCGGGGCGAGGAAGCGCATACACCACCCTGATAGAGGCTTAGATACAGCGGGCGAGGAAGCGCATACACCACCCTGATAGAGGCTTAGATACAGCGGGCGAGGAAGCGCATACACCACCCTGATAGAGGCTTAGATACAGCGGGGCGAGGAAGCGCATACACCACCCTGATAGAGGCTTAGATACAGCGGGGCGAGGAAGCGCATACACCACCCTGATAGAGGCTTAGATACAGCGGCTCAGCAGCCGGTATCCCCCCCCGGATGGGATGAGATACAGCAGCCGGTATCCCCCCCCCCCCCGGATGGGATGAGATACAGCAGCCGGTATCCCCCCCCCCCCCCGGATGGGATGAGATACAGCAGCCGATATCCCCCCCCCCCCCGATGGGATGAGATACAGCAGTCGGTATCCCCCCCCCCCCCCCCGGATGGGATGAGATACAGCAGCCGGTATCCCCCCCTTCCCGGATGGGATGAGATACAGCAGCCGGTACCCCCCCCCCCCCCCCGGATGGGAAGAGATACAGCAGCCGGTATCCCCCCCCCCCCCGGATGGGATGAGATACAGCAGCCGGTATCCCCCCCTCCCCCCCCGGACGGGATTAGATACAGCAGCCGGTGTCACGCAGGATGGGATTAGATACAGCAGCCGATGTCACGCAGGATGGGATTAGATACAGCAGCCGGTGTCACGCAGGATGGGATTAGATACAGCAGCCGGTGTCACACAGGATGGGAGTAGATACAGCAGCCGGTGTCACGCAGGATGGGATTAGATACAGCAGCCGGTACCACGCAGGATGGGATTAGATACAGCAGCCGGTACCAAGCAGGATGGGATTAGATACAGCAGCCGGTACCAAGCAGGATGGGATTAGATACAGCAGCCGGTATCATGCAAGGTGGGATTAGATACAGCAGCTAGTATCTCACTTCTCCCAGCTGCATTGTGGGTAAGGACATGAATTTACATTGTCTCTGTGATTCACACCCCGACCGTTGAACATTCCACTGTATAAACAGACCGAGCGTCCTAACCGAAGAGGTTCTGCAGCAGCTGAGCGCTATAGAGCATGGTAATGGTTAATGTACAGTAATCCCCCTCCCCTGAACGGGTTAATGGCGGATCGCAAGGCGCACACTGCTACAATGACACCGAGGCGGAGATGTAACAACCCGCGGCCGCATTGTCCCGGCCCCCTCCTCGCGGCTTTATGTCTTTCACTCCTCGCCAATTACACGCGGCGCGGGCGGTTCAGGAGCTGCTCGTTAGACGAGAAGCTCAGAGAAGCGTTTACCTCCAGGGCGCGGCGTACAATGGGGAGAGCGGAGACGTGCTGCGCTAACAGCCCCCCCCCCCCGCCCGCAGCGCCTCCCGTTAACAGCCCCCCCGCCCACGCCGCCTCCCGCTAACAGCCCCCCCCCCGCCCGCAGCGCCTCCCGCTAACAGCCCCCCCCCCCCGCCCGCAGCACCTCCCGCTAACAGCCCCCCTCCCGCTAACCGCCCCCCCCCCGCCCGCAGCACCTCCCGCTAACACCCCCCCCCCCGCCCGCAGCACCTCCCGCTAACAGCCCCCCCCCCGCCCGCAGCACCTCCCGCTAACAGCCCCCCCCCCGCCCGCAGCACCTCCCGCTAACAGCCCCCCCCGCCCGCAGCACCTCCCGCTAACAGCCCCCCCCCCCGCTAACAGCCCCCCCCCCGCCCGCAGCACCTCCCGCTAACAGCCCCCCTCCCGCTAACAGCCCCCCCGCCCGCAGCACCTCCCGCTAACAGCCCCCCTCCCGCTAACAGCCCCCCCGCCCGCACCGCCTCCCGCTAATAGCCCCCCCCCCGCCCGCAGCGCCTCCCGCTAACAGCCCCCCCCGCCCGCAGCGCCTCCCGCTAACAGCCCCCCCCCCGCCCGCAGCGCCTCCCGCTAACAGCCCCCCCCGCCCGCAGCGCCTCCCGCTAATAGCCCCCCCCCCCCCGCCTGCAGCGCCTCCCGCTAACAGCCCCAAGCCCGCGGCGCCTCCCGCTAACAGCCCCCCCCCTCCCGCGGCGCCTCCCGCTAACGGCCCCCCCTCCCGCGGCGCCTCCCGCTAACAGCCCCCCCCCTCCCGCGGCGCCTCCCGCTAACGGCCCCCCCTCCCGCTAACAGCCCCCCCCCGCCCGCAGCACCTCCCGCTAACAGCCCCCCCCCGCCCGCAGCACTCCTCCCGCTAACAACCCCCCCTCCCGCTAACAGCCCCCGCCCGCAGCGCCTCCCGCTAACAGCCCCCCCCGCCCGCAGCACCTCCCGCTAACAACCCCCCCCTCCCGCTAACAGCCCCCGCCCGCAGCGCCTCCCGCTAACAGCCCCCCCCGCCCGCAGCGCCTCCCGCTAACAGCCCCCCGCCCGCAGCGCCTCCCGCTAACAGCCCCCCCGCCCGCAGCGCCTCCCGCTAACAGCCCCCCCGCCCGCAGCGCCTCCCGCTAACAGCCCCCCGTGCCTCCCTCCTGGTCGGAGCACCATCATCAAGGCATTAAATCCGCTCGCGTACAAGTTCGAGTCAAAGCAAAGAAAAGCCTCGGAGATTTTGCTGAAAGACGCTTAACACTTGCGGGGAAGACGCGCGGCTCCAGCGGGGGGCAGTCAGGGGGGCTCCGGCTCACGGCAAGGACTCCTCCCCTCATGGGGAATTCTGTAACCTTCTAATTCACTTTAAGTTCAATTCTTAAACATGTTCAAGAACTCTGCTTGCTGTCAGTGAAAAGAAAGCCTCTCAGGTGGGAAACCCATCCATATGAGGGGGCTGATGAGTACTGAACCCGCCGCAGCGTTCCTCCATGTTCCCCCGGCTTTGTGAATAACCGTAATCTGCTGCACTGATGGTTGAGCCATCTGGGGGGCCGCGAGCAGAACCCCCCTATAACTCAAACATGGCTGCCCTGTGCTCCTGCGCGACCTCTGCACACGGACGTCTTTGGCCGGGGGATCGGCTGCGCCTCAGACCGCTCCTGTGTCTCGGGGTCAGTAGATTCATCCCCACTAGTTACACTTTGTTCTGGGATCCTCCTGGGTGGACGCCTTCGCCCTTCCTAATCGTTGTGGAGAACGGCACAAGCTGGTTGGTCCTCCATGATCGTGTTACGGGGGCTCTCATGTCTGGGGGGGGGGGGGCTCTCACGTCTGGGGGGGGCTCACGTTTGCAGGCACGGAGGTGCAGACCGGCCTCCACGGGGTTTATCCCTTCCAACGCCCAAATGGCCAGTTTTCAAACATACAAGCCACCATTGATCTTTGGGGCCGCCGTGGCTCAGAGTTTGTGGCGGTCATCATGGATCGGCCTCGCACCTTTCCCTTGGAGACACAGGAACCTGATTGGTCCTCTGCTCCTCCTGGCAGAGCGCCTCTGATGTTGCCAGGGTCACTTGGGTTTTTGCATCATTGAATATAGATAGACAAGCGCGCCCGCGAGCTTCTGGGTGAGCCTCCTGCAGACGGCCGGATCGCGCTGTGAGAGATGTGCCCAGCGGATGTGCCACATGTGCGGAGCCGGCCCGTCACTAGTGACGCTTCTGCGAGGCGCGCACACAGAGGACATTTTGTTTACACGCGGTCAAATGGCGACCGTCTGCATAGGATTGCGTTATCTAAAACAATCCTATGGCAGCGGGCACGGGCGGAAATTAGGCAGGTCTAAGGCGCAATACTTCTCAGCACCCCCTCGTACTTCCCCCACAGCTGAGGGTTTGTAACAATGTATCCAATGTAGACAATCATCTGTGAGCTCCAGGACTGATACATTGTGACAAACAAGAGTGGGGGGTGAATGTGGGAGCAGATGGAAGAGCCGCAGCGGTGCGCACATTCTGCACTGTCACCGAGTCCGGCATAGGTAACACATCCGTAAGTGACCGCACAACAGCAGACCGCGGCGGCTCTGGTGAATGCAGAACCCCCAAATAATCTCAGCCCCCCATAAACCAGGAATAAGATTCCTAAGCCCTGAATTCCTATAAATGGCCTTGTATCTCTGACTTGAAAGAGGTTCTGCAGCAGCTACAAACAAATACTGCACAGGATTAGATAAGGAAATCACTGACTGGCCAGTGCTGGAAATAAACATCCCCAGGAGGACACTAATTTATAGCCGTCCCACTAAGGGTTAATTACATGCAGGCCCGGACCCCAGGAGAGCAGAGAATTACCAAATCTACTAACCCTCCCCCCCATCCATCACATCTGCCTCACTGCGCCCTCTAGTGGCTGAGAGCAGGAAAACACTTCATAGAATCATCTGTTCTAGATGGATCTCATATTACCCATCCATCCCTCCATGCCCCCTTTATCTCCCTGTTGGCACATCCGGGCTGTGATGGGTTACTGAACTTTTATATTCCTGTTGCCAACACAAAGGGGCCAAACCAGGTAAAAACCTAACATGTATGCATTGTGTCACCCCTCTCCTCCAGAGTGTCAGCTCTTATGGTCAGTGGGGTTGTCTGTCGGCCCTGTAGAGTGTCAGCAGGGTTCTCTGTCGGCCCTGTAGAGTGTCAGCTCTTATGGTCAGCAGGGTTCTCTGTCGGCCCTGTAGAGTGTCAGCTCTTATTTGGTCAGCGGGGTTCTCTGTCGGCCCTGTAGAGTGTCAGCTCTTGGGGTTAGCGGGGTCCTCGTGTACTCTATAGGCTCTGGCACATCTCCAGCTGGCCCGGTCAGGGTGACCCTGCTGCATACATGGCGGCTGCTGTGCTGTCATTTCTCTTCCCCTCTGCAGGTTCCTGACAGCTCTGGGCAGCTGGGCACAGGGTGACACTGATCTTCCGGATAAGCAGCGCCTGTCTTCCTTGACGCTGACCGCAGACCGTGCAGTCCTGACCGTGAGCATCTCTCTATCCAAGTTGCTCATTCCAGCTGGCTCCAGGGTGCTGGCCCTGCGTAGGAAGCGGCTGACCGAGCCAACGGAAAGCTGTCATTAGCTGCCAGGCTCAGCCGCACACCACTCAGCCCAAACACAAGACGCCACAAGAATCCCAGCCGAGCGCCGAAGACTCCGAGTCTGAGGACCGGCGACCGACGGAACAATGTGCTATTATACACTGTATACCGCACAGCGGGGCGCCACCGTAGCCGCACGCACTCTATACCGCATAGCGGGGCGCCACCGTAGCCGCACGTACTCTATACCGCATAGCGGGGCGCCACCGTAGCCGCACGCACTCTATACCGCATAGCGGGGCGCCACCGTACCCGCACGTACTCTATACCGCACAGCGGGGCGCCACCGTAGCCGCACGTACTCTATACCGCACAGCGGGGCGCCACCGTACCCGCACGTACTCTATACCGCACAGCGGGGCACCACCGTACCCGCATGTACTCTATACCGTACAGCGGGGCGCCACCGTACCCGCACGTACTCTATACCGTACAGCGGGCACCACCGTACCCGCACATACTCTATACCGTACAGCGGGGCGCCACCGTACCCGCACGTACTCTATACCGTACAGCGGGGCGCCACCGTACCCGCACGTACTCTATACCGCACAGCGGGGCGCCACCGTACCCGCACGTACTCTATACCGTACAGCGGGGCACCACCGTACCCGCACGTACTCTATACCGTACAGCGGGGCACCACCGTACCCGCACATACTCTATACCGTACAGCGGGGCACCACCGTACCCGCACATACTCTATACCGTACAGCGGGGCACCACCGTACCCGCACATACTCTATACCGTACAGCGGGGCACCACCGTACCCGCACATACTCTATACCGCATAGCGGGGGCACCACCGTACCCGCACATACTCTATACCACACAGCAGGGTGCCACCAGATGTCATTGTCACACGAGGATGAGTGGCGCTCCCTTCGCCGTGATATTAATGTTCTGGCTGGGCGCCGTCTACACATCCGATACAAATCCCTCGCACCCGTACACACTTATCGGTGGGTGGGACATGAACCAGAGGTCCCAGAGGTCACAAGCGGCAGGACCCAGCAGGGCGGCGCACACATCGCCTGCAGCGCGGTACACGAAGCTCCCCCCCAAGATGATCCGGTATAAGCTGGGGATTAGGCACATTTCCTTCCGCCCCGAAACTCGGCTTCCTAAATCCAAAGCGCAGCCTGAAAATAAACAGGGGGAGCGGCGCTGCGAGGGCAAACACGGACCCTGCCATCTGCAGTACAGGAAGATGATGTCACAGGGTGAGAGCAGTGACATCACAGCAGGTCAGTCTGTAAATGGACGATGATGTCACAAGACTAAGGAGCAGGACAGTATTAGGGCCCATTTACACGAGCAGAAGATCGCTCAAACGTCGGCGACCGCTTGGAGCGAGTATTTTGCATAAAAAATAATTGTTTTCTAAGTAGCTCCTTAAATACCAATTATGTATGCAAATGAAAGCCTTCACTGAGCACAGCTAATAACCTCAGATGTTAGCTGTGCTCAGATTCCCCCCGTGCATGCAGCAGGTCAGTGTGATAGGGTGATTATGTCATAGGGGGGGGGGGGGGCAGTGAGGTCACAGTGCATGCAGCAGGTCAGTGTGATAGGGTGATTATGTCATAGGGGGGGGGCAGTGAGGTCACACAGTGCATGCAGCAGGTCAGTGTGATAGGGTGATTATGTCATAGGGGAGGGGGCAATGAGGTCACACAGTGCATGCAGCAGGTCAGTGTGACAGGGTGATGATGTCATAGGGGGGGCAGTGCATGCAGCTGGTCAGTCTGATAGGCTGATGTCGTGATAGGGGGGGGGGCAGTGAGGTCACACAGTGCATGCAGCTGGTCAGTGTGATAGGGGGATGATGTCATAGCGAGCTCTCACAGTCCATAGGGCAGGGTGGTGTAATTGGGTGAGGACAGGACCTATTATCCGCTCTCTTGTAGCCGCGCTTCTAGCACACGATGGCAGCACGGCGGTCATTATTATTTAGGAGAATGTCCTCATCCAACGCCCCTCCCCCGCTTCATCACACAGAGGAGGGGAACAGAGGCTCCTTACGCTCTTCGGGATCGGCCTGACCTGTAGTGTAGCAGGGATATAAATTCTTGGCGTGCTTATTAGCCTGGAGACGGCCGCCATTAGACTGAGAAGATTTAGTCGTGAAGCTGGCGGTAAATATGTGAGCGAAGTGAAACATTAGGACAGGATGCGCCGGCGCCGCGTGCAATAAGAGGCGAGCGCCGCAATAAGCGTCTGGCGCCGCCGCTGATCGACACAGAAGTGACAGGCGGCAGGATTAGCACAGACAGGCGGCTTCCTAAGGCGGCTTATGTGCAAAGAGCAGAGATGACCCCGTCACTCCAAGCCGATCCGTGGAACATACGCAGAGAAGAGCGAGCGCCAAGGGGGAGGGGACAGTACAGGAATGTCCACGGAATCAGCGAGGGTTACAAGATCTCTGCTTGCTCGCAGTACATAGAAACCCTGTCTAGACCGAATACCTCTCAGCTGAGGATGTGTTACAATGTATCAGTCTGGACACAATTGTAACAATTCTTCTGCTGGGAGGCCCTTCAGGTCTCGGAGGGATTTCATTAAAGCCGCCTGCACACGGGCAGATTTGAGCGGCGGGCGTCCGCGCTGCAGATCCGCAGCAAATACCATCCATAGCTACGGGAAGACGCTTCCTGTAACACTTGCAGAAACTAATTGCGGTTTCCGCAAGCGGAGGAAAATATCAGAGCATGCTTTATTTTTGCGCGGACAGCTTCTATTAAAGTCAATGGCAGCAGTCCGACCTGCGGCCTGTCCGGATTCCGCGTCATCACCTAGCAACGGCACGGGAAAAGCAAATCTGTTTTACGCATGTCGGACGGCGCGCCGCCTGGGTCCATCCGCAGAATAGATGAAGACATGGAACTGGCAGGTACGCACAGATGCCGCTCCTGTCAGGGTCGGACTCCGCTGCCGGCGGCCTACGGGTAAGGGCGTTTCACATTTGCGCTACAGATTACATTTTCCTGCTCTGTTTTAGGAGCACGACAGATAAATCCACCAACTGGCGCCAAACTGACCCAAATGACTACAATGGCGTCCGTCCAGTCTCCATCCACATGTCCGGCATCTTCTAGTGCGGCTTGCCGCGCTATTTCTTCTGTGCTTTTCGCAGAATTCAGTGACGGACGCGGATGTGAGCGCAGCCTAAGCTCATCAGGACCTAGTATAACTCCCGCAGCTCAGGGGGGTTGTTACAATGTATCAGTGGAGGCAGAAGCTTGGAGCCTGGATCCCAGAACAGGATGGGGATTTCCCAAAGCACTGACACACTGTAACAAGCGCCGCAGCTGTGTGAGCAGCACAAAGGACGCCCATCACCGTGAAGGGGTTCAGATCTCCTGCTCCCCAAATGGATCCGTCCTGTGACAGAAGCGGCCGGCGCGGACCCCGCTAACTATAGTGGGAGCCAGGCTTCCAGCATTCTGCACCATTTCATCCTGGCTTTAACCCCTTCCCTCCCGAGGATAAGCCTACAAGCTACGGATGGAAGTTAGCGGTGACTGACAGCCGGCCTCCTGCTACAACAGCAGGGAGCGGTGAGAACACCGATCCCTGACATTAACCCCTTCCTCGACGCAATTAATGTTGTGATGTCACAATCACGGAGGTCCCATGGGCCAGACAATGGTGTCAGATCAGTCATGGCCTGTGATCACTATGATTAGTGAGAATACATTGCACTCCAGAAGTACTGCAGTGTATTATCAGAGTGATCACCGCATTGTGGGTTCAAGTCTCCTAGAGGGACGGAAAAACAGAAGATAGAAATGAAATAAGATTAAAGCAGCCTGTACCCGCCTGTACCCGCCTGGCATCGCTGCTCCCATAACGACCCGCAGGATACAGCGAAGACACTTTATCCTGGACGGCAAGCACTGTACAAAGACACAGACCGCCGAGTTACTTTTTTTGTTCATTTTGCCTCCCATAAAAAAAGCACAATAAAAAGGGATTACAAAAACCATTTGTACCCCAAACTGGTAGCACGAAAATGCAACAAAATGCAGCCACGGCGGAGGGGAAATAAAAAAGTTACGGCCTTTGAAAATTGGAGATGACCCCCCCCCCCCCTCCCCCTCAAAATTGGCCAAAATAGTCAATAAGGGGTTAAACAGGATCCAGCACTGATGGGAGTGGATTAGGTTCTGTCTGTAAACAAATGTCCCTATTCACTGACAGCAAGCAGAGACGACGGATGAGGATCACCACATCCCAGCTTGTACGTAAATCCTTCAATATCCAAGGGGGCCAAGAAGAGGCGCCAGGAGGGGGAGCCCCGGCCCCCATTAGTGGAGTACAGCTGGCGGGGTCCATCCAAAGGTATCACAACCTGCAAGAGGCGCGATAAGACTTCAATCATGTGTTATGGATGGCCTGTCGGGCCGCATTAAATTATCTCATGTGTGTGAGCCACAGGCGAAGGGGAATGGATGTGATGTATGCAGGAGCGCGGAGGGGGGAGATGGATGGCGGGGGGCGCCGGCTCAGGCGCTGAGGAGGATTAAGCAGCTCATATAATGCACAAGATGCTGCTTTATCTCACAAATTGGCAGCGGCTCCCGGGGGTCAGCGGTTAATGCCAGCGGGCGCACAGGTCAACGAGAGGTCAGCGCAGAAAAATGACCCACGCGGGATGGCGCCTAACACGTGGGCGACGATGTCACTCTTACATCCTTATAGCAGGGGGTCATATAGGACGGGTGCTGGCAGCGGAAATACACCGCGAATGGCGAGGATTAGGCTGAGCGCAGCACCAAATGGCGCGCTGGCAGTCCGACAGACATCATTATAGTCCAGCGGGCGCCGTTGGGTTCCAGTATAGAAGGAATCCGTTCACAGCTGCGACTCCAACTTCTTACTTCCAAGACGGCACAGAAAAACGGAATCCCCGGATGGAAATGTAATCAGACTGCGAGCGTTTACACAGATTTATGGCGCGCTTAAACCGAAATGCTGTCCATAAAACAAATATCTAAAAATGTAAAAAGAAAAAAATTGCATGTTCCACCATGGCGCAAATAGCAAATAACGGGCGATATCAGCCAAAAATATTACATGCTGCAACTTCTCCGCCTTCCAGGAGAAAAATCGCACGTGTAAATATGGGTTCCGTTTTCCTGCAACGTACAAACCTCACACGAGAGCGCCCCCTGTGAACGCGGCCCGATAGATGCCACGGGCACGGCCGCTCCGCATTATCAGACCTTGGAATAATAGAACTTTGCTTGGCATCTAGAAGCAGTAGCTTTGTTTTCGGCAAGTCTATAAAGCAACGAGAGAATGGCGCCCCCGGTGGTCACATGGTTCCAGCAGCACGGCTGGTTTGGAGCGTTTTCCTATTATACTCACTCCAGTCACCTCCCTGCTGCGGCCACTAGGTGGCAGTTTTTACGGAGTGCGTTGACACATTGCCCCCTAGTGGTGGCAGCAGGTAGCAGACAACTGTAGCAGTATGTGAGGGAATCCTTTCCTCTGCCAGCTGCTTAGCGGACGTGCGAGAATATTACCGCCACGAATAAAGGGGGTTTGTAGAGAAGACTGCCGCCACAGGAATGCACTGCCGGTCAGAGTGCCCAGCAAACCACCACCCAGCGGGTGCCGTGCCAGGGCCGCCACTGTGGCTTCTGAGGCTTCTTTCAAGGCTGCGGCGGGATGTCTGGGCAGACACTTGGCCGGAGAAGCAGCCCACAGCTCACACAGCGCTGGGCGGCCCGAGCTGCTGCCGTCCTGTGATGTCACAGAGAAGAGACGCCAAAGGAACCTCAAGACCGGCTGCCAGGATTCGCGGTCCGCAGCGCTCCTAACAGATTACAGAAAATACGTAGAAGACCCTCCACGGGACGGACCAAGACAACCAAGAATGAGGAGGAACAGCGACTGACAACCGCAGCACCGGGGTCAGGAAGGTTGTCAGGAGGCCACAGAACGCGCAACACACACCGACAGCCCCTTTATTACCATCTAGTCGCGTCGGACTCCTTCGCCCTTTAGCTCCACAGTGATTCGTCGAGGTGTAGATTCCACTGGGTGATGAAATCCTCCTACAGGAATACCGGCCCCTATGGACAGGAAGCTGCTTGTAGTCCCTGCAGATTAGATGGCGGTGCTGACATGTTCTGACCGGCTGACAGGAAGGGGTCAGCGATTCATGCTGCTTGTGCCAAATTCTGACCTCCCTCACCACATAAATCTGGCTCCATCTGACCAGGAGATGTTCCTCCGCTGCTCAGTGATACAAGTTTTGCGCTCTTTTGCCCGCTGGAGTCTGTTTCTCTTAGACACAATGGCGCTGGAACTGGTCGCCCGCTGTTATACCATCCGTGCGGAGGAACGGCGAGTTGTGCGTTCGGACACGTTAGTTGGAGCTCCAGCGTTGTATTCAGCTGACTGTGCAGCCTGTTGGTCCGAACGATTCCTGACATCCTCCTCCGACCCCTTTCAGGGATGAGTTGTTTCCCCCCACAGGATCCCCTTTCCCTGGATGATTTCCTGGATCGCGCCATTCTCGGTATACTCTCCACACCGTTACATGATAAACCCCCCCACGGTTGGCGGTGAGACCCCGGCTAGTCTAGCACCGGTGACCGGCCTCGTTGGAAGTCGCTCCGATCGCTGGATCTTCCATCTAATGTGGATTCACACTGAAACTGATCCGCAGAAAACTTGTCACGTGATTTTAGGCCGCACTCCGGGGTCACGGAAGGTATTACCTACAGGGGGCGCCAATCGTGAGAGGGCGGGGCTCTGGTAGTGGGAGGGGGCTGATCAGCATACGAATGCGTAGAGCTGCATATATCTAGGAGGAGGAGAGTACAGCGGCAGAGACCCCCATAACATCCTGCATCCAGGGAGGTCGCGGCTTGGAGGGTACCAGCTGATCGCGGAGCAGCGGACGCCGTGCAGACACTTCCTCTGAGTTTTGCTTCCATGACACTAGCGCCAAATATGGAACGTCTGTGTCAGAAAATTGAAAAAGTAAACCGTGAGCCCCCTTGTGAGCGGCTGATGAAGGCCTTCAGGTCAATACCTTCCTATTACCCAAAGTGATCGCCGAGGAGCAACGGACACGGATAGGCGTGGCATACAGAGCGAGCGCCGCTGATCCTGCTGTTCACAACTGCATGAAAAAAGCAAAGAACGAGGAAGACTACGGAACGTGAAGAGCTCGGGAATAAATAAAACGGACATAAGAAGTGGCTAAAGAGGGTGCAGGCAGATAAACTGCGCCAAACATGTATGTGTACCCAAGAAACGGCTGAAGGGCTTTAACGCCCCGATGGACAATATTCCTGTACGTCCTCAGAGTCCTGCGACAATCACACGATCCCGACTGACTGGGGGTGTGAATGGGTTAATTAAAGCGGTCCTGATGGTTCACCTACAGAAGAAATGCATGTCCACCGCCCAACGAGCTCATGCGGCGCGGTGCAGCAGCCGCTCCTGCGGCGGTGAAGCGGTTAAGGCGCCTGCCTCAGGCAATGATTGATCTCGTCTTTCAAGCTGCTGATTAGATTGGCCCTTAGTACGGGGGATAAATTCCGCCTGATCTTTGTCAGCGCCGCTCTGTGACACGTTGGATTAAATTAACAATGATTAATTGGGTCGTTGCACGGAAAGGAACACGAAACGCGGCAGCCGTTGTAACATCCTCTAACGACATTACAGACCAGTGAAAAAACACCGCAGCCGCGAGGTCAGCCGCAGTCACCGGGGGGTTAACCCCGCGCAGATCTCACCGCAGCACGGAGATTAGCGATTTAAAGGGATTGTCAATAAAGGGATGCATAGTTCCACAACCTTCTGGTAGTCTGCACTTCGATTCCTCATCATATGTAAGACCTCTGCTTGCTGTCAGTGAATAAGACTGCTTGAAGACAGATAGAACTAGGAGGGGATTCAAAGACAGATGTAGAATCTTCACGCTGTTTATTTCCTTCCACACCGGACCTGCGAGTCCCTCAGGCCGCACTAGTCGCCGCTCTGAAGTGAAATCCACATCAAATCTGCGTCCTAAGTGTCCTCCGCTGCCTGTAACGACAACCTGCGCCAAAGTCCACACGGACGGATTCCATCCACACGCAGATCTGAAATGACATCACTTCTGGGCTTCTGCATCAGGAAATCCCCCCACAGATTCGCCCCACAGAAAGGGCTAAATCAGTGCGCAGGTTTGCGGGAAATTAAAGCACAAATTTGCGGCTCAGCAGTGGACTTGGGTCCGGGATGTTGAGGAGGAATCCGCACTTAAAACGCCAACGCAGACTCCACTGCGCAGAGGGTCTAGCGGTAACTTCACGCGGTGGATTTTGACGTACATTTCACCGCCTCATTTGAGAAGATGAAATCCGCACTGAGCGGTCGCAGTATTAGATTCCCTCAACACATGGCCATGAGTGACGGTCATCATGAAAACACATCCCATCCTCGTCCGCATCACCCATGACAATTAGGACATACAAATGCGTGTCAGCGTGCGGGCCGTCCGTGTATCCGACAGCACATGGGCAGGAGTCCGCGTGGCGGCCGATGCAAGATGAACCCGAAGACGGCAAACCAGAACGATAGAAGTGAAAGGCAAAAATATACAGCTAGTGAACACAGCCGAGAACCTCGTTATTAGGAGTGGGAAGAAAGAACAAACAATACAGAAGGAAAGTAGAGGAACAAGAGACCCCGATCACAAACTAACATGTTTTACACAAATGCACAGAGCGTGGAAAACAAACAAGGAGAACTGGAGCTCCGAACACAGGAAGAGAAAGATGATGTCATCGGCATCACGGAAACTTGGAGGGATGATACACATGATTGGGATACAAGGCTTGAAGGATACAATGTATTTATAAGGAAGAGGCCTAATAAAAGGGGGGGGGGGGGGGTGTCGTATTGTATGTTAGGACAACATTCATCTCCACAGAGATTCAAGCTTCAGAGCTGGGAGTTCTGTAGAAACTGTTTGGGTAAGAATACAAGGAGAGAACAACAGAAAGGACACCATTGTAGGCATTTACTATAGGCCGCCTGGACAAGCAGAAGATATGGAGGAACTCTTTCTACATCAGATGGCCAAGGTCTCAAAGAAGCCCAACATAGTGATCATGGGAGATTTTACCCATCAGACATTTGTTGGGAATCTCTCAGTAAAAGTAATGGATCCAACAGATTCTTATCTGCTCTTGGTGACAACTTTATCTTCCAGAAGGTAGAAGAGAAAACAAGGGGATCTGCTATCTTGGCCCTAATTCTTACCAACAGGGAGGGAATGGTTGAGGAAGTAAGGGTGGCCGGGACCTTAGGAGGCAGTGATCATGATATCCTTGGATGTTGGATAACAAGGGGAGGAAGACCTGAGAAGACTCAGACCTCAAGGTTGGATTTCAGAAAGGCAGATTTTAATGGACTTAGAAAGAGGAAGAATCCAATGGCCGGATGTTCTTAAGGACAGAAATGTCCAAGAAGGGAAAATATTGTGGAATGAGATTCTCAAAGTACAATCGTTACCAATCCCTAAAAGAAGGAGGAATGGGAAGCATTTAAAGAGACCCGGATGGATGAACACAGAACTTGTAGACATGAATACTCCCACAAACATATGAAAGGAGAGATACAGTTATGGTGCAGCAGACATTAGACTCGGGCATCCGGCTACCCGTGTTCATTTATTAGACAGCCTTATCAGGGAGTGGTAATCTATGCATTTGGAGGTTGGATGTGGAGCACCTCTTGGCTTAATGATGAGGAGTCGATCTGTGGTGTCCCCCGTATGGCTATAAGGGTACACACCTGGATAGTGGTGATATAGTAGGGATCAGTGTCTTCTTGTCATTACCAAGATACCATCATTCAACCTGTCTGCATTTTATTTTGTGGTGACCTCAGGTCATTAGAAGAAACAACGGTATAATATACGCGGACGCGCTATTTAATTTATTAGTAAAAGGTTATGGTTTTTAACTAGCGGTTCCTCTCGGTTCCTCTAGGGTCAGAAAAGATAAAGCTGATAATGAATTGAGCCTTGTAAGAGGGGCCAAAAGCAATAAAAAGGATTTGGGGGTCAAAAGCAAAAGAAAAGTCAAAGATGCTCTTGGATGATTACAGGATGAAAATGGTGAATTGGTTAAAAATGATGCTGAAAAGGCTGACTGTTACATTTAGGCCTCCTTTCCACGAACGGATTTACGCCGCGTAAATTCGCGGCAAAAATCCGCTGCCTTGCCCCCTGCTATTAGGTTCTATTGAACCTAATAGCTTAATGCTCACGATGCGGAATTCCACCGCGGAATTTCGCACCGTGAAATCTCCCGTCCTCACCCGCGGCATGCTCTATTTGCCGCGGGTGTACGCGCTGACGGCTTCCATTGCAGTCAATGGAAGCCGTCCGTTCACGCTATCTCCCGCTGTAACACAGCGGAAGATAGCGTGAAAACGCTTTCCCGCCTACCGCCGCCGCGTCATATAACGCGGCCGGCGCGTCACGTGACACGGCCGGCCGCGTCATGTGACGCGGTGGGCTTGTCACATGACGCGACGGCGGTGGGCGGGGAAGCGTCTTCACGCTATCTTCCGCTTGTAAGTATGGGGTCTCATCCGGCGCCGTGACGGGTTTCACTGCGGAATATTCCGCTGCGGAGCCCGTCACGCTCGTGTGAAGCCGGCCTTACTTTCTGAGAGAAAACAGATACAAAATAGGAATGTAACCTCAACTGATCTTCCCTGTGCTATTGGGGGATACATGAATGCAGGCTTATCTATAAGCAGAGAGATGGTGAAGGAACACTCAGCTAACTTACATGAACCCAAGTCTCAAGGTTCAGATGAATTACATCCTAAAATACTAAAGGAAGCAGCGGAGGTAATTGCTGAACCACTCACCATAATCTGTGAGAATTCCTGGAGAACAGGAGAAGTCCCAGAAGATTAGAAAAGGGCAAATGTTAGCCATATCTTCAAAAAAAGGGAAGAAAGTGGATCCAGGAAACTACAGGCCTGCGAGCATGACAATACTGGGAAAGATCTCTGAACAGATTATTAACCCTTTCCAATCCATTTATTTTTTCTCATCCATTTTCCCCACAATTGGAGCTGGGGAGAATGGATAAGAAAAAATACATTTTCCCTTCACCCTCTTGTTCTGACAGAGTTCAGGAGGGTGCAGGTGGTCACTACACCATGGGGGGAATGCAGAAGTATTACTTCCGCATTCTCCCTTCTGCCTCCTGGCTCGGTGATCATGTGACCGCTGGGGTCAGGTGACACCCATCGGTCACATGATCGCCGGACGGAATGCAGAGGTAATACTTCCCATTCTCCCTTCAGCCTCCCGGCTCAGCTGGGGGTCAGGAGACACCGGCGGTCACATAATCGCCGGCCGGCATCTCTGTGCATTACATAGCGCTAATTGAGCGCTATGTAATGTGTAAAGGAGAAGGCAGAAAGGGTTAAAACCCCTTTCTGCCTTCTCCTCGGGGGGCCTCGATGTGGAGCAGTGCATCTGCACCCGATGTGTCTGACGATCGGGTGCAGATGGACTCCTGCACTGCAGTGTCGGACCTGTCCCGACATTGGAGCTGTGGAGGAAAATGATGATGTCGGGGCAGGCCGACATTGGATTGGAAAGGGTTAAACAGCCTGTATGCAAATGCTTGGGTGAGAATGGAGTAATTAACCAGAGCCAGCATGGGGTTGTAAGAAACAAGTCATGTCAGACTAATCTAATCTCCTTCTATGACAGAATCACCGACCGGGCTGATCAGGGAAATGCGGTGGATATAGTATATCTTGGCTTTAGTAAAGCATTGGACAAAGTATCTCATACCAGACTTATTGGGAAAATGACCAAATCTGGGATTGACAAGACAACTGTTAGGAGGATTCACAACTGGCTGAGTGATCGTACTCAGAGTGGTCATAAATGGCTGCACATCCAAGTGGGAGAATGTATCAAGTGGGGACCACAAGGCTCTGTCCTGGCCCAGTGGTGGCCAACATTGTTATATATGATCTGGAGGAGGGAATTGTGGGAAACTGATCAAATGTGCTGACGACACAAAGCTAGGAGGGATAGCTAACACTAGGGAAGAGAGAGAGGATTCAGAAAGATCTAGAAAAGCTTGGACAGTGGTCGACGACTAACAGAATGGTATTTAACAAGGAGAAATGCAAAGTCCTACATCTGGGCAAGAAAAATGAAGAAAGCACATACAGAATGGGAGGAATTGGGCTAAGCAGCAGCACATGTGAGAAAGACTTGGGCATACTAATAGATCATAGACTGAACATGAGTCAACAATGTGAAGCAGCAGCCAAAAAGGCAAACACAATTCTGGGATGTATTAAGAGAAGCATAGAGTCTAGATCACATGAGGTCATTATCCCCCTCTACTCTTCCTTAGTCAGACCTCATCTGGAATACTGGGTCCAGTTCTGGGCACCCCACTTTATACAAGACAGACAAACTGGAGCAAGTTCAGAGAAGAGTTACCAAGATGGTGAGCGGTCTGCAAATCATGTCCTATGAGGAACGGGTAAAGGATCTGGGAATGCTTAGCAGAAGAGAAGGCTGAGAGGAGACTTAATAGCGGTCTACAAATATCTGAAGGGCTGTCACACTGCAGAGGGATCAGCCCTATTCTCATCTGCACAAGGAAAGACTAGAAGCAATGGGATGAAACTGAAAGGGAGGAGACACAGATTAGATATTAGACAGTGAGGGGATCAATGAGTGGAACAGGTTACCACGGGAGGTGGGGAGTTCTCCCACAATGGAAGTCTTCAGAGGCCGGACAGACATCTGTCTGGGATGATTTAGTGATCCTGCACTGAGCAGGGGGCGGACCCGATGACCCCGGAGTACCTGATGACCCCGGAGGACCCGATGACCCCGGAGGACCCGATGACCCCGGAGGACCCTTCTAACTCTAGCAGTCTAGGATTCTATGACCACAGAGGAGCCCCTCCACGATTGTACAGCCCCACAATGTCACCCACTGGTCCACAGGCAGCTGGATTTCTGTACTGTTCCTTTAAGACTCCTCTATCCGGTCTCTCCGTAATTATAAAAATTAATTGCGCTGATAAAACGCGGAGAACGGAGGCCGTCGCTTCCGTAAGTTTGACCTTTAACCGGTCCCTCTGGACTGAAGGAGAATCGTTCCCCGACTTAATCCCTCAGACGCGGCCATCATTCTCGGGGACGATCAGCGGAGACGCTGCGGGGAAGGCGCACGAAGTAAATGGGTCTTAAATCATATTCAGCTCTGCTTAATTGGATCTACTGTGAGGTCAGAACCTCTCTGGAGAGTCAGGGGTTAACGGCGCTCTGCGTGTGTCGGCACACGTAACCCCGAACACGCTGCTTCATACATTATTAACGGCGCTGCAGTCACAAACCCTCCCCGACAAGCAGCTAATGACGCTCCCCGGGGAGCGCACGCACAACGCTTCCCCAATCCGCCGCAGGCCATTTACATTCCTCTCAGCAGCAGAATCCACAGCCTGACTGATCGCCCACCAGAGCGCCCGCCGCACAGATGACGCCAACCCAATATCACCAGGCCCAGCTGATATAATAAGCTGTGACCCCCAAAATCTCACAGAGGCTCCCAGAACTGACAGCCAAAACGACAAGGGGGCGCCGCTGAACTCTGAGCTACAAGTAACCAAGACCGATTACATCACTAGAGGGCAACGGTGACATCACTAGAGGGCAACGGTGACATCACTAGAGGGCAACGGTGACATCACTAGAGGGCAACGGTGACATCACTAGAGGGCAACGGTGACATCACTGAGGATGCCACCTATCCATCACTAGAGAGCAGCGGTGACATCACTGAGGATGCCGCCTATCCATCACTAGAGGGCAACGGTGACATCACTAGAGGGCAACGGTGACATCACTAGAGGGCAACGGTGACATCACTAGAGGGCAAAGGTGACATCACTAGAGGGCAAAGGTGACATCACTAGAGGGCAAAGGTGACATCACTGAGAATGCCGCCTATCCATCACTAGAGAGCAGCGGTGACATCACAGAGAATGCCGCCTACTATATAAGCTCCACCCCTTATTTCCGGTTCCCCCCGTAGGATTGGTGTTCAGGTAAGAGAGCGAGTACACGCAGGATTAATGGCCACATCTGGACGCCAGATTCCCCGCCAGATGCCGGCTCCTCGCTTGTCGTCCTCCGTGGAACGTTTGTCTCATTTCCTCACTAGAAAAGAACAAACCTGAGCAGCGGTGACATGTGTTCGGGAAGTGAGGGATGGCGCTGCCAGCGACGGCTCCAGGGACGGGCTGTCAGTCAGCGCTGCCACTATCAACCCACATCTAGCACAGCCCTCTAATCAGACGGTACTACAGGAAGGAGACATCTGAGGTGAGCACAACCTCCGGAGGCCTCTAGAAAGCATCAGCGGAAAGACAACAAGCAAATCACACGACGCTCATATCAGGACAGTGTGCAGACTATTCCACCACTGACCTCTAGAGATCTGCAGAACATCGCTCTGTCCTCTCTACCTCCTGATACATAGTGATATATCCTGCAGACTATTACACCACTGACCCCCAGAGATCTGCAGAACATCGCTCTGTCCTCTCTACCTCCTGATACATAGTGATATATCCTGCAGACTATTCCACCACTGACCTCGAGATCTGCAGAACATCGCTCTGTCCTCTCTACCTCCTGATAGTGATATATCCTGCAGACTGTTACACCACCGACCCCTAGAGGTCTGCAGAACATCGCTCTGTCCTCTCTACCTCCTGATAGTGATATATCCTGCAGACTATTCCACCACTGACCTCGAGATCTGCAGAACATCGCTCTGTCCTCTCTACCTCCTGATAGTGATATATCCTGCAGACTATTCCACCACTGACCTCGAGATCTGCAGAACATCGCTCTGTCCTCTCTACCTCCTGATAGTGATATATCCTGCAGACTATTCCACCACTGACCTCTAGAGATCTGCAGAACATCGCTCTGTCCTCTCTACCTCCTGATAGTGATATATCCTGCAGACTATTACACCACTGACCCCCAGAGATCTGCAGAACATCGCTCTGTCCTCTCTACCTCCTGATACATAGTGATATATCCTGCAGACTATTCCACCACTGACCTCGAGATCTGCAGAACATCGCTCTGTCCTCTCTACCTCCTGATAGTGATATATCCTGCAGACTGTTACACCACCGACCCCTAGAGGTCTGCAGAACATCGCTCTGTCCCATCTACCTCCTGATACATAGTGATATATACTGCAGACTATTACACCACTGACCCCCAGAGATCTGCAGAACATCGCTCTGTGCTCTCTACCTCCTGATACATAGTGATATATCCTGCAGACTGTTACACCACTGACCTCCAGAGATCTGCAGAACATCGCTCTGTCCTCTCTACCTCCTGATAGTGATGTATGCTGCAGACTATTACACCACTGACCCCCAGAGATCTGCAGGACATCGCTCTGTCCTCTCTACCTCCTGATAGTGATATACCCTGCAGACTATTACACCACTGACCCCCAGAGATCTGCAGAACATCGCTCTGTCCTCTCTACTTCCTGATACATAGTGATATATCCTGCAGACTATTACACCACTGACCTCTAGAGATCTGCAGAACATCGCTCTGTCCCCTCTACCTCCTGATAGTGATATATCCTGCAGATTACACCACTGACCCCCAGAGATCTGCAGGACATGGTGTTACTTTCGAGTCAGGCTACCGCGCCAATTTCTTCCTTCGGCCGGCCTCACACGACCGGATCTGAATTGTGGATTCTGCAAGCGGATCGTCCGTGGTAATCTGCAGGCGGTTCTGATCACATTGGCGTTAAAATAAAATGCAGCACGTTCTATTTTCCTGCGGATGTACAGGGCAGAGCGTATGGTCCGCGATGGTTGTGTATACCTGCACCCCAAACGCATAAGCGACGGCGCGGGAAATATAAACAGGTGGACTGCGCATGAGCGCCCGTGCGTACAGTACCACTCGGCGCCCGTACGCAGGGTCTCGGCTGTAATCCGGGCGTGTGAGCGCGGCCTTACTTTCGACAATGACATTCGTGTGTTAGGAGGGTTCACGGTCGGCACCCCGACCAGCGAGTGCAGGAATGGCGCTGATCACATCCAGAATCGTCCGGCGCCAAGGTCATCGGAGGGCAAGGAGCCGGGCTGCAGCCGCTGGCGTTAGGAAGATGGAAGAATCGGTTTCCGTCGGCAGGAGCGCACTCCTATCCATCTTCATCACTTACATCAGCGGCGCCGCCACACCTGAGCGCCGCAAGTCGCAGCAAGCGGAACTGAAAACTGCGCCCTACACGCTCGGCGCTGCTCTTACAAGGCGCGCGCTGCACAAGGGTCATTAGGCAGCCTTCATTATCACACGTTCCCGGCGCCCGTGGAGGAGAGGTCAGCGCCGCCGCCAGTTAACAGCGTGTAGGGAACAATTTCAGACTCGCTCTGCATTCATTAATTCCGCCAAAGTCCGGTCCTCCTCAAATCAATTTACAATCATCCTGCGGAGGCGAAATCAGATCAGAGCGCCGAAGCGAACGGCCGCGGAATATTAACTACATATCTCATACAGGACGGATGTGCGTTCTGCAGCTGCCTGCGCCGACACAAGGAGAATGATACCCGCGCCATTCAGACGCCTGCACGTGGAGCCGGCCATCGCTGCGGCGAGCGCACTGCGCATGACAGCGACTAACGCATGTGGGCCCGCGCAGTGCGACTTCTATTCTCTTCCCCGCTCAGCCTCCTAGCGGCGTTGCGCATGCATCATCACCCAGATGCCATGTATTACGTATGGACGCGCGCATACGCCACCCATGTGATACGCGGAGTAAGAGAGTGTGCTGCCATGTGAACGGATCAATGACACGTCACGCACTCCTCCTGACGCTATTCCCCGTGTGTCACACGGCCGCGCAAAATATACGGTGAAATCAGTCACGTGAATGAGCCCTTAAAGGGGCCGTCCGGACCGCCATTAAAAAGGCGCCAAACTGTAGCAAATATTGTATGAATAGTATATAAGGAGCTATAATGGATCTCATTGGAGGAAAACACTTCCACCTCCCAGGCCCCTCCTTCCCAGACTCCTCCTCTTCCCAGGCTCCCCCTCCCTTCCAGTCTCCTCCCCTCACAGGCTCCTCCCTCCCAGGCTCCCCCTCCCTCCTGATCACTCACATTGAAAAACTGCTCAAATCTGTCTTGGTGGACGAACGGATAACTGACAGATCAGATCACCTGCCGCCAGTAGCAGGATCTTCCCTCCTCTGCAGCTCACAGCGGCGGTCGTCACCCGCCGGCACTGGGGGAGCCATTAACAAGTCACCAACCGGCTACAGCATTATTCATACACCTGGCAACTACTTTAAAAGGTCACCTAAAAATGTTACTTCCCCCTTATATCTCAGGCATTGCAGCATTCTGACATTTGGATACTCTGGATAGCAAACAATGGTTCTATTCACAGTAAGAAGCAGAGATGTGCTGAGGTGTTAATCACTAGAAGGCTGAGCACAGTGCTACGATTCCAACCCCACTGCTCGTGCGTCCAGGAGGATTTCTTCTTCTGGTCGATTTTCTTTATCCCTTTACAGCATTAAGAATTCTTCTGCGCCCACACCCCCCCCTCAGCCCAACTGTGACTACTGACCCCCCCCCCCCGCACCTCAGCCGCAACTGTTAGTACTGACCCCCCCCGCACCTCAGCCCAACTGTTACTACTGACCCCCCCCCCCCGCACCTCAGCCCAACTGTTACTACTGACCCCCCCCCCCCACGGCACCTCAGCCCAACTGTTAGTACTGACACACCCCCCCCCCGCACCTCAGCCCAACTGTTACTACTGACCCCACCCCCGGCACCTCAGCCCAACTGTTACTACTGACCCCCCCCCCCGCACCTCAGCCCAACTGTTACTACTGCCCCCCCCCCCGCACCTCAGCCCAACTGTTACTACTGCCCCCCCCCCGCACTCAGCCCAACTGTTACTACTGCCCCCCCCCGCACCTCAGCCCAACTGTTACTACTGCCCCCGCCCCGCACCTCAGCCCAACTGTTACTACTGCCCCGCCCCCCGCACCTCAGCCCAACTGTTACTACTGCCCCCCCCGCACCTCAGCCCAACTGTTACTACTGCCCCCCCCCGCACCTCAGCCCAACTGTTACTACTGACCCCCGCCCTCCCCCCGCACCTCAGCCCAACTGTTACTACTGACCCCCCCCCCTCCGCACCTCAGGCCCAACTGTTACTACTGACCCCCCCCCGCACTCAGCCCAACTGTTACTACTGACCCCCCCCCCCCCTCGCACCTCAGCCCAACTGTTACTACTGACCCCCCCCCCCTCGCACCTCAGCCCAACTGTTACTGACTGACCCCCCCCCCCGCACCTCAGCCCAACTGTTACTACTGACCCCCCCCCCCCGCACTTCAGCCCAACTGTTACTACTGACCCCCCCCCGCACCTCAGCCAAACTGATACTACTGACCCCCCCCGCACCTTCAGCTCAACTGTTACTACTGACCCCCCCGACCTCAGCCAACTGTTACTACTGACCCCCCGCACCTCAGCCCAACTGTTACTACTGACCCCCCCCGCACCTCAGCCTCAGCCCAACTGTTACTACTGCCCCCCCCGCACCTCAGCCCTCAGCCCAACTGTTACTACTGCCCCCCCCGCACCTCAGCCCAACTGTTACTACTGACCCCCCCCCCGCACCTCAGCCCAACTGTTACTACTGACCCCCCCCCGCACCTCAGCCCAACTGTTACTACTGACCCCCGCACCCGCACCTCAGCCCAACTGTTACTACTGACCCCCCACCCGCACCTCAGCCCAACTGTTACTACTGACCCCCACCCGCACCTCAGCCCAACTGTTACTACTGACCTCCCCGCACCTCAGCCCAACTGTTACTACTGACCCCCCCGCACCTCAGCCCACTGTTACTACTGACCCCAGGGCCCGCACCTCAGCCCAACTGTTACTACTGACCCCCCACCCGCACCTCAGCGCAACTGTTACTACTGACCCCCCCGCACCTCAGCCCAACTGTTACTACTGACCCCCCCCCGCACCTCAGCCCAACTGTTACTACTGACCCCCCCCCCCCCGCACCTCAGCCCAACTGTTACTACTGACCCCCCACCCGCACCTCAGCCCAACTGTTACTACTGACCCCCCGCACCTCAGCCCAACTGTTACTACTGACCCCCCCGCACCTCAGCCCAACTGTTACTACTGACCCCCCCGCACCTCAGCCCAACTGTTACTACTGACCCCCCCGCACCTCAGCCCAACTGTTACTACTGACCCCCCCGCACATCAGCCCAACTGTTACTACTGACCCCCCCGCACATCAGCCCAACTGTTACTACTGACCCCCCCGCACATCAGCCCAACTGTTACTACTGACCCCCCCGCACATCAGCCCAACTGTTACTACTGACCCCCCCGCACATCAGCCCAACTGTTACTACTGATCCCCCGCACCTCAGCCCAATTGTTATACTGATCCCCCGCACCTCAGCCCAACTGTTACTACTGACACCCCCCCCCCCCCCCCGCACCTCAGCCCAACTGTTACTACTGACCCCCTGCACCTCAGCCCAACTGTTGCTACTGATGACCCCCCCCCCCCCGCACCTCCGGGGTCTCTCCAGCTCCAGGTCAGTAGTCATCCAGTGAGGAGGAGCAGCTTATGTGAGTTGCCTCTCTGATCTTCCTACCTGCAGATTTATGAAAAGAAAGCAATTATTTCATCCCGCCTGCCACTGCGCACCTCGGCCCCCCGCCGCCCTCCTCTCAGCGGGGTCCTTCCTTAATGTTTGACTCTTTTTTTACCTGCTGCACTGATAGAGGAATCCGTCAAAGAGCAAAGAAATCTCCAAAGCTTGAAACCCCCCCGACGCTTCCAGTGCCCCCCACTCCACGCTCATCGTACCCCCGAAACTCCCAGCTGCCGACACCCCCCACCCCACACTCCTCATACCCCCGACACTCCCCGCAGCCGGCGCCCCCCACCCCACACTCCTCATACCCCCGACACTCCCCGCAGCCGGCGCCCCCCACTCCACACTCCTCATACCCCCGACACTCCCCGCTGCAGGCGCCCCCCACTCCAAGCTCCTCATACCCCCGACACTCCCCGCTGCAGGCGCCCCCCACTCCAAGCTCATCGTACCCCCGACCCTTCCAGCCGCAGGCACCCCCCACTCCACACAGTAAATTCCCAAACAATATTTCTTCTCCGTTGAGGCAGATCGCCATGTTGTCATCCTGCAGACATCTGATGTACGGAGGACACAGAGCGGTTGGAACGGTGGCAATGCTTCATCACAGCCAGAAGACCACTGCGACATCCCACCCTACCATAACGATCTACTGCTACATTCAACCCCCATGATACACGGTCAAACCCCTCACAGAAAGCACATAGCATGGATTGTAAGCTCCACAGACAAGAGCGGGAAGCCTAACCTTATGTATGGTCAATGCGGAAGTGGGTGACCATGTTGGGGGGCACACAACTGGAAAATTAGGGGTCTCCTTGAGAGCAATAGAACCAAATCATTCATATACCACTACATCACCAAAGAGCAGCGGTGCCATCACCAAGAATACCGCCTATCCATTCACTAGAGAGCAGCGGTGACATCACTGAGAATGCCGCCTATCCATCGCTAGAGAGCAGCGGTGACATCACTGATAATGCTACCTATCCATCACTAGAGAGCAGCAGTGACATCACTAAGAATGCCCCCTATCCATCACTAGAGAGCAGCAGTGACATCACTAAGAATGCCCCCTATCCATCACCAGAGAGCAGCGGTGACATCACTGAGAATGCCGCCTATCCATCACTAGAGAGCAGCGGTGACATCACTAAGAATGCCGCCTATCCATCACTAGAGAGCAGCGGTGACATCACTGATAATGCTACCTATCCATCACTAGAGAGCAGCAGTGACATCACTAAGAATGCCCCCTATCCATCACTAGAGAGCAGCAGTGACATCACTAAGAATGCCCCCTATCCATCACCAGAGAGCAGCGGTGACATCACTGAGAATGCCGCCTATCCATCACTAGAGAGCAGCGGTGACATCACTAAGAATGCCGCCTATCCATCACTAGAGAGCAGCGGTGACATCACTGATAATGCTACCTATCCATCACTAGAGAGCAGCAGTGACATCACTAAGAATGCCCCCTATCCATCACTAGGGAGCAGCGGTGACATCACTGAGAATGCCGCCTATCCATCACTAGAGAGCAGCGGTGACATCACTAAGAATGCCGCCTATACATCACTAGAGAGGAGCGGTGACATTACTAAGAATGCCGCCTATCCATCACTAGAGAGCAGCAGTGACATCACTAAGAATGCCCCCTATCCATCACTAGAGAGCAGCGGTGACATCACTGAGAATGCCGCCTATCCATCACTAGAGAGCAGCGGTGACATCACTAAGAATGCCGCCTATCCATCACTAGAGAGCAGCGGTGACATCACTGATAATGCTACCTATCCATCACTAGAGAGCAGCAGTGACATCACTAAGAATGCCCCCTATCCATCACTAGGGAGCAGCGGTGACATCACTGAGAATGCCGCCTATCCATCACTAGAGAGCAGCGGTGACATCACTAAGAATGCCGCCAATACATCACTAGAGAGGAGCGGTGACATTACTAAGAATGCCGCCTATCCATCACTAGAGAGCAGCAGTGACATCACTAAGAATGCCCCCTATCCATCACTAGAGAGCAGCGGTGACATCACTGAGAATGCCGCCTATCCATCACTAGAGAGCAGCGGTGACATCACTAAGAATGCCGCCTATCCATCACTAGAGAGCAGCGGTGACATCACTGATAATGCTACCTATCCATCACTAGAGAGCAGCAGTGACATCACTAAGAATGCCCCCTATCCATCACTAGGGAGCAGCGGTGACATCACTGAGAATGCCGCCTATCCATCACTAGAGAGCAGCGGTGACATCACTAAGAATGCCGCCTATACATCACTAGAGAGGAGCGGTGACATTACTAAGAATGCCGCCTATCCATCACTAGAGAGCAGCGGTGACATCACTGAGAATGCTGCCTATCCATCACTAGAGAGCAGCGGTGACATCCCTGAGAATGCCGCCTATCCATCACTAGAGAGCAGCGGTGACATCACTGAGAATGCCGCCTATCCATCACTAGAGAGCAGCGGTGACATCACTGAGAATGCTGCCTATCCATTCACTAGAGAGCAGCGGTGACATCACTTAGAATGCCGCCTATCCATCACTAGAGGGCAGCGGTGACATCACTGAGAATGCCGCCTATCCATCACTAGAGAGCAGTGGTGACATCCCTGAGAATGCCGCCTATCCATCACTAGAGAGCAGTAGTGACATTACTGAGAATGCCGCCTATCCATCACTAGAGAGCAGTAGTGACATTACTGAGAATGCCGCCTATCCATCACTAGGGAGCAGTGGTGCCATCACTGAGAATGCCGCCTATCCATCACTAGAGAGCAGCGGTGACATCACTGAGAATGCCACCTATCCATCACTAGAGAGCAGCGGTGCCATCACTGAGAATGCCGCCTTTCTATCACTAAAGAGCAGCGGTGCCATCACTGAGAATGCCGCCTATCCATCACTAGAGAGCAGCGGTGACATCCCTGAGAATGCCGCCTATCCATCACTAGAGAGCAGTGGTGACATCCCTGAGAATGCCGCCTATCCATCACTAGAGAGCAGTGGTGACATTACTGAGAATGCCGCCTATCCATCACTAGAGAGCAGTGGTGCCATCACTGAGAATGCCGCCTATCCATCACTAGAGAGCAACGGTGACATCACTGAGAATGCCGCCTATCCATCACTAGAGAGCAGCGGTGACATCACTGAGAATGCCACCTATCCATCACTAGAGAGCAGTGGTGCCATCACTGAGAATGCCGCCTATCCATCACTAGAGAGCAGCGGTGACATCCCTGAGAATGCCGCCTATCCATCACTAGAGAGCAGTGGTGACATCCCTGAGAATGCCGCCTATCCATCACTAGAGAGCAGCGGTGACATCCCTGAGAATGCCGCCTATCCATTCACTAGAGAGCAGCGGTGACATCCCTGAGAATGCCGCCTATCCATTCACTAGAGAGCAGCGGTGACATCCCTGAGAATGCCGCCTATCCATTCACTAGAGAGCAGCGGTGACATCCCTGAGAATGCCGCCTATCCATCACTAGAGCAGCGGTGACATCCCTGAGAATGCCGCCTATCCATCACTAGAGAGCAGCGGTGACATCACTGAGAATACCACCTATCCATTCACTAGAGAGCAGCGGTGACATCACTGAGAATGCCGCCTATCCATCACTAGAGCAGCGGTGACATCACTGAGAATGCCGCCTTTCTATCACTAGAGAGCAGCGGTGCCATCCAGTAATGGCAGCTGTAACGATAACGCTACTCCTAAGGTTTTCTAGTATTGTTTGATGCCACCCAGACATTTGGCGCGGCTGCATTATATACTTTCGCAGCGGCCGGTTGATGTAACATTTGATGTAAACAGTTCCTCACAAACAATATGCGGAGACAATGGGGGATCTATTAGTGATGTGGGGGGCAGCACGGACAGCGACCCCAGCTCATGCGCCACACTGCGTGCGAGCGGGAGGGACGGCTACAAAGAGCCACAACAAAGACGCTGCAGAAACAAAGCGCCATATGGCAGCGCTCACAGGGGGCTATAAATTAAAGATAAAGGCAGATTAGATAATGCGCAGGTAGGAGCCGCCAGCAGGACTGAGGGGGTCCGGCACCTTCCTGGGACTCCAGCCAGTAAATCAGGACCCCCAAGCTGTCCTGCGTTACCCCTCCTCCTCGCTGGCACCGGCTACATCTCTGCTTGCTGCAGAAAGCCAGATTAATTAGCAGCCCAGTGCCAAGAGATGTGTGCCCACCTGCTGGCACCGGGCGTCCAGCTCACCAGCTGCTGCAGGGCACGCACTCCGCCCGGACGCCATATATTACTGACGTGTCACATGACTAATCCGGCGGCCTCTGGAGCCATTAATTGTCGGTGGCGTCTTCGCTGCCCGCAGTTTGCTGGTCGTGTAATCACATAATTCCTGCTGACTTTTATGAGACGGGACCTGAGCGAAATTTACAGCGCAACACAGCGGAGACAACAAGTGGAGCGGTAACCCGTAGCAACGAGCGGCGAGAAGTAACACGACTGCAGCATGCGCTCACGGATCTAACTCCGCCCATTACCGCGATATCACAGCAGTCAGCAGCGGGAGGGTTTGATTAGCAATTTTTGGGAACTTTGACGTGAGTTACTGTATATCACAGCATGTGGAGGCCGCCGCGCCGCAGCGCCCGACTGCAGACGGAGAAACGCGCCGCAGCGACAATATCGGATGAGGTCCGAAACTGGATTGGAAAGAGTTTTTAAAAATAACGCACTCGCGGGTACGTGCCAGCTTCATGCCAGCGCAAGGCAATTACGTTTTTTTGTCGAAAAAATGTCCAATGACACAAACCGCAAAGCATCACATCGCGGTATCGGGCCGGGTAAATGCAGCCTTACGCCAAAACCTATTGAGGGGCCCTGATCGGATGGTTAACCATTCATCTGCCAGCAGCCCTTCTGACGATCGTCATGACGAACTTGTTTCACCTGCAGTGGAAGTTGTGCCGGCAAAATCCGGAACGCACAACCATTGAAATCTGCGGTAAAATGTTCGCGGCGCCTTCTGACGCGGCTCTCCCATCTACACAAAGGACACCTTGCAGCTGCGAACACATTCCTGACCCGCGGCCACCGAGCTGCAGAGCCCTCTGGGAGGAGGAAGGAGAGACAAGAACCAGGCCTGCGGCGCCACCTGCAGGCTGCTCAGCAGAATGCAGCCGATGTGTGGAGCTTCTGATTAGGGGCCACAGACCCCACCGTCTGCTACACCTACGATAAAACACCCCCAAGAGGAGGCCCCATGAGCACCAATCATTGTGGCGCGCAGCGAGCGAGGATCCCTCAGTGACGCCAAGACTACCGAATCCCGCAGGTATCGGCCACCCATCTATGTCCCAAGCAGCTTTATTGCCCCCCAATTTGGTGACTCAGCGAGGTTTCCAGGATTTACCTGAGAGGCTGTACGGCCTTAAAAACAATGAAAATTGAATATTGGCCTATCTCAGCGGCCCCCGTCCGGCGCTGCAGCCCCCCCTGCCCACCGACTAAACCAGGAAGAATCACCGGACGGGGGGCCGCTCAGATAGGCCAATATTCAATTTTTCTTGATTTTAAGGCCGTACAGCCTCTTATTTAAGTTTCAGAAACCCCTTTAAAGTGACCCTCCGGTCAGATGCCAGATCCGTCCCGGGACTAGGGGTGGGCATTGAAGTGCCCGGTGCCATCCTCTTTGGTTCTGCCACCAATCCGCTTCTTCCTGCGCAGTTGGCCGCGGCAGCTCTTAGGGCCCCTTCGCATGGGCAGATAATCATTCGGATTCCCGTGATCAATGCCAATGCGGACTGGGCACAGATCACTGGTTCGCTGCTCGTTTGGCTTCTGTAGGAATAGATATGATCGGCCCGATCCCTGCGAATAGAGGGGAATGATCCCCGGACGCCCCACCTCCATGCACTGCGCGCCAATTGTTCCTGTGTAAAGGAGGACCGATCATCGCTGGGACGACTGGCAGGCATCCGCGCCCCACAGGTCGCCCCCGGTAAAAGGGCCCTGATGCCCACCGAGCCCAGGGGGCGCATCAGGAATCTAAGACACAGGCTGCTTTCATTGGCCAATCCAAACACCGCATTCAGTGTCTGGCAGCCAATACGCAGCGTGCGTGGAGTGCTGCCATCTTGGAAGAGCGGCCCTGGAGGGAGGATGGCAACACAATCCCCTTCAGTCCCAGAAAGCAGGTGACTTTTAGAGAAATTAGCATATTCAGAACAATCTCCACTTTCTGTAAGCGAATAGAAACGGGTTTATGACGCGCCCGCGGTACGCCGCGCTGCGGATACAGAGCTGAAGCTGCCATGATTTGCATCAGGGTATTCAGACAAGAGTTTTTCGCATTGCGGTTTTTATTTTTCACGTGTGTAAACGTGCGTGTGGCTACGGCCGCGTTCCTGCGACCGGGTTAGATTTCGCAGAGGATACCGGAGCCCGGCTGATGACCCTGCGCACGGCGGCCCACCATTCAGACGCAGTAACACTCTGTGCAGGGTGCAGTAATCCCACAGTGAGGAGGACGGGGGACACAGAACCCCCTTTCTCAAGCCCCCCACTGACAAGTAACCCCCCCCCCCCCAACACACAGCACATTGTTACAATGTCTCAAGTCCAGACTATCTCCAGAATGAGGTTCCCTGCAATGATACATTGTAACAGACTATCAGGACAGCAGAGAGGTCTGTGGCTTTATGGGGCAAATCAACGGGGTGGTTGGCTGCAAGGCTTACAAGCTGCGGCCCTCAGTCCCTGGCATTACATCATGGCATGGCGCGGGCTGCAGCGAAGACAGCGGGCAAAGGCGACTGGATGCCAAACGTCTGTGCAGCCAGCCTGCGAAAGGCAAACTAAACCAGCTGCTCAGCCGGTGCCACATCTCAGCGCCAGCAGCCTGACAGCCGCACTTATCAGCTCACAGTGGAAAGGCGGCTGCAGCCAGAAAGCAACAACGGTGGAAGAAACAGACGAGCCGCTGCAGTCACAGAAAAGTCATCACTGTCGAGGGTTAATCTATCCTGAGAGCTAATAAAGCAGCAACCTAATGGTTTTAACCCCATCACCCCAGGCCGGTGATTAGCAGCCAGATCTCTAAGCAGGTCATGTGCTGCCACCTAGTGTCCACGGCCGCAACTGCAGCCAGTAACTCCCAAGTACAAGGACTGCAGAGTCTATGGGAAGGGCATAACAAGTCCCAGGGAAGCAGGAGCCAAAAACCAACTGCAGCTCTGCCCGGAGGACGGAAACCGCTAATGAGGGCGGCCAACCGCTGCAGCTCCTTCTCCTACCAGGCGGGTGTAGTGCGCATTACATAGAGGAAACTAGAACCTCATTAACGGCATGTTGGGGCATGTAGTGCTGCTCGTACGTAGAATCCTGCACCCCTGCCCTTCAGTCCAGCACATCCCGTCACCTGCACCCGCGTACCCTCCCATCAGCCGTGTCCCGTCCCCTGCGCCCCTGACCTCCTGTCCACCTCCTGTCCACCACCTGCCCTCCCGAACCACGTCCGATCCCCTGCGCCCCTGCCCTCCCGTCCGCCGCAACCCATCGCCTGCGCCCCTGCCCTCCTGTCCGCCACGTCACCTGCCCTGCACCCATGCACCCTCCCGTCCGCCGCAACCCCTGCCCTCAAGTCCACCGTGTCCTCGTCCCCTGCGCGCCCTCCCGTCGGCCACGTCCGTCCTGTCTCCTCCCCTGAGCCCCTTTCCTACGGGCCGCTGCGTCCCCGCCCCTGCGCCCTTTCCCTCCCGTCTGCCACATCCCGTCACCTGTACCCGCATTCCATCCCATCTGTCGTGTCCAGTCCCTTGCACCACTGACCTCCCTGTCGCCACCTGCACCCATGTGCCCTCCCCCCAGTGCCCTCCTGTCCGCCGCGTCCTCTCCCCTGCCCTCCCGTCCGCCGCGTCCTCTCCCCTGCGCCCCCTGCCCTCCCGTCCTCTCCCCTGCCCTCCCGTCCATCGCGTCCTCTCCCCTGCGCCCTTGCCCTCCCGTCCGCCGCATCCCGTCGCCTGCACCCGCGTACCCTCCCGTTCCTCCGCAACCAGTCTGCGCCCGCTTGCCCTCCCTTCCGTCGCCAGCATCCGCGTACAGTCCCCTGCCCTCCCGTCCGTCGCAACCTGTCGCCTGCGCCCCTGCTTTCCCGTCCGCCACGTACCGTCGCCTGCCTGCCACTACATACAGCCGCCTGAGCCGCGGCCCTCAAGCCCACCGTGTCCTCGTCCCCCTCCCTCGCGCCCCCTTCCCTCCCGTCCGCCACGTCCCCTCCCCTGAGCCCCTTTCCTCCTGGCCGCTGTGTCCCCTCCCCTGCGCCCCTTTCCTTCCCTCCCATCCGCCACATCCAGTCACCTGCACCCTCGTTCCCTCCCCTCTGTCGTGTCCCGTCCCTTGCGCCCCTGACCTCCCGGTAGTCGCATGCACCCATGTGCCCTTCCGGCCGCCGCGTCCCCTCCCGTTCGCCGCAACCGGTCGCCTGCGTGCCCTCCCATCCTCCGCATCCCGTTGCCTGCGCCCACGTGCCCTCCCGTTCCTCCACAACCAGTCGTCTGCGCCCGCGTGCCCTCCCGTTCCTTCACAACCAGTCGCCTGCGCCCGCGTGTCCTCCCTTCCGTCGCCAGCATCCGTATACTGTCCCCTGCCCTCCCGTCCGTCGAAACTCGTCACCTGCGCCCGCGTGCCCTGCCGTTCGCCGCGTACCGTCACCTGTGCGCCCTCCCATCCGCCACATCCCGTCACCTGCACCCGCGTGCCTTCCCATCCGCCGCCTGCACTCGCGTGCCCTCCGGTCCGCCACATCCCTTCCCCTGCGCCCCTGTCCGCCGCCTGCGCCCGTGCCCTCCCGTCTGCTGCAACCTGTCACCTGCACACGCGTGCTCTCCCATACGCCGCGTCCCGCCGCCTGCGCCCGTGCCGTCCCGCCCTCTGCGTCCTGTCCCCTCAGCCATCTGCACCCGCCTGCCCTCCTGTCCGCTGCGTCCCATCGCCTGCCCTTCCGTCCGCCGCCTCCTGTCACCTGCATCCGCATGCCCTTCCATACGCCGCATCCCACTGCCTGCACCCCTGCCCTCCCGTCCGCCGCCTGCCCTCCCATCCGCCGTTTTCCGTGCCCGACCTCCCGTCCGCCACGTCCCGTCCTGTCCCGCCTGCCCTCTCGTTTGCCGTGTCCTATCACATCCCACTGCTGCGCCCCTGCCCTCCCGTCCGCCACGTCCCGTTGCCTACCCTCCCGTCCGCTGCGTCCTATCACATCCCACAGCTGCGCCCCTGCCCTCCTGTTTGCCATGTCCCACCTCCAGCACCCCTTCCCCCCTGTCCGCCATGTCATGTCTCCTGCGCCCCTGCCCTCCTGTCCGCCGCAGCCCGCACCCCTGCCCACTGCGTCCCGTTCCTGCGCCCCTGCCCTCCTGTCTGCTGCGGCCCGTCTCCCTCAATGCACTGCAGTCCCACAGACAAGGCGGCGCAGCAAAGGCTTTAAGCGATTGATGAGCCTCTACGAGGCGACCTGAGAGACTTCGCAGAGTAGAAAATTGCTCAATAGCCGTCCGTCCCGCTGCGCCGCCACTGATGCATCGTAATCTCTCCTCCCACAGCGAGAAGGTCAGACCTGCTCCACATTCACAGCTCCAAAAACCAATTACACCGAGGTATCCGCTCCCCGCGGCTCCGCAGCAGCCGCCTCTACGCCTATTAGCCGCTGTGCAATTATAAAGTCGCCGCACAAGCTGTCAGCGTGAGTGTCTGCAGCCGGCAGAGAGAGCGCACCCCGCCAGCGTCTGACCTGACAGGAGACTGAGCCACCAGCAGCCCCAGCGACCCCGCGCCAATACCAGAGGTGCAGCAAACCACCCCAAGGGACTCACTGTAGCGTATGGGAGGATAGCGGAATCCACAGCAGATAGAACGGATGGAATTCAAGGGGTTAATTCACGGCGCTTATTTCCTACATGGTGCGATCGCCTGCGCGGAATACAATATAGGTCACATTGTGCTTCTGCGCACCGCAAGAGCTGACGCACGCAGAAAACCTGCGTATCCGCTGCGCAGATATATAAAGTAACCCTGATTATGTACATATGTAAAGATGTGGTGCACAAATACACGCAGGAGAAGGAACGGACCTCAGGTACGTCTACACGTGTGGCCAAATCTGCTTACGCCCATGTAAGCCCGGCCTCCGACTGTTCAGTCATCTGAAAGCAGCGGTGACATCACTGAGAATGCCGCCTCTCCATCACTAGAGAGCAGCGGTGACATCACTGAGAATGCTGCTTGTCCATCACTAGAGAGCAGCGGTGACATCACTGAGAATGACGCCTATCCATCACTAGAGAGCAGCGGCGACATCACTGAAAATGCCGCCTATCCATCACTAGAGAACAGCGGTGACATCACTGAGAATGCTGCTTGTCCATCACTAGAGAGCAGCAGTGACATCCCTGAGAATGCCGCCTATCCATCACTAGAGAGCAGTGGTGACATCACTGAGAATGCTGCTTGTCCATCACTAGAGAGCAGCAGTGACATCCCTGAGAATGCCGCCTATCCATCACTAGAGAGCAGTGGTGACATCACTGAGAGTGACGCCTATCCATCACTAGAGAGCAGCGGCGACATCACTGAAAATGCCGCCTATCCATCACTAGAGAGCAGCGGTGACATCACTGAAAATCCCGCTTGTCCATCACTAAAAAGCAGCGGTGACATCACTGAGAATGCCGCCTCTCCATCACTAGAGAGCAGCGGTGACATCACTGAGAATGCCGCCTCTCCATCACTAGAGAGCAGCGGTGACATCACTGAGAATGCTGCTTGTCCATCACTAGAGAGCAGCGGTGACATCACTGAGAATGCCGCCTATCCATCACTAGAGAGCAGCGGCGACATCACTGAAAATGCCGCCTATCCATCACTAGAGAGCAGCGGTGACATCACTGAAAATCCCGCTTGTCCATCACTAAAAAGCAGCGGTGACATCACTGAGAATGCCGCCTCTCCATCACTAGAGAGCAGCGGTGACATCACTGAGAATGCTGCTTGTCCATCACTAGAGAGCAGCAGTGACATCCCTGAGAATGCCGCCTATCCATCACTAGAGAGCAGTGGTGACATCACTGAGAGTGACGCCTATCCATCACTAGAGAGCAGCGGCGACATCACTGAAAATGCCGCCTATCCATCACTAGAGAGCAGCGGTGACATCACTGAAAATCCCGCTTGTCCATCACTAAAAAGCAGCGGTGACATCACTGAGAATGCCGCCTATCCATCACTAGAGAGCAGCGGTGACATCACTGAGAATGCCGCTTGTCCATCACTAGAGAGCAGCGGTGACATCACTGAGAATGCCGCCTCTCCATCACTAGAGAGCAGCGGTGACATCACTGAGAATGCTGCTTGTCCATCACTAGAGAGCAGCAGTGACATCCCTGAGAATGCCGCCTATCCATCACTAGAGAGCAGCGGTGACATCACTGAGAGTGCCGCCTATCCATCACTAGAGAGCAGCGGTGACATCACTGAAAATGCCGCCTATCCATCACTAGAGAGCAGCGGTGACATCACTGAGAATCCCGCTTGTCCATCACTAAAAAGCAGCGGTGACATCACTGAGAATGCCGCCTATCCATCACTAGAGAGCAGCAGTGACATCACTAATAATGTCGCCTATCCATCACTAGAGAGCAGCGGTGACATCACTGAGAATGCCGCCTATCCATCACTAGAGAGCAGCGGTGACATCACTGAGCATGCCGCCTATCCATCACTAGAGAGCAGCGGTGACATCACTGAGAATGCCGCTTGTCCATCACTAGAGAGCAGCGGTGACATCACTGAGAATGCCGCCTATCCATCACTAGAGAGCAGCGGTGACATCACTGAGAATGCCGCCTATCCATCACTAGAGAGCAGCGGTGACATCCCTGAGAATGCCGCCTATCCATCACTAGAGAGCAGCGGTGACATCACTGAGAATGCCGCCTAGCCATCACTAGAGAGCAGCGGTGACATCACTGAGCATGCCGCCTATCCATCACTAGAGAGCAGCGGTGACATCACTGAGAATGCCGCTTGTCCATCACTAGAGAGCAGCGGTGACATCACTGAGAATGCCGCCTATCCATCACTAGAGAGCAGCGGTGACATCACTGAGAATGCCGCCTATCCATCACTAGAGAGCAGCGGTGACATCCCTGAGAATGCCGCCTATCCATCACTAGAGAGCAGCGGTGACATCACTGAGAATGCCGCCTAGCCATCACTAGAGAGCAGCGGTGACATCACTGAGAATGCCCCCTATCCATCACTAGAGAGCAGCAGTGACATCACTGAGAATGCCGCCTAGCCATCACTAGAGAGCAGCAGTGACATCACTGAGAATGCCGCCTAGCCATCACTAGAGAGCAGCGGTGACATCACTGAGAATGCCGCCTATCCATCACTAGAGAGCAGCGGTGACATCACTGAGAATGCCGCCTATCCATCACTAGAGAGCAGCGGTGACATCACTGAGAATGCAGCCTATCCATCACTAGAGAGCAGCGGTGACATCACTGAGAATGCCGCCTAGCCATCACTAGAGAGCAGCGGTGACATCACTGAGAATGCCGCCTATCCATCCCTAGAGAGCAGCGGTGACATCACTGAGAATGCCACCTATCCATCACTAGAGAGCAGCAGTGACATCACTGAGAATGCCGCCTAGCCATCACTAGAGAGCAGCGGTGACATCACTGAGAATGCCGCCTATCCATCCCTAGAGAGCAGCGGTGACATCACTGAGAATGCCACCTATCCATCACTAGAGAGCAGCAGTGACATCACTGAGAATGCCGCCTATCCATCACTAGAGAGCAGCGGTGACATCCCTGAGAATGCCGCCTATCCATCACTAGAGAGCAGCGGTGACATCACTGAGAATGCCACCTGTCCATCACTAGAGAGCAGCGGTGACATCACTGAGAATGCCGCCTATCCATCACTAGAGAGCAGCGGTGACATCACTGAGAATGCCACCTGTCCATCACTAGAGAGCAGCGGTGACATCACTGAGAATGCCACCTGTCCATCACTAGAGAGCAGCGGTGCCATCACTGAGGATGCAGCCTATCCATCACTAAACAACGCGTTGCTGTCCCCTACTCAGACCAGCGGGCCGGCCACTTACCTTCACAGCTTCCCTTGTAGCTCTCGATGCCGGTCTTTGCACTCCAGTGTTGATCAAGTGTCACATCAGTCATTGACCGCAGGCCACGTGACATCGGACTACTATGGGCCCCCACAAGTCACTGCGGGCCAACGGAGAGGGAGGGAGCTAAAAACCAAAGTAAAGCACCTAGAGAAGCCCGTGGGCCACAGCTGGATGGCCGCCCGCCGGTCAGCTGCCACGTCCTAGAGGATTATAACGTGATAATGACATGATGGCTGCAGCAGCTTGCACTTCCTCCTGCAGGCCGGAGGGGGCGCTGCTTTGGCTCCTGCTCCTTCCTTCACGCTCTGCACAGATCTCTTCATTACCTACAAGAAGCATCACCAGTAAATCCTTTGTCAGCAGCTGGCTGGAGCGTGACAAGCGGCTCGGGGCGCCGCTGAGCAGCTGCCGCAGGAGAGAGGGATGAGTGGCAGCTGCTGCACACAGTGGAAGGGAAGTCACAGCCGGCTACACAGGACAATGGCACTATATGCAGATTACATCCCACGATGGCGGCTGCCGTCCCCTCCACAATCTATAGGCACCCGTAGGAAAACATACAAACTGCATACATCACCTGCAGGGGGAGACAGGGAGGCAGCACTACATGTACCCACATCACCTGCAGGGGGAGACAGGGAGGCAGCACTACATGTACCCACATCACCTGCAGGGGGAGACAGGGAGGCAGCACTACATGTACCCACATCACCTGCAGGGGGAGACAGGGAGGCAGCACTACATGTACCCACATCACCTGCAGGGGGAGACAGGGAGGCAGCACTACATGTACCCACATCACCTGCAGGGGGAGACAGGGAGGCAGCACTACATGTACCCACATCACCTGCAGGGGGAGACAGGGAGGCAGCACTACATGTACCCACATCACCTGCAGGGGGAGACAGGGAGGCAGCACTACATGTACCCACATCACCTGCAGGGGGAGACAGGGAGGCAGCACTACATGTACCCACATCACCTGCAGGGGGAGACAGGGAGGCAGCACTACATGTACCCACATCACCTGCAGCCGGAGACAGGGAGGCAGCACTACATGTACCCACATCACCTGCAGCCGGAGACAGGGAGGCAGCACTACATGTACCCACATCACCTGCAGGGGGAGACAGGGAGGCAGCACTACATGTACCCACATCACCTGCAGGGGGAGACAGGGAGGCAGCACTACATGCGCCTACATCACCTGCAGGGGGAGACAGGGAGGCAGCACTACATGTACCCACATCACCTGCAGGGGGAGGCAGGGAGGCAGCACTACATGTACCCACATCACCTGCAGGGGGAGACTGGGAGGCAGCACTACATGCACCCACATCACCTGCAGGGGGAGACAGGGAGGCAGCACTACATGTACCCGCATCACCTGCAGGGGGAGGCAGGGAGGCAGCACTACATGTACCCACATCACCTGCAGGGGGAGACAGGGAGGCAGCACTACATGTACCCACATCACCTGCAGGGGGAGACAGGGAGGCAGCACTACATGTACCTACATCACCTGCAGGGGGAGACAGGGAGGCAGCACTACATGTACCCACATCACCTGCAGGGGGAGACAGGGAGGCAGCACTACATGCACCCGCATCACCTGCAGGTGGAGACAGGGAGGCAGCACTACATGTACCCGCATCACCTGCAGGGGGAGACAGGGAGGCAGCACTACATGTACCCGCATCACCTTCAGGGGGAGACAGGGAGGCAACACTACATGTACCCGCATCACCTGCAGGGGGAGACAGGGAGGCAGCACTACATGTACCCGCATCACCTGCAGGGGGAGACAGGGAGGCAGCACTACATGTACCCGCATCACCTGCAGGGGGAGACAGGGAGGCAGCACTACATGTACCCGCATCACCTGCAGGGGGAGACAGGGAGGCAGCACTACATGTACCCGCATCACCTGCAGGGGGAGCCAGGGAGGCAGCACTACATGTACCCGCATCACCTGCAGGGGGAGACAGGGAGGCAGCACTACATGCATCTACATCACCTGCAGGGGGAGGCAGGGAGGCAGAACTACATGCATCTACATCACCTGCAGGGGGAGGCAGGGAGGCAGAACTACATGTACCTGCATCACCTGCATCACCTGCAGGGGGAGACAGGGAGGCAGCACTCCATGCATCTACATCACCTGCAGGGGGAGACAGGGAGGCAGCACTACATGTACCTGCATCACCTGCAGGGGGAGACAGGGAGGCAGCACTACATGTACCCACATCACCTGCAGGGGGAGACAGGGAGGCAGCACTACATGTACCCACATCACCTGCAGGGGGAGACAGGGAGGCAGCACTACATGTACCCACATCACCTGCAGGGGGAGACAGGGAGGCAGCACTACATGTACCCACATCACCTGCAGGGGGAGACAGGGAGGCAGCACTACATGTACCACATCACCTGCAGGGGGAGACAGGCAGGCAGCACTACATGCATCTACATCACCTGCAGGGGGAGACAGGGAGGCAGCACTACATGTACCCACATCACCTGCAGGGGGAGACAGGGAGGCAGCACTACATGCATCTACATCACCTGCAGGGGGAGACAGGGAGGCAGCACTCCATGCTTCTACATCACCTGCAGGGGGAGACAGGGAGGCAGCACTCCATGCATCTACATCACCTGCAGGGGGAGACAGGGAGGCAGCACTACATGTACCTGCATCACCTGCAGGGGGAGACAGGGAGGCAGTACTCCATGCTTCTACATCACCTGCAGGGGGAGACAGGGAGGCAGCACTCCATGCATCTACATCACCTGCAGGGGGAGGGCAGAGAGGCAGAACTACATTTACCTGCATCACCTGCAGGGGGAGACAGGGAGGCAGCACTCCATGCATCTACATCACCTGCAGGGGGAGACAGGGAGGCAGCACTCCATGCATCTACATCACCTGCAGGGGGAGGCAGCACTCCATGCGTCTACATCACCTGTAGGGGGAGGCAGCACTCCATGCATCTACATCACCTGCAGGGGGAGGCAGCACTCCATGCATCTACATCACCTGCAGGGGGAGGCAGCACTCCATGCATCTACATCACCTGCAGGGGGAGGCAGGGAGGCAGCACTACATGCATCTACATCACCTGCAGGGGGAGGCAGCACTACATGTACCCACATCACCTGCAGGGGGAGACCGGGAGGCAGCACTACATGTACCCACATCACCTGCAGGGGGAGACAGGGAGGCAGCACTACATGTACCCACATCACCTGCAGGGGGAGACAGGGAGGCAGCACTACATGTACCCGCATCACCTGCAGGGGGAGACAGGGAGGCAGCACTCCATGCATCTACATCACCTACAGGGGGAGACAGGGAGGCAGCACTACATGTACCCACATCACCTGCAGGGGTAGACAGGCAGGCAGCACTACATGCATCTACATCACCTGCAGGGGGAGACAGGGAGGCAGCACTACATGTACCCGCATCACCTGCAGGGGGAGACAGGGAGGCAGCACTACATGTACCCGCATCACCTGCAGGGGGAGACAGGGAGGCAGCACTACATGTACCCACATCACCTGCAGAGGGAGGCAGCACTACATGTACCCGCATCACCTGCAGGGGGAGGCAGCACTACATGTACCCGCATCACCTGCAGGGGGAGACAGGGAGGCAGCACTCCATGCATCTACATCACCTGCAGGGGGAGACAGGGAGGCAGCACTACATGTACACACATCACCTGCAGGGGGAGGCAGGGAGGCAGCACTACATGTACACACATCACCTGCAGGGGGAGGCAGGGAGGCAGCACTACATGTACCCACATCACCTGCAGGGGGAGGCAGGGAGGCAGCACTACATGTACCCACATCACCTGCAGGGGGAGGCAGGGAGGCAGCACTACATGTACCCACATCACCTGCAGGGGGAGACAGGGAGGCAGCACTACATGTACCCACATCACCTGCAGGGGGAGACAGGGAGGCAGCACTACATGTACCCACATCACCTGCAGGGGGAGGCAGGGAGGCAGCACTACATGTACCCACATCACCTGCAGGGGGAGACAGGGAGGCAGCACTACATGTACCCACATCACCTGCAGGGGGAGACAGGGAGGCAGCACTACATGTACCCGCATCACCTGCAGGGGGAGACAGGGAGGCAGCACTCCATGCATCTACATCACCTACAGGGGGAGACAGGGAGGCAGCACTACATGTACCCACATCACCTGCAGGGGTAGACAGGCAGGCAGCACTACATGCATCTACATCACCTGCAGGGGGAGACAGGGAGGCAGCACTACATGTACCCACATCACCTGCAGGGGGAGACAGGGAGGCAGCACTACATGCATCTACATCACCTGCAGGGGGAGACAGGGAGGCAGCACTACATGTACCCGCATCACCTGCAGGGGGAGACAGGGAGGCAGCACTACATGTACCCGCATCACCTGCAGGGGGAGACAGGGAGGCAGCACTACATGTACCCGCATCACCTGCAGGGGGAGACAGGGAGGCAGCACTACATGTACCCACATCACCTGCAGAGGGAGGCAGCACTACATGTACCCGCATCACCTGCAGGGGGAGGCAGCACTACATGTACCCGCATCACCTGCAGGGGGAGACAGGGAGGCAGCACTCCATGCATCTACATCACCTGCAGGGGGAGACAGGGAGGCAGCACTACATGTACCCACATCACCTGCAGGGGGAAACAGGGAGGCAGCACTACATGTACCCACATCACCTGCAGGGGGAGACAGGGAGGCAGCACTACATGTACACACATCACCTGCAGGGGGAGGCAGGGAGGCAGCACTACATGTACACACATCACCTGCAGGGGGAGGCAGGGAGGCAGCACTACATGTACCCACATCACCTGCAGGGGGAGACAGGGAGGCAGCACTACATGTACCCACATCACCTGCAGGGGGAGGCAGGGAGGCAGCACTACATGCTCCACGTGAAAACGTGGCTGAAACGTAGAGAATGGACGGAAGCATGCGCCAATCTAGCTCCACCATAGATGGACTGAATGAGACTTCCTGCTGGCGGCGTCTGGGATGTCACCATTACTTGGGCCGGGTGAATATAGTTCAGCGCTCTACCGCGGTGTGAGCCGGCGCCCGGCAGCGGCTCCTGATTGCATATGACAGGGTATCTCCCGCTCGCCGTCATGCGCAGTCTTCCGGGTCTAATTTTACTTCCCTGTCTCTTGGCGCCGCTGCGTATAAACGCCGCACAGACACGCCTAGTAGGCATCCATAGAGAATAGCGCTCTATCGCATGTAACACGGTAACATACAACACGCATCGCGCACATAAAACTCAATTCAAATACTCCAGAGCAGCACTCACAATTCTACGAGCTTAAGAGCTGAAATCTCCCAGCATTCCCTGTCTGTACAGAGCTCACGTCTTCTGACCGGCCACGGACTTGCCGACTCTATAGCGCCTCCTGTCTACTCAGGACCCGCTGGTCCCTTGCACGGACCTCCATTAATCAGCTCCCAGCACTTTGAATCTGTCAAGTGGGCGGTCTCCGGACTGTCACCCATCGATAGGGAAGAGACCGCCCTCTTCACTGTGCCTGTAATGGAGGTCGCTGCGGGTGAAGAGCGGGGCGTCCGAGGCAACGAAGAGGTGCGGCAGTCAGCAGGGAGGAGGAGACATGGCGGTCCTGTTGGGAGGGGGAGGTCCGCAAGAATGCCGACTTCTTCTAGCAGAATTGTGATTTCAGCTCCGAAGCAAAATACAGGCTGTGATTTCCGATTAGAAGTAAGCGAGGCCCCCCCCCCGCAGGTTCCGCTGCGCACATTTGACGTTCAGCCTGACAAACGTTTCCTTTCTGCGATTGAACAATAGCGCCGGCTTCGCAGTCAGTGGGACCCGTATGGCAGCGGGCGCCTCCGTATACGTCAATTATAGGATTTCACAAAAACTGCTATAGGCGAAAAAAGGTTGACCCATAAAACTTTATTAAGAAAAAGAAGAGTTTACAGTGAAATACGGTTTTCATGCATAAAGCGGATCTAAACTCGCATTGCGGTCAGGCCTAGAAAAAAGTAAGCTATGCGTTTCTCAGACACAATAGAGCGCCGCGGCGGTCGGCCCCAACAGGTTCTACTGTAACTCAGAACGTCCTCAAGAACACATTGACAGAGCGCGAGCCACAGCCGGACACAACCGGGCGACCAACACCTCTCCACTGCACTCAACAGGGCGCCCCCAGAGGACACCATCAGCACTGCCCTCGCCTGCTTGACACTAATGCTCCTCTTACACGGGACGCACGAGCAGATGACTTCACCTCTAGTTGTTGGCGCTCATGGGGAGCGTTTAGACTGGCAGATCACGGCTAACAATCGCTGACTTCTCGCTCGGCGCTTCGCGTTGTATGTAACTCGGCGCGGGGAGCATTTACACGTAGCGAGAAGTCGGCGAATCGGCCGTGACTTTTATGGCAGCTGACCGTGAATGACAGGCAAGAAGCAGGCGATGGCTCACGGGTAGATTAACGCACATTTTCGAGTTTTGCGCGACACTCGTTACGTGTAAATGGGCCCCAAGTCTTCTGCACGTTGAGCTTGCACCGCCGCGGCTGACCGGCCGGCCCCGCTCCCACTACTACCGCGGCCACAGAGGAGGAACGCTGAGGAAGGCGGAGGGAGCGGCAGGAATTCGCACCAGATGCGCTAAACCTCTGTCAGCCTTCCTGCAAGGTAACTCCAGGTCAGTGGAGGCAGGAAGACAATGTGGGGACACTGCAGCCCTCCGCCAGATGTGCGCTAACAAGGAGGCCGACCTCCAGCTAATAAGGTCACCCGCTGGCTCCAGCGAGACGAGGGAACAACCAGGGGCTTGGCGCGGCTGCAGAACTCACTTGGCACCAGCTGTGATTGCAGCTTCCTAAATCCCTTCAGAACAAGCAGTGAGGAGGCGGCGGAGGGGGGCCAGGGGGCTCATCCACCACCCCTCCTGCCAGCAGTCTGGGGGTCCCCCTCCGCCCGGGCACTGAGGGGTTAAGCAGAAGGAAATTCTTCCACTTCTGTGATCTTCCATCAGGATCAGCAGCCATGACTGCCGGCCCTCCGCCACTTTAATGAGCTGCTACCTAAAGCCCGCCGCCTGCGCTGTTAACCCCTCACTGACTCCGCCTCTGCACCCGGCCATGAACATGAAAAGGTCTGCCTGCATTCACACAGACGATTTTCCCACGCTAGTTCCATCTCATTGCGATACGAAGGAAACGCACGCATGAAAGGAACACGTAAACGCCAACGTGCTCAGTTACCGGACTGATGGTCCGAGGCAAAATAAAAGCCGCAGCAAGTCCTGTTTTTGGGTAAGCGGGTCAAGTATCACCATTTTGCACAGGAGAACAAAAAAATAGCTTTGCGTTCGCAGGTCGATACGTTTTATGAGTGCGCGCCATTCTTCTATTCTTACTATGGAGACGACATGCGATTTTCTCACGCATGTAATAACCCGCCACGCAACAAAACGCATCGCAACAGCAAGAAAAGTCACTGGTTTACAAAGGCGATCCTCACAGTTCCTGCGCCCGCCGTGTGAACGCACTCCAGGTAGGAGAGTTCTAGAACACGCCGGCCGAGAGCAGCCTGACCCCTCCATGCAGCCGTCAGTCCTTCTGGCGCTCCCTGTCCTCGCTCGATCCCCCGGTCCCTGGGCTGCCGGCTCATTAACACGGGCTCCAGAATGTCTGCCGGTCTGTGTGCGATATTGTCTCCGCTCCGTCTCATGGAGGCGAACGCCGCGCAGACATCTCACACACAAACGTGAATGGCTAAATAATGCTCTCCTGTGCAGAGTAACATAAACAGCACATAAAGCCGAGGAACGTCTGCCAAGACCCCAGAACCCCCATCCTGGCAGCATCTACCCCCAATCACACCCACCCCTACCTGCCCGGACGAGAGCTCAAGAGACGCCAGGAATAAAACGATGGCGTAATAAAAGAATGTGCAGCCCGCTCATCAATTATACCGGGTGATACATAGCCACAAACATGACTTATCCTGAAATATACCCCAGAGCTGCACTCACTATTCTGCTGCTGGTGGAGTCACTGTGTACATACATTACTTATCCTGTACTGACCCTGAGTTACATCCTGTATTATCCTCCAGAGCTGCACTCAATATTCTGCTGGTGGAGTCACTGTGTACATACATTACCTGTCCTGTACTGATCCTGAGTTACATCCTGTATTACACTCCAGAGCTGCACTCCCTACTCTGCTGCTGGTGGAGTCACTGTGTACATACATTAGTTATCCTGTACTGACCCTGAGTTACATCCTGTATTATCCTCCAGAGCTGTGCTCACTATTCTGCTGGTGGAGTCACTGTGTACATACATTACTTATCCTGTATCGCTCCCGAGTTATATCCTGTATTATACTCCAGAGCTGCACTCACTATTCTGCTCGTGCAGTCACTGTGCGAGTTACATCCTGTATTATACCCCAGAGCTGCACTCACTATTCTGCTGGTGGAGTCCCTGTGTACATACATTACTTATCCTGTACTGATCCTGAGTTGCATCCTGTATTATACTCCAGAGCTGCACTCACTATTCTGCTGGTGGAGTCACTGTGTACATACATTACTTATCCTGTACTGATCCTGAGTTACATTCTGTATAATCCTCCAGAGCTGCACTCACTATTCTGCTGGTGGAGTCACTGTGTACATACATTACTTATCCTGTACTGATCCTGAGTTACATCCGGTATTATTCTCCAGAGCTGCACTCACTATTCTGCTGGTGGAGTCACTGTATACATACATTACTTATCCTGTACTGCTCCTGAGTTACATCCTGTATTATACCCCAGAGCTGCACTCACTATTCTGCTGCTGGAGTCACTGTGTACATACATTACTTATCCTGTACTGCTCCTGAGTTACATCCTATATTATACTCCAGAGCTGCACTCACTATTCTGCTGGTGGAGTCACTGTGTACATACATTACTTATCCTGTATTATACCCCAGAGCTGCACTCACTATTCTGCTGGTGGAGTCACTGTGTACATACATTACTTATCCTGTACTGATCCTGAGTTACATCCTGTATTATACCCCAGAGCTGCACTCACTATTCTGCTGGAGGAGTCACTGTGTACGTACATTACTTATCCTGTACTGCTCCTGAGTTACATCCTGTATTATACTCCAGAGCTGCACTCACTATTCTGCTGGTGGAGTCACTGTGTACATACATTACTTATCCTGTACGGACCCTGAGTTACATCCTGTATTATACCCCAGAGCTGCACTCACTATTCTGCTGGTGGAGTCACTGTGTACATACATTACTTATCCTGTACTGCTCCTGAGTTACATCCTGTATTATACCCCAGAGCTGCACTCACTATTCTGCTGCCGGTGGAGTCACTGTATATACATCGTGTTCTATATTTTCTAAAGGAATGTAATATTTATCAATGCTTTTACTTCCCTGGTTCCATTCTACTCCAGTCACATCCAGAGCTGCACTTACTGTGCTTTTAGACGGAACAATAAATCGCTCGGTCTGAATGCGAGCCGACGATCGGACGAATGAGAATGTATTATGAAGCCACGGTTGGCTCGTTAGGTCGCTCTCATTCGCTTGTACAGAGACGGAGTGATTCCCGCAGGAACAACCAACGATGTAGCGAAGGAGTTAGCGGTGACAGACACATTGATGTCAGAGTAACAGCAGTCTGCGGGGATTTTGCGTGCAGCTTTGGATGTAACTGGAGTATAAGTCATGATGTCACCCCAGCTCTGTACATGTGAAGTGACATCACAATGCGCAGATCCTTTTGGCTGGCATGCTGGAGCCCCCCTAAATGTGCAGCTCGGCCCGCACCGCCCCAGTGCCCCCCTCTTCCAGTAAGGGCGCCTCGGAGTTTCTTTGTTTTGATGCTATAAAACAAACCAGATGCCGCTGTAATCCCCGCAGATGGGGAGGATTTGCAGACACATCAGTGTGTTCCCGGCTGCTACCACAAGTCCAGAGACCTGACGGCAGGGGGGCAGGCCGCCACAAGGGGGGCTGCAATTGGTTCCTTATGGCCAGATCAGAGACTGACAAGGTGTTAACGCTTGCATCTGCATCCAACCTCTCGGAATCCCCCCAGAGATGTCAGGATCCCCCCAGACCCGGGAGAGGTTTAACCCCTGAGAGACAAGTTATAAAGACTCCATCCAAGCCAGGATAGCGGGGGGGCTTCCAGCGTCAGTGACTACTACACACCTGCATGTCAACAGGAGGACAGCAAGCAGAGGTAGGGGAAGAGGATGAGGACTCGGGGACTCTGCATTAGTACCACCATTCGTGAACATGACACAAGTTTGGGGGTGACGGGGGTCTCCATATCCAGGCACCCCCTTTCCTAATGGCCGTCGGGTGGTCTGAGGCAGTGGGGTCCTCTCCGCCTCGTCTTACTGAAAGCATTCTCACTGGCTCAGCCGCAGACCATCTATGTGGAAGCCTCGGGCGGCAGAAATTGGGTGTTTGGAGGGCTGCCAGTCCCGCTGATCGCTGGTAGCAGGGGACGGAGCGGCCTCAGCCAGGCGCAGCAATAATCCAGTAATGAGGTCCCAGAGGAAATCCTCACAGGGCAGAGATGCTGCACCTCGAGCCCCCAAGAGCGCTCCCTCTATAGCCCCCCGAGCAACAAGCTGCGGCGACCTGCTGCACCCGCCTCTCCCGCCAACATACACCACCGCTCAAAACGTTTAGCGCACCTCCATATATCCAGTTATCTCTGACATAAGGCCGCCCGCACACGGGCGTATTCGCATTGCGGAATCCGAAGCGGCCGTCACCTCTGGAATCCACGCAATCAATGGATGCCGCCTGATTCGCGGCCCTTCCGCCATGAAATTGCACACAGTCGGTGAGGTTCTGGAGGACCAGCGCTGTGATGTCACGGGAGGAGGGGGATAGCTGGGGGTCATCAGCGTAGAGGGGGTATTGGAGGCCGAATCTACAGAAAGGAGTCTGACGGACCAAAGGCCACTACAGTCACATACGTGTTTGGCGACACGGCACAAAACCTTCAAGTACGGCTTAAGGCTTCTATCTGCAGGTCGGACGGGTGGAGGATCAGGAATCCACTGCCAAGGTGGCAAAAGCAGCATCAGTGGACTACAGAAGAGCGAGGCTTATGGACTGAGGAGTCAAGGTGGGACATCTTGGCTCATCACACAGGGTGTTCGTAGGTGTGCGAGACCCCAACCATCAGACACCGAGGAGGGACATCTGCGGCTCTTCTGCTGGATTCAGAGTTGGTAACTGGCACACGGACAAAGAAGACCACCGCAGTATTGTGATCCGCCTAGTTGGTCAGGAGGTCATATTACAGCAAGACAATGATGGGACACATACTGCTCGGTTATGTCAGGACTACTTAAAGGAGATGTCCCGCGCCGAAACGGGTTTTTTTTTTTTTAAACCCCCCCCCCGTTCGGCGCGAGACAACCCCGATGCAGGGGTTAAAAAAACCACCCGCACAGCGCTTACCTGAATCCCGGCGGTCCGGTGACTTCAATACTTACCGCTGAAGATGGCCGCCGGGATCTTCTACCTTCGTGGACCGCAGCTCTTCTGTGCGGTCCACTGCCGATTCCAGCCTCCTGATTGGCTGGAATCGGCACGTGACGGGGCGGAGCTACACGGAGCCGCTCTCTGGCACGAGCGGCTCCATAGAAGACTGCTGAAGACCCGGACTGCGCAAGCGCGGCTAATTTGGCCATCGGAGGCCAAAAATTAGTCGGCTCCATGGGAACGAGGACGCCAGCAACGGAGCAGGTAAGTAAAAAACTTTTTATAACTTCTGTATGGCTCATAATTAATGCACAATGTACATTACAAAGTGCATTATTATGGCCATACAGAAGTGTATAGACCCACTTGCTGCCTCGGGACATCTCCTTTAAGATGACTAGAAGTTGGTCGGCTCCACAGGATGGAACGGCCCGCACAGTCACCAGACGTGAACCCCATTCAGCTGGTTTGTGATGAACTGGACAGAAGGGTGAAAGCAGAGCGGCCGACGAGTGCAGCACATTTGTGGGAGCTTCTGCAACAACGCTGGGAGGAAATCTGACCAACATCTGAAGGCAACTGTAGAAAGACGACGTCACTAGTGTGAAGCAGTTATATCAGCGGGGCGACCGGGGAGAGTCACAAGTGTAAATGGGTGAAACAAAGTTACTCCATTATTTGTTCATCACTTTTATATTAAACATTAAGCTGTGGAAATACACAGGTGACCGGGCTCAGGATGCCCCCTACAGCCCACCAGTAGAGAGGAGTGTCTGACCAGACTGTTAGAGGGTGTTGGAACCAGTGGATGGGGGTATACAAGGTGACCGGGCTCAGGATGCCCCCTACAGACCACCAGTAGAGAGGAGCGTCTGACCAGACTGTTAGGAGGTGTTGGGGACCAGTGGATGGGGGCACACAAGGTGACCGGGCTCAGGATGCCCCCTACAGACCACCAGTAGAGAGGAGCGTCTGACCAGACTGTTAGGTGGTGTTGGGACCAGTGGATGGGGCACACAGGGTGACCGGGCTCAGGACGCCCCCTACAGACCACCAGTAGAGAGGAGCGTCTGACCAGACTGTTAGGAGGTGTTGGGACCAGTGGATGTGTTAGGGCACACGAGGTGACCGGGCTCAGGACGCCCCCTACAGACCACCAGTAGAGAGGAGCGTCTGACCAGACTGTTAGGGGGTGTTGGGACCAGTGGATGGGGCACACAGGGTGACCGGGCTCAGGACGCCCCCTACAGACCACCAGTAGAGAGGAGCAGCTGACCAGACTGTTAGGGGGTGCTGGGACCAGTGGATGGGGGCACATAAGGTGACCAGGCTCAGGATGCCCCCTACAGACCACCAGTAGAGAGGAGCGTCTGACCAGACTGTTAGGTGGTGTTGGGACCAGTGGATGGGGCACACAGGGTGACCGGGCTCAGGACGCCCCCTACAGACCACCAGTAGAGAGGAGCAGCTGACCAGACTGTTAGGGGGTGCTGGGACCAGTGGATGGGGGCACACAGGGTGACCGGGCTCAGGACGCCCCCTACAGACCACCAGTAGAAAGGAACGTCTGACCAGACTGTTAGGGGGTGTTGGGACCAGTGGATGGGGGCACACAGGGTGACCGGGCTCAGGACGCCCCCTACAGACCACCAGTAGAGAGGAGCGTGTGATCGTCTGACAAGCACCAGCAGCTCCAAATGTTTCATTGTCCGCCCTCCAGAGACAGGGGGCGCCATCGTTACACCCCTGTGTCTGTCGGAACCATTTCAGGCACTTGGCTGAAGGACATTTGGCCTTGTGTTTCCCCACCATTCTGCCCTCAATACCCCATAATGATAAAGTGACATCAGCGGAAATGTTACAAATCTTTGTACATTTTTTAATAATGCAAACCTGACCAAGTATTCGCTCCCTTTGGTATGACCCCCCCCCCCCCCCCCCCAGACATGTATCTCTTGGGTCTTCCATCTCTCTAGATCGGAGAGGTTTCTACACCTTCATTGGAGTCACCTGAGGGAAATTCAACTGATTGCACATAAAAGACCCCCCTGTATTTGTGTATAAGCTTGGGGACTGGATTGTGTGGAGGCACAGATCGGGAGAAGCTACAAATCTGGGCTTTATGGCGGAGCGGCCAGAAAGAAGCTCCTCAGCAAGGCCCCCTGTCCACGGGCGTTGTGGTATCCCGGTCAGGGGGATGGAAACCAGGCGCCGCTCATCACCTGCCCAATACCATCCCTACAGTGGAGCCTGGTGGAGGAGGGTCATGGTGGGGGAGGGGAGGCCGTTCAGGGGGGATGGAAAGCTGAATGGAGTGAAGTACAGAGATAATGACAACCTGATCCAGAACACAAGGGACCTCAGACGGGCAGAAGGGTCACCTTCCAACAAGACAATGACCCTAAGACCCCAGCCAAGACCACCCAGGAGTGGGGACAGCTCTGTGAATGTCCTTGAGGGGCCCGGCCAGAGCCCTGAACCCAATGGGACATCTCTGGAGAGACCTGACAATGGCTGTCCGCAGCCGGCCCCCAGCCAACCTGACAGAGGGCAGAAAATCCCCAAAACCAGGGGGGCAAACCTTGTGGCATCACCAAGAAGACTGGAGGCAGGAATCACTGCCAGAGGGGCTCCGACTAATACGGAGTACGGGGTGGGAATACTTCTGGCACTGCGGAATGTTTGTAAATTTCTTAAAAACCAAGATTTCTCCCGTTATTAGGGGGTACTGAGCACAGAACGGGGGGACACAACATAACCTGTATGATACACACACACTGGGGTAGTTCCGTCCTCTTCCTCACACGCGGCTCCTTCCATTCTTATTTCCTATGGTATGAGGAATACTAATGTGCGTTGTGGCGCCTCACACAAGAACACTTCTCACACCGAGGTATTAGGGCAGACCTGGCCCGCTGCCCGCTTCAGAAGGTAGCGGCTTCACTGCGTCCAAGTTCTCTAAGCCGGCATCCCAGCATCTGAATCCGGAAATCCCTGTAAATGTATGGCAGGTGTTCCCAAACCACTAATCTCCTGTGTCCCCGCAGCCTCCTACCTGTGCCAGCTCAGGATGGAGGGGGGGGGGTCTCTGCTCCCTACGGGTGGCAGCCGGGGGGCTCTGCCGTTAAATGAAGAGCTCCACAACTTTATAACAGTCAGCAGATATATTGAAAATAGTGAAGAATTGAATCCCAGTCTGTCAGTGAATCACCCGAGTACAGATCTGCTACTTCTAGGGCCACCGTCACACCAGCGCGAGACGCACAAACCGCACACGGTACTGACCGCCATTCTTCTGAGCGGAGTCTTACACATCAGCGAGGCTTTCCTCACACGGATGCCCAGAAGCAAGAAAGAAAATCAAAATCACTGCACGTCCTATTTTTTCACGCCCCTCCGACCGCATCGCCCATTATTTTCAGCGGGACAGGTTAACACATTGCACGCGAGTGTGATGTGAGGTTTCCCATTGAAAACAATGGGAGACACTTGCCGATCCTTTGACGCACGTGAAACAAGCGCCGGAGAATCGGAATGTCAGATAACTGATACGAGGAGTTTATGTAAAAAGCACGTTGACAAGCGAGATATCAGGCCAGGTATCTCAGCCCATGTGAAAGTAGCCAATGAGCTGAGAGATTGTTACAATGTATCCAGTTTAGTTTTCTGCACCCCAGATTGATACATTTTACCTATAGGGGTATTCGGCCTGAAGTCGCTAAGCAGTAGAGACCTGACTGCTGAGATCCCTCCTGATCAACACAAGGGAGGATCCCCGGATGGCCGCAGCCACAAGAATCTGGCTGTTTCCATCAGTGGCAACACTATAGATGTTGAAGGACCATCAATCCACTGAAGCTCCTCCCACTCGCAATCCTACGGATGGGGTAGCAACTGCGCTCACTATTCTGCTGGTGGAGTCACTGTGTACATACATTACTTATCCTGTACTGATCCTGAGTTACATCCTGTATTATACCCCAGAGCTGCACTCACTATTCTGCTGGTGGAGTCACTGTGTACATACATTACTTATCCTGTACTGATCCTGAGTTACATCCTGTATTAAACTCCAGAGCTGCACTCACTGTTCTGCTGGTGGAGTCACTGTGTACATACATTACTTATCCTGTACTGATCCTGAGTTACATCCTGTATTATACTCCAGAGCTGCACTCACTGTTCTGCTGGTGGAGTCACTGTGTACATACATTACTTATCCTGTACTGATCCTGAGTTACATCCTGTATTATACCCCAGAGCTGCACTCACTATTCTGCTGGTGGAGTCACTGTGTACATACATTACTTATCCTGTACTGATCCTGAGTTACATCCTGTATTAAACTCCAGAGCTGCACTCACTGTTCTGCTGGTGGAGTCACTGTGTACATACATTACTTATCCTGTACTGATCCTGAGTTACATCCTGTATTATACTCCAGAGCTGCACTCACTGTTCTGCTGGTGGAGTCACTGTGTACATACATTACTTATCCTGTACTGATCCTGAGTTACATCCTGTATTATACTCCAGAGCTGCAATCACTATTCTGCCGGTGGAGTCACTGTGTACATACATTACTTATCCTGTACTGATCCTGAGTTACATCCTGTATTATACTCCAGAGCTGCACTCACTATTCTGCTGCTGGTGGAGTCACTGTGTACATACATTACTTATCCTGTACTGCTCCTGAGTTACATCCTGTATTATACTCCAGAGCTGCCCTCACTATTCTGCTGGTGGAGTCACTGTGTACATACATTACTTATCCTGTACTGATCCTGAGTTACATCCTGTATTATACCCCAGAGCTGCACTCACTATTCTGCTGGTGGAGTCACTGTGTATATACATTACTTATCCTGTACTGCTCCTGAGTTACATCCTGTATTATACTCCAGAGCTGCGCTCACTGTTCTGCTGGTGGAGTCACTGTGTACATACATTACTTATCCTGTACTGATCCTGAGTTACATCCTGTATTATACCACAGAGCTGCACTCACTATTCTGCTGGTGGAGTCACTGTGTACATAGGAGCAGTACAGGATAAGTAATGTATGTACACAGTGACTCCACCAGCAGAATAGTGAGTGCAGCTCTGAAGTATAATACAGGATGTAACTCAGGAGCAGTACAGGATAAGTAATGTATGTACACAGTGACTCCACATTACTTATCCTGTACTGCTCCTGAGTTACATCCTGTATTATACCCCAGAGCTGCACTCACTATTCTGCTGGTGGAGTCACTGTGTACATACGTCATTTATCCTGTACTGCTCCTGAGTTACATCCTGTATTATACCCCAGAGCTGCACTCACTATTCTGCTGGTGGAGTCACTGTATACGTACATTACTTATCCTGTACTGCTCCTGAGTTACATCCTGTATTATACTCCAGAGCTGTACTCACTATTCTGCTGGTGGAGTCACTGTATACGTACATTACTTATCCTGTACTGCTCCTGAGTTACATCGTGTATTATACCCCAGAGCTGCACTCACTATTCTGCTGGTGGAGTCACTGTATACATACATTACTTATCTTGTACTGCTCCTGAGTTACATCCTGTATTATACTGCAGAGCTGCACTCACTATTCTGCTGGTGGAGTCACTGTGTACATACATTACTTATCCTGTACTGCTCCTGAGTTACATCCTGTATTACACTCCAGAGCTGCACTCACTATTCTGCTAGTGGAGTCACTGTGTACATACATTACTTATCCTGTACTGATGCTTTGTTACATCCAGTATTACTCTTCAGAGCTGCGCTCACTATTCTGCTGTTATGCATGTGACATACTGCTGCAGCTATCTGACACAATCTCCAATCCAGAAGCGACTCTAGGTTTACGGCTCACTCACATGGGCGTCTTAAGAGCGCTCCCTGCAGTAACATCAGTGGGGGTGAAGACGGGACGTGCGCCGCACTCTAAACCACATGAGACCCCAGAAATATAACATTTCACCCCTAAATCCCCCACAGGGGAAATGATGCATTAACCCCTAGCCCACCAGGACCTCTGAGCGCCCGTGTATGCGAAGCTGCAGCACATTGGACACATTTACTCCTTTTTAAGAAAACTTGTATCCTTGAGACACTTCTTCCACATTGCCAACAACTGAGTCAGAAATACGGCCGCATTAACCCTATAAAGGACAGCTGCTGTGAAGAATGCAGCGGGAAGCCTCCCCTCAGAGCAGCACTCACTGCTGAGGAAGCTGCAAGCAGCCAAATAAGGAAACGGATCGCAGCGGGACAGGAAAGTCGGGACAATGGGGCGTAAAGGGGAATCTTAAGGAAGATCACAAGACGAGCGCCAGGCTGGCCAGTGCCTTCTGGGAAAGCTGGGGGGACACCCATACAGCTGCCACAGGGGCTGCAGCCAGCTCTCCCGCAGTCCTGAAGGGCGGCCCCCCCGGCAGACTCGCATCAGGAAGGTTTAGAGCTTATTTACATGGGCGAGTCCTGAACAACTGCGCGATACAGAGAACTCATGCGATATTTAACCCATGTTTTACCTCTCGCACCGATCGCGTGAGACGGGGAACTGAAGCGGATCGCGCCTCGTGCGAATTATACTCCGCGATTATCAGGTCGAGTCATGTGGTATGAATGCCAAAAACAGCACAGAGCTCATCCTTCTCACAGCTGCAGGTCTGTTACAATGTATCAGTTAAGGCAATCCCCTAGTGGCCTTTATATAGTCGGGTAAACGACTGCAGAGTGCTGAGGTCACCGCTGAGATGGTCGGCGCTCACGCAGAGCATTTACACTGACAGACTTCACCGCTGGGTCGCGGGCTGCTATGTATAGCGCTGAGCGGGGAGCGTTTACACGGAAGCAGAAGCCCGCGGTCCAGCGATGGGTTTTATGCTGAATTGAAGTCGGCTTTAAAAGCCTGTGAAAAAAAAAGTGAACGAACTTTGAGCGATGGTCGTCCCAGTAAATGGCGCATTACACATGATAGTTTGCTACAATGTATCAGTTAAGACGACCCACTAAGTCCTGATAGTTTGCTACAATGTATCAGTCAGCTGACTGGAACCCAGGAGTCATGCAGCGGCCAGCACCGGCCGCAGCGTCATCACAAAGACTCTCTGTGCAGGGAAGTCGGAGTCTCAGGACAATGACATCACCGCAGCGAGACTCGGAGGCCATGAATGGAGCGATCTGTTCCCCTGAAACGCTGCCTTGTTTCCTTGTCCCCATCACCTCTGCATACGACATACAGGATGTAAAGGGGAGGGCCGTGCAGGAAAATCCCACCTATGTGGACCCCCCAAGACACAAGCCGGGGCAGACAGTCTCTGCTGGAAAGCACCACTTTAACCCTTTCTCAGCAAGGCAGGACCCGGGCTCTATGGCGATATTACACGCCGCGATTATCGCAGTTTACATTTGTGGCGCACTCTTCTCTAATGCCCCTCTATGGCGGTCACATGACACGACCCGCGCACAGACGATGGTCGGGGGTGTAAGTGCCTACGAACAACTATATGATCTTCCAGACCTGCAAAGTGTGATAATTGTGATGCGCTAAGTTGTGGCCCCGGAGTCAAGACTTACAGAGATACAGCCGTCGCCCCATTCTATGTCTACAGGGTGACGTGCCGACTGGTGGCGTGCGGCGGGTGACGTGCCGACTGGTGGCGTGCGGCGGGTGACGTGCCGACTGGTGGCGTGCGGCGGGTGACGTGCCGACTGGTGGCGTGCGGCGGGTGACGTGCCGACTGGTGGCGTGCGGCGGGTGACGTGCCGACTGGTGGCGTGCGGCGGGTGACGTGCCGACTGGTGGCGTGCGGCGGGTGACGTGCCGACTGGTGGCGTGCGGCGGGTGACGTGCCGACTGGTGGGCCTGAGAACAGGGGGCCACTGCTTCATTTACTGCAATAACACTGCCGGACATGAGCAGCGATCTCTGGCAGGCCTCGCTCCGTTCATTTCTGGGCGTACCGAACCCCAGCGTATCCCCCGTCCTGTGGATCAAGTAGAACTCGTCTTAGTGACACAATCCCTTTAATTGAGGTAAAGCGGAAAGTTCTGCAACTTGCTAACAAACTTTGCTTCATTTCCCTGCAATTTTCAAGATCTCTACTTGCTGTCAGTGAATGGAAACCTTGTTTATATCCAGAGGCTGAAATCTTGTAGCGACCTAATATTTCTCGCAGCTGAGGGTTTGTTACCGTTGTATCCAATCTAGACAATCGCTGATGATCAACAGCAGCAGGAAGCTGTCTCCTCTCCGGCCGGTCTGTTACAATGTATCAGTCTGGAGTGGGTTTACATACAAGCTTGGCCGTGCGCTCTGCAGGACCAGCGGCATTTTGTCACTGTTTTGACTCATTTTTCATAATTTTGGTAACCCCCCCCCCCCCCCAAAAAAAAAGCCTCCTCTAAACGTCCCCCAATGATTCCCACCGCTCCGTATGACCAGACGTGGTTTTACGGTCGTCATACGTGTGACGCGCAGCAAACTAGCGGTTCCCATCTTCGCTCCGATCATCCAGGCCCGGACACAACTTGTCGGCGCAGCGTTACATTTTACACAACTAGCAGAGCTTCTCCAATGAGGAGGAAACGCTCTGCAGCGCGGAGTGCGAGCGGTGCGTCACCAATCAGGATGGAGCCAGTGGAAGGGCTCGTTCACACTGACGGACGCGCTTCTCAGTTCGCGAATATGCAGCGGATTCACATGCACCCGTTTCCTGCGTATTTTAGCTCCTCTGCAAAGTTTCTTTGTGCATAAAGACAAAAAAAAGTGCCTTAGGGCTGATCGTCTCGCTGCGCTGGCCCGCTCAGGTCTGAGCGCCAACGGGGGGCAGCTGCGGACGAACCTACTGTAATCGGTGGTTCCATTCACTGCAGCGGCGCCCGTGTGAATGAGCCCCAAGGATGCGTTCAGGTGAGCGTATTGGTCCACGTCTTGCGGGATGTAACAGAGGTAACGGAAGCGTCCAGATGGGCCGATTGCTCACTTTTTAATGAGGGATCTTTTCCGTTTTTGTATTGGCATCCTGCGACATACTTGCTTTGTATGTGAGTTACATCCGTCAGGTCCGGCCCAACCTGCATGGGACACGGCTGGAAGCTGTCTACCACAAACGGGTGGCCCCCGTGTGGTCCGTGACGCGGGGAAAGACACGATATGGGAGTTGTGGTTTTTGTTTTTTTTTTTAAACATACGGCTTACAGATGAAAAAAATGCTAGCATCTTAGGGGTCTTAAAGGGGTTGTCCCACAGACTGCTCTGTACTTTGTGTAGTGGTCCAGGTTGGTACTGCAGACTAAGTCCATTCATTTCAATAGGGCTCAGCCTGCAGTACCAACTCCGGCCACTACACAATGTACGGAGCTGTCTGCTTCCTGCAGCAAAACAGCTAGTTCTGGGACAACCCCTTTAGGCCTCCTGAATATGGGCGGATTTGCATTGCTCCACAACCGGATTCCGCCTCCGGACTCTGCAACAAATCCAGCCCATAGCATAGATATGGCAAAACGCGATTTCCTGCCTGTGAGCAGAAATTGATTGTGATATTCCGCTCGCAGGGGAGGAATCACAGCACGCTGCGATTGTGCGGGCTACGCCCACCCGGCTTCCACTGAGGTCAATGGAAGCCGTCCGTCCCGCGGCCATTCTACAATCATTGCAGAAAGACACGACTCCCACGACCATCGCCATAGCGACGGCCCAGTGTCCTCTGTACTACGCATGTGCGCCTGCGGCAGAGGAGGAAGACAGTGGAGTGGTAAGCTGGGGTCACCGGTTGGGCACAGGGTCAAACTCTACAGCGGGGATCCTGCATACGCGGTCCGAGCCGCCCGTGCGCAGCGGCCTGTTGTCCAGTAGAAAACCAATGACAGCAAATAGAGATCGACCGGTAACGCCGTGCGGCTGCGACGCCCACCAGCACTACCGGGGGGTACGATTGCGACGCCGACCAGCACTACCGGGGGGTACGATCTGCTCGGCTCAGCCGGCCCTAGAATATCCGCTAATAGTAAACACTGAGGATACAATCGCCCTACAACCACAACGTTCCGTGGCCGCCCTGCTGCCAGCGCTGGTGCCCATCTACACTGGCAGGACTGGTCGTGTATCCAGTGAAAGCGGCTGATACCTGCGAATCTCCAGGCAATGATGGTGACCAGCAACGCGACGCAACGGCCAGCATATATTGGAGGTGGGTCTAGACCCCCACAAGCGGAGTCTTCCCCATCATGGAGGTGGAGGTCTCGGGTGTGAAGTCACAATCATTCGCACGGCGAATCCCCCTATGAACGATCGCTCAGCGAGCCCCCCTTGTAAATCCCCGCTCCCTGTAACAGCGAACAGTACGTGTCAACAACTATTTGGGCGATAGCCTGTGCGCACCCCAACACAACCGCAGGAAGAGGGCAGTCGGGGGGAAGATAATGTCCTGTGCGCACCCCAATACAACCGCAGGAAGAGGGCAGTCGGGGGGAAGATAATGTCCTGTGCACACCAGACTTCCTGTAATCAGGACAGAACGTCTCTGCAGCCAGCTTTGCACTGAGTCAAGCGAGTGACAACAGAGAGCAACGCTCAGCCCCTCGGGTATCAGGATGGCACCTGGACACGACCCAGCCGCACCCTGATTCACGCGGGACGGAATGAGTCCACGGGGGCATCTCTGCACCACAATGTTATCCCTGGGGGATTCCGCTCGACTTCAGTTCAAAACTGCAAGATTAAATTGCGCAGCCGACGACCTTTCTGCTTTGGGTTTCGGACGTCTCGCGGAATCGCCGTTGTGGATCTTTAACGCAGGAGATGGAACTACGCAATAAAGTCTGCGGGGAAAAAAGAAAGGAATTCTGCAAGAAGCTGCGCAGAAAACATTCAGCAGTGGAAGACGCAACCAAATCCGTACTGACTGACAAAATGCGTTTCTGCGCTGCGTCCTGCGGACAATTCCGTCTCGTGTGGAAGGACCCAAGGGGGCAGAAGCTCCCGGGCACATGGCGCCATCCTCAGGAGGAGGTCAAAGCGACAGCTGGGTTGGAGAGAGAACAAAATAGCAGTCGGCTGCAGATAGGCGGATGGCGCTGCCCTCTGGTCCATGCTGGCACCACAAGCAGCTGCACCAACACTCCCCTCAGTATATGGCACTGCCCTCCGGTACATGCTGGCACCACAAGCAGATGCACCAACACTCCCCTCAGTATCTGGCACTGCCCTCCGGTACATGCTGGCACCACAAGCAGATGCACCAACACTCCCCTCAGTACATGGCACTGCCCTCCGGTACATGCTGGCACCACAAGCAGCTGCACCAACACTCCCCTCAGTATATGGCACTGCCCTCCGGTACATGCTGGCACCACAAGCAGCTGCACCAACGCTCCCCTCAGTATATGGCACTGCCCTCCGGTACATGCTGGCACCACAAGCAGCTGCACCAACACTCCCCTCAGTATCTGGCACTGCCCTCCGGTACATGCTGGCACCACAAGCAGATGCACCAACACTCCCCTCAGTATATGGCACTGCCCTCCGGTACATGCTGGCACCACAAGCAGCTGCACCAACACTCCCCTCAGTATATGGCACTGCCCTCCGGTACATGCTGGCACCACAAGCAGCTGCACCAACACTCCCCTCAGTACATGGTACTGCCCTCCAGTACATGCTGGCACCACAGGCAGCCGCACCAACACTCCCCTCAGTATATGGTACTGCCCTCCAGTACATGCTGGCACCACAGGCAGCCGCACCAACACTCCCCTCAGTATATGGTACTGCCCTCCAGTACATGCTGGCACCACAAGCAGCTGCACCAACACTCCCCTCAATATCTGGCACTGCCCTCCTGTACATGCTGGCACCACAAGCAGCTGCACCAACACTCCCCTCAGTATATGGCACTGCCCTCCGGTACATGCTGGCACCACAAGCAGCTGCACCAACGCTCCCCTCAGTATATGGCACTGCCCTCCAGTACATGCTGGCACCACAAGCAGATGCACCAACACTCCCCTCAGTATATGGCACTGCCCTCCGGTACATGCTGGCACCACAAGCAGATGCACCAACACTCCCCTCAGTATATGGCACTGCCTTCCGGTACATGCTGGCACCACAGGCAGCCGCACCAATGCTCCCCTCAGTATATGGCACTGCCCTCCGGTACATGCTGGCACCACAGGCTGCCGCACCAACGCTCCCGGTGGTATATAGCATGTGTTGATGGCGGCTGTAAAAGCTCGTGTCGCAGTTGTGAATTTTCATCAGTTTTGTGTCTTTGCAGAAATTTTCACAATTGTGTCAATACCACCCGGGTCTTCAGAAAATTGGCGCCGTTTTGCAGCCGTTACAAGAAGCATGACAATAGTGAGTCGTGTAAACGCCCCCGCAGAGTATGTTCGCACGGCGCGCTGGTGCCGCAGTTTTAATGAACTTTGCTAGTGGCAAAATAACAGCAATTCTCCACGAGCGCACTGCGTGGTAATATCGCAACACCGCCATGACACGTGGAGCGGTCGGAAGCCCCTCGCACGTAGGAGCCATGTAATCCTAATTACAGGTCCACAAACCTGGCAAATAACGACCTTCCAGTCCCAGACAATCCAAGATGGCGGCACCTGACGGCCGCTGCGCATTGGTAGTCTAAGAAGCTACACGCTGCTCTGTGCATCAGGTAGAGAAGCGCTGCGGCCATCTTGATTTGGCCAGAGCCAAAGGGTCACTTCAGGTCGGGTTCACACGAGTTAAGACGCACGAATATAAACGCCATTCTTTTTAATGGGGGCATGTACAAATATTGTGGCAGGTCCGATTTTTGGTTGCTCCCTTGGAACGCAATCAGGGGAGGAGCGGCGCCGGTGATGAGGGGAGGAGCGGCGGCGGCGATGAGGGGAGGAGCGGCGGCGATGGACGAGTCATGTGCAAACAGTAAAAAACTGACCAAAATCCATTACAAGCGATCGTTTTACATCAGTTTCTGCAACAAGTGTCACCTATTTTTCTCGTGGTTTCCGCGGGAACGTTTGTATGCTTTTTATTGCCCCTTTAAACCCCGCGGTGTGAACGGCCGCATCCGCTGCACGGCTCCCTGTTCAGTTAGTTGCACTGGTGAACAGACCCCACGGTCGCCTTCTCGCGTTTGAACACGTAGCCGGTGGGGAAGAGCCTCAACACGGTCGTTCGCAGCGCGTGAAGACCTGAACTCTCCTGCACACGACTTTCCACGGCGTTTACGGCGTCCGACGGCAGAATACGGCAGCTACTTGCGTGTCACAATGTGACCACATTGCACTTCTACGAGAACGCCAGACCTCAGGGCTGACCGCAGCGCCGCCGTATTCACACTGGGAGGTTAAAATGCAGCTAAACAGCGGAAAAAAAACGGCCCAGAAGACGCCGCGCGATTTGTTACGGTAAAACACCCGCGCTCCCACAGGACAGGCTGCATGCGGTAGAGGCCACATCCGTAAATCCACACCTGTGTTTGTGGGGAAACCTGCCATTGCGCAAACACTTTCCAATGTGGTTTTTAGCACATCCGAGCCGCCCGTGTGAACACGCCCCTGCGGTACCGGCGCAATTATCGCCTGAATGAGCGCTTGAGACAGGGATTTTTGGCGATAGTCGTCCCGTGTGCGCAGCCATGACAGCGAGCGGGAAACAAAGTCGCTTCGGTTCCTTGAAACATAGCGACTAGCGAGCAACTTCCCAGGAGTCGTTCATCCGCAGTGCGATCCACCGCCATACACCATCCAATGAGCATCACCGCCGTGAATCGCCAGACGGCCGCCGACCCGCCGAACGTTTCATCACACAATGATTGAGCTTAGTCTACATACAGCGACCGGTGTGTGAGGGGTTAATTGCCAGGAACAGGGATGAGCGCAGCTCTGGCGCCGCACCATGGGGGTTTTCCTGTCCATAGCCGATTCTCACTGGCGGCAGATTTGGCGGCTCTCCGTTTTCCAGCAGCTGCGCGGTCAGGAGGCGAGGTTTAGGGATTTTTCCTGCTATTCTATAATAAGAACGGTGATGCGTTGCGCTGTCCGCCGCCCGCGCCGCGGCTCCTGTGTTCTGCAGATCGACAGGGAAATCCCACAGTGTACATTGAGCCGGGAACCCTGCGCACATCTGGCATCCTCCCTGCGCACGCTCGGGTTACATCGCAGGGTCACAGGATGGGGGCGGGATTCTGACAGCACTCTAAGTTGTGGCGCCGCAGCCAGAACCGCAGACCAACCGCACAGCCAGAACCGCGGACCAGTCACCATAGCCAGTACCGCCACAGACTTCCCGCGGACCAGTCGCCATAGCCGGAAGCGCCGCGGACCAACTGCACAGCCAGAACCGTCGCACAGCCAGAAATGCCGCAGCCAGAACCGCCGCAGCCAGAACCGCAGACCAGCCACCGCAGCCAGAACCGCCGCAGCCAGAACCGCGAACCAACCGCCGCAGCCAGAACCGCCGCAGCCAGAACCGCGGACCAACCGCCGCAGCCAGAACCGCCGCAGCCAGAACCGCGGACCAGCCGCCACAGCCAGAACCGCCACAGCCTTCCCGCGGACCAGCCGCCGCAGCCTTCCCGCGGACCAGCCGCCGCAGCCTTCCCGCGGACCAGCCGCCGCAGCCTTCCCGCGGACCAGCCGCCGCAGCCTTCCCGCGGACCAGCCGCCGCAGCCTTCCCGCGGACCAGCCGCACAGCCAGGACCAGCCGCACAGCCAGGACCAGCCACAGCCTTCCCACGGACCAGTCACCACAGCCAGAACCACCGCAGCCTTCCCTTACACCGCATTCACTTTGCAGCCAGAACGCGTTTTTTGCGAAGACCGCTGCGATGTGATCACTACAAACGAATACACTTACGATGCGGATCAGCCCCAGCGCTGCACCCCCACATCCCCTCTACCGCCACCTGCGATTATGGAGCTCAGCTGCCCAGAGGCAGGTGGGGGGGGGGGGGGGTGCATTCTAGGACCCCAATATTAGACTACATCATTTGTGTCTCACCACAGGACATGGCGGCCAGACGGAGCGAGGGGGCTGGTCCGCATTAAAAAAAAATTAGAGAACTCACTGAAGGGCCGACGCTCGGGTGAACAATGGCGTCCTTGAACGCTCGTGATCACTGCGAGCAAACCAGACGGTAGGCCGGTCACATCTAATACAGCGGTGCGCACCCGCGACACATACGCCATGAGATGAGGCCGCTGTGCGGCGAACAATTAAGGTGTCTCATTCACACGGCATCTACATTGGTCCACCGAAAATGTACCAATGTCCCTGCGTGTTCGGGCGCCGTATGGGCGCGGTACGGGCGCCGTACGGGCGCTTTTGTTGTGTGTTTTTTTACATCCGTCCTTCACTCACGAAAAAAAATAAATGAATAAAACACAATAAGGCACCAATTTTTTTTTTTTTTCACAGTCTGCGGGTAACATGCCTAAACACAACGCACACGTGGAACATCCGCGCTTCCTGCGGGTTTTTTTTAACACTCCGATAGACTTTTATGGGCTATTATATCCTTGGGAAAAAAATGGACCAAAAAATAGGACTTCCTGCGCAATAAATAAAAACAATAAAAATGCAGCATGAAAAACGCACGTCTGAATACAGATTTAGCGCATTCCGCGGTCTGTAAACAGTCCGTAAGGCCTCCTGTCCACAGGGAGGATCAGGCCCGCGCGGATGTACCAGAATGGTCTTTCTTCTTTCATGCAGGACATCGATTGCGCTCTGAGCGCCCGCCCGCGTGATCCGCACTAAAAATGGAGCAGGGCGCGGTTTTTTTCACTCGCGTGAAATCCGCAAATCCCTTAAAATACCATCCGCCGCTATCTAGTCACCTGCAGGCGGTCCATGCTTTCTTATGGGATGCGGATTTGCGTTTTTTTTCAGGCGCGTATTTGCTAAATATAATTACCCAGTGCGCACAGCGGCAGACGATGGACCCTGTGAACGCCACCCAGCCGCTGCCAACAGCCGCAGGATCTGCCATCATCACGTGAAGCGGCCATTGCTGCGCGGTTGGGCTCGCCTTCTGCTATGTGAACGCAGTCTTAGGAAAACCGTGCGGCCGGTAAGTTATCGCAGTCAGTAAACACTAGAAAACTGAGCGAGCCGCAGACTTCTGCCACAGAGACGGCGCCCCGGCCGCGGAAACGCTTCATTGGAGGGGCAGACGATCGCATGGTCACTCATTTACCCCCTCAACCACCGGCGAAAGGCGACTAACATCAACTAACATCCAAATCTGCCCGTTTAAGGGCGCCATTACACGAGCGGGAACGTACCCCAAAACCTCACCTGTAGGGGGCCTCATCAGCAAGCATCTGACATGACAACCGTCACTCGTCACTCGCAGCAACCAGTCACATTGGTTGCCCGGGGCGACAAGGAAGGTTTTCCTGTCAGACAATTCTGTAAATGTGGCGCACAATGGAGGAGAATCCGAAAAACGACCGTCCTAGTATTCACCAATAGAGCTAAAACTAGAGAAGAGGCAGGAAACGCGGGTGACAGCGCCGCCGCGAAACATTCACACGTGCGGGAAGAAGTGGCGCAGCAGCTCCCTGTACGCGGCGATCACCTCAGCGTGTCCACAGCACCAGGGACAAAGCGCGGTAATAAAGCCGCTCCAACAGCTGAGGGATAACAGGGGCTTTACGGCGTCACACCGTTACCATAGCGACGGGGTCACCCACCCCTCCGGCTACACATCTCCGCGCCACTTTACTGTTTCCACGGTGAAGGCAGACTGGTTCATAGCCTGCGGGAAAAGTGCGCCCGCTTCCTAATGGACCGCTTGTTGGGGCTCATTCTATGGACGATATTCTCGTTATGCGATGCGCAAAAATATCAGTTCCATTCGCGTGAATAGATGGATTCCCAGGAGCGGGCGCCTCCTCGCAGCGCGGTCCATCTTTGGCGTTTCCTCAGAACGCCTTGCATATCGTTTATCAACGGGACGTTAAGAGACATCGCATGGCGCCTGTACGTCGTCTGATGTGCACACGAGCGCGAGGCGAATGTCAACCGGAAACGCTTGCGACCCTCCGACACGCGTGAGGATCTCCAGTTCACAGAAGCAATGTGATTTTTAAGCGAGTTACCGTGTCCAAAACATCTGCTTGCTGTCACTGAATGGCACATTGTGTACACGAGTCTGGCAGCCGAGTCGCTCATGCAGGATCGCAGTTTACGTATGATGGAACAGTTCACATGACTTGGGGCTCATCCTCATGAACGTAAAGCTCTGAATTAGGCGCTTTTCTCCGTACGCACATAACACGGACGGCTGAACCGCGCTGATCTGCATCGCAGTAAACAGAACGGCGACTTTCATGTTTGTGAAGTCCTGTTTTGGTCCGTATTGTGGATCAAATTAGTCAATGGGAGTGCGGACGTACGCAGGACACGTGCGGAGGCGCTACGCAGCGCTGCATGAAGTCAGCGGGACCGTGTGTGAAAGCGCTGCCTGGTCACGGACCGCGTGAAGGAGCCTTCGCTACAACAGCCGATGCGACGGGTTTTGATAAGAGGTACCGGGCTGCAGGCGTCCCCATCCTCCACCCCACTGCAGCTCCCGGACGCCGTCTACTTCTCACAGCTGAGGTTTTGTTACTGCGGCATTCTGTAGCCCAAACTGTTCTATTGCAACCACATTGTACCAAACCGTGCGCTGTGAGAAGGATGTGCCCAAGAACACTCATTCACTGACAGGCGACAGAGATCTTGACAAGTATAAGATTTGAAGAATGTAGTGATGGAGCAAGGATGGTGGCGCGAGTCAGCGGACCGCCGGCGGTTGTGCAGCGTCTGAGCGGTACTCCGTAAGACGTGACGTCGATCACATTATATTTCCCTCGTTTGTACAGACTATAGAACCCCACCCGGTACACGCAGAGCGCTGCGCCCGGGTCTCATCCCCCACGGCAGGCGCTCATTAAATAATTGACGCAGTGCGCGGCTTCAGGACAGTGTGGCACCAGACAGCCTGACCCGTGCCCCCGGCCGCCCGATCACAGGGATGTTCTTACACGGCTTCCCCACAACGTCCATCAGCAGCTCGGCTGCAAACACAGAGGGTTCCCTTCACTGCGGGACGAGGATCTGTCAGTCACTGGGATGTCAGCAACACGTCCGTGACACCAGGACCCCAATACCAGCACTAAGGGGTGCAAGCATCCCGCTGATCAGCTTCTCCCAAAGTATCAGACCTCTCCTTAAAGGGTTTAAGATCTTTGCTTGGCATCAGTGAATGGAAACATTCAGAGGATGAAACTCCGTCCCGCTGATACTTCACACAGCTGAGGGTTTGCTACAGTTCTATACAGTGTAGCCAATCCTCTGTGAGGTCCAAAGCCTGGTAGTCTGCTACGAGTCCCCTGCACTGATACATTGTAACAGACCATCAGGACAGGAGATCGCCTCACAGAGGACATGGACCTGCGTTATGGCCTGCGGACTCGCCCCTCTCGTCTGTATCACAGATGAGTATTAGGACATGCGAATACGGGTCAATGTTCGGGCCGTCCGTGTATCAGAGCGCACACGGGCGGGCGTCCGATGCAAGCTGCGCCCAAACCTCTTGGACATGGTAAGGCCTCATTCACACACATGTGCAAACCGCTGCGGGGGTCTACATGATGCTGGCAGAGACGGCTGCCACCACAATGGCATCTGGTGCGCTGTGCAGGCCCGCGTTCTCACGCACGCTGCCCTGCGCGGTGCGACTGGGGTTTTTCCAGATTCCCGCACGGCTCCGCCCACTTGGGTTGTTTTGTTTTTTTAACGCAAATGCCACTTTGTAATGTAAAAAACTAATAATCGCAAAACACACAAACCTGTGATCCGTTTTTAACATTGGAAAGTCCCACTGGCATTTGTGTTACAAAAACCACGCAAGTGACTGGAGCCGTCATAGCGGCGCGGCGCATGTATCGGTGCCAATACGTATACTGCGTCTAGACAGCGCTGCATATGCCACCCATAGAAAAGAATAGGGCTCCTGCTGCGCGATACGCGGTGAAGACGAGCATGCTGCCATGTTTTTCTCGCGCAGTGTGTAGGCCTAAGCTCTCACTTACGATCTGAAAGTTGCGGGTTCAATCCCCGCCTGGTTCAGGTAGCTCAAGATCGACTCAGCCTTCCATCCTTGTGAGGTCGGTAAAATGAGCCCCCAGCTTGGGGGAGGGGGGGATAATACATTACCTGAGAGCGCTGCGGAATACGTTGGCGCTATACATAAGATTTGTCTATCATTGAAGGTCCGTTTACTTTCGCTGACCCGACACCGCGCGTCACACGGCCGTGCATCACGGTGTGAATGAGCCCCAAGGATGGTTTCATTTTTCTGCTCCGTTCGGGAAGCAAGAAAGGGGAGTCCCTGCGGCCAAACGGCTGTCTTATGACGGACGGACTCCTGTGACGATGGGGTCCGCTCGCTGTCCGTCCAGCTGCCCGGGTTCTGGTATTTTGACCCGGATCTGCGGTGGAACCTGGCTGTACACTCACAGCCGCGGCCGGATGCGTAAAACGCCACGAGTTTCCCTGCAGCATTTCTACATTTTCCAGCCATACGCGCTGCCAGCAGAGCCCACGTCACGGCGCATGTCCGCCAATCACACGCTCAGAGCGCGATATTTTGTAATTCCTCTCTGTTGAGGGGTCCGGTGTACGGACAGCGTGTCACACTAGCGGCCAGGGCTCCCGTTTAGAAGTACAGCATGACGCGATTTCTCTCTACACGCCGGCGTGCGCCGGACAATGGGAGCCCTTTGATTTTCACTGACTGCGTTCTCCAGGTATCACGCGTCCGTGCAACGCATTGCGATACGGGGAGGACAGGAGCCCCGATACCGCATTCCGCGTATCACTGGTGCGCCGGAGCGCCGCCTGCGAGGACACTTGGGTCACATTGTGCCGCTGCAGGAAGGCATTTGGCATTACAACTGACGCCCTGAAAGATCCCTCAGAACTCCAGTGGCACAGCCGTGGCATCAGTCCGGGGGTGGGGCATATGGCGACCCAGCTGAACGAACTCTCAGCTGTGAGAAGTATCGGGATAGGTTCACGGCCTCTGAACGCTCCCATTCACTGATGGCAAGCAGAGACCTGGAAATGACGAGGACTTAAAAGTAAGCAGCGAGAGATGTATCATAACTGGTGTCACACAGAGGTGGCACCGTTGCCTGCGCCAACCATCCTGGGCCCGTTGAGCTTTATCAGAGGCCCGGCTTGGTTGCCATTGGCAGGTGCGCCACGTTTCCTCGGCACGAGCAATGCCCCTAGTGGAGGTTACTACTACAGAGGTGCCATACAATATCAACAGACTGGGCTGGTAGTGCCCTTCACCTCGGCAGCATCCTGGCATCGGACTACTTACGGTTTGGCTTGCGGCGGGTGAAGAGTTGGCCGATGATCCGCTGTGTGCCGCCATGCTCGCCCCCACCATCGCCAGGGGTTTACACTCTGTACAGGCTCCAACAAGTAACTGTTTCCCATCATCCACAAACAGGCTGTGGGGCGCTCGCCGTGCCAACAGGAAGATGGGCAGCCGCGCCAACTGAACACTCCTCAACCCCAAGAGGCGCCGCTTCTCTTGCCTACAGAAGAAGCAGACGAAGGACTCCACCTGGTACTGCCGCGACCAGGGGCTGCTGGGCTGCTGGCTCTTCATCTCCTGCTGGAACCACTGGGCCAGGAGGTCGTGGTAGCAGAGGCCGCAGGTGGCCACCAGGCCGGTGGAGTCGGCAGGCCGGGCCCGGGGGGCAGGAGGGTAGACGGTCAGGAAGGGGAAGAAGGGCTCCTTGTCGGCGTACCTGTTGGGGGGGTTGATGCTGAGTTGGTATTCACATCCTGGGCCCAGTTCTGCCCCACACACGTAGCAGACGGAGGTGGGCGCACCAAGACCTCCAGCCCTCCGGTTGGGGGTGGCACCAGGAGGGCTGCCATCAGCGCAGCTGAACACCTGGTGGTATCTGCTAAGGAAACTCTGGACGGAAGTGATGAGCTCCTCGCTCTGAGATGCCCTGTAAATGGCCCAGATGTCCTCCAGGACCCCGAAACACTTCCTGCAGCTCTGCACCTCGCCCTGGTGGGTCACCCCTCTGGAGCCCGGTGGGCACGGCAGCTGAGTGAGGAAGGGGAAGTGCATGGTGGACTTGGCATTGCCATTGCTGATCCTGGAGCGCACCAGTCTGCCTTGGTTGGCACAGTCCTCTCCGCACAGGTGGCACACCCCGGGCGCTTTGGGGTGAGAGTCACTGGGTCTGGAAGGGGCACCCTTTTCTGCCCCGGGGAGGGGCACCACATAGAGGCGCTGTAGGACGGGCACATTGGCCATATCGAAGCTGTGCCACTGCTGCATGAGGGAGGAGAAGCAACTGTCACAGGAGCTGGCACTGCCCCCGGGGGTGAGGGGGTGAGCGCCCGGCGGAGGGCTGTGCAGCCACAGGAAGGGGAAGAAGGGCGCCTGCGGGGAGAGCTCCTGCTTCTGGACGTGCAGCAGCCGGGGGGCGCCGGGGGCCCCGCAGATGTAGCAGGTGGCCGGGTGGCTCTCGCTCGGGGATGCCCGGCAGGGGGCGCTGTGTGCCCAGGGTCTGCGGGCGGGCTCGGCGCCGTCCTCCGGCTCGCTCAGCGGGTTGTCGGACAGGTCAGAGAGCTCGGAGTCGGGGTTCCAGTCCCGGGGGTGCCCCCGCGCCCCGTCCGCCCCGCACTGGTAGGGCCGCTTCAGCCAGTACATGCGCTTCTCCAGCGGCGTCCGGCTGCGCTCGAATGCGTCCCACTGCGCCCCCAGAAAGCGCTGACACACGGCGCAAACCCGGGCGCTGCCCCCCGGACTCAGCGGCTCCGCCCCGGGCGCAGGCTCCTGCTGCTGCAAGAAGGGGAAGAAGGCGCAACCCTCCCGGGCCGGGCACCGGACTGGCAGCCGGACCTCCCGCCCCCGGGGCACCCCTCCTCCGCAGATGAAGCAGTACAGCACCCCGTCACCCGCCGCGGGCGCCGCCGCCTCCTCCACCGCTGCCATCAGCCGCTGCTTGCGGGACCTCGGGGCGTCCGTCATGAGCCGCTACTGCCGGGGCATCTCCGCCGAGTTCCGCTAAAGTTTGTCCGGGTGTCGTGCGCTGTAGACCCGCCCCCTCTGGGGCTCCTGGCGGCCGCTGCTCCCGGAGTAGTGAGCCCGGACAGAAGATCAGCCCCCCGGACCCGCCCCCTGGCAGAGCACATGGCCGGGCGCAGGGAGGGGGCGACGGCGGCGGCCGAGGCTACAGCCCGCTGGGTGTAACCCCTGCTCTGCCGGGCACTGCCAGCCGCCGTGTGCATGGTGGCTGCTGCAGTCCCATGTAACACCAGAGGCAACTGCAGTCCCACGTAACACCAGGGAGAACTCGGAACTGCAGTCCCATGCAACACCAGGGACAACTCAGAACTGCAGTCCCACGTAACACCAGGGACAACTCAGAACTGCAGTCCCGTGCAACACCAGGGACAACTCAGAACTGCAGTCCCATGCAACACCAGATGCAACTACAGTCCCACGTAACACCAGGGAGAACTCAGAACTGCAGTCCCATGTAACACCAGGGAGAACTCAACTGCAGTCCCGTGCAACACCAGATGCAACTGCAGTCCCACGTAACACCAGGGACAACTCAGAACTGCAGTCCCATGCAACATCAGAGGCAACTGAGTTACATGTAACACCAGGGACAACTCAGAACTTCAGTCCTGTGCAACACCAGAGGCAACTCAGAAGTGCAGTCCCATGAAACACCAGAGGGAACTGAGAACTGCTTTCCAATGTAACACCAAAGAAAACTGAAAATTGCAGGCCCATGTAACAAAAGAGGCAACTACAGTCCCAGTTAACACTAGAGTAAACGGAGAACTGCAGCCAGAAACAACTCTAGTAACACCAGAAACAACTAAGAACCGCAGTCCCATGCAACACAAGTAGGAACTGGGAACTGCACTCCCATGTAACCCCAGAGGCAACAGCAGTCCCATGTAACAGCAAAGACAACTAAGAACAACAGTTCCATACAACCGCAGAGATAACTACAAACTGCAGTCCCACGTAACACCACAGGCAATCGAGATCTGCAGTCCCATGTAACACCACAGGCGATTGAGAACTACAGTCCCATATAACACCAGAGAAAACTGGCAACTGCAGTTCCATCTAACACTAGAGACAACTGGAAACTGCAGTCCCATGTAACACCAGAGGGAACTGCAGTCCCACGTAGCACAATAGGGAACTGCGAACTTCAGTTCCATGTAACACCAGACGCAACGGCAGTCCCATATAACACTACAGACAACTATGAACTACACTCCCATGGATCAGCAATAGGAATTAGGAACTGTAGTCCCAAATACCAACAGAGGGAACTGCAGTCCCATGCAACACCAAAGTGAACTTCAGTACCATGTAACACAACAGGCAGTTTACAACCGCAGCCCCATGCAATGCCAAAGGAGCCTGCAACCCCATGTAACACCAGAGGCCACTGGGAACTGCAGTCCAATGCAACAAGAAAGATAACTGAAAAATGCAGTCCCATGTAACACCAAAGACAGCTGAGAACTACAGTTCCATGTAACGTCAGAGGCAACTGATACTGCAGTCCCAATTAACACCAGAAACAATGGAGAACTGCAGTCCCATGTATGTCCCACTATATAATTCGTGACACAGTCTGCATTCCCATGTGATACCTAAGAAAAAAATGATCACAATCTCTACAGAAAATTTTCCTGCAGTCCTATGTAATAACTACACTATGTTAAAATAATATAACTACTATAATACTGCCCCCTATGTACAGGAATATAAATACTATAATACTGTTCCCTATGTACAAGAATATAACTACTATAATACTGCCCCCTATGTACAAGAATATAACTACTATAATACTGCCCCCTATGTACAAGAATATAACTACTATAATACTGCTCCCTATGTACAAGAATATAACTACTATAATACTGCCCCCTATGTACTAGAATATAACTACTATAATACTGCCCCTATGTACAAGAATATAACTACTATAATACTGCCCACTATGTACAAGAATATAACTACTATAATACTGCCCCTATGTACAAGAATATAACTACTATAATACTGCCCCCTATGTACAAGAATATAACTACTATAATACTGCCCCCTATGTACAAGAATATAACTACTATAATACTGCCCCCTATGTACAAGAATATAACTACTATAATACTGCCCCCTATGTACAAGAATATAACTACTATAATACTGCCTCCTATGTACAACAATATAACTACTATAATACTGCCCCTATGTACAAGAATATAACTACTATAATACTGCCTCTATGTACAAGAATATAAGTACTATAATACTGCCCCCTATGTACAAGAATATAGCTACTATAATACTGCCCCCTATGTACAAGAATATAAGTACTATAATACTGCCCCCTATGTACAAGAATATAACTACTATAATACTGCCCCTATGTACAAGAATATAACTACTATAATACTGCCTCTATGTACAAGAATATAAGTACTATAATACTGCCCCCTATGTACAAGAATATAGCTACTATAATACTGCCTCCAATGTACAAGAATATAAATACTATAATACTACCCCCTATGTACAAGAATATAACTACTATAATACTGCCCCCTATGTACAAAAATATAACTACTATAATACTGCCCCCTATGTACAAGAATATAACTACTATAATACTGCTCCTATGTACAAGAATATAACTACTATAATACTGCCCCCTATGTACAAGAATATAACTACTATAATACTGCCCCCTATGTACAAAAATATAACTACTATAATACTGTTCCCTATGTACAAGGATATAACTACTATAATACTGCTCCTATGTACAAGAATATAACTACTATAATACTGCCCCCTATGTACAAGAATATAACTACTATAATACTGCCTCCTATGTACAACAATATAACTACTATAATACTGCCCCTATGTACAAGAATATAACTACTATAATACTGCCTCCTATGTACAAGAATATAACTACTACAATACTGCCCCCTATGTACAAGAATATAACTACTATAATACTGCCCCCTATGTACAAGAATATAACTACTATAATACTGCTCCCTATGTACAAGAATATAACTACTACAATACTGCCCCCCTATGTACAAGAATATAACTACTATAATACTGCCCCTATGTACAAGAATATAACTACTATAATACTGCCCCCTATGTACAAGAATATTACTACTATAATACTGCCTCCTATGTACAAGAATATAACTACTATAATACTGCCCCCTATGTACAAGAATATAACTACTATAATACTGCCCCCTATGTACAAGAATATAACTACTATAATACTGCTCCCTATGTACAAGAATATAACTACTACAATACTGCCCCCTATGTACAAGAATATTACTACTATAATACTGCCCCCTATGTACAAGAATATAACTACTATAATACTGCTCCTATGTACAAGAATGTAAATACTATAATAATGCCTCCTATATACAAGAATATAACTACTATAATACTGCCTTCTATGTACAAGAATATAACTACTATAATACTGCCCCCTATGTACAAGAATATAACTACTATAATACTGCTCCCTATGTACAAGAATATAACTACTACAATACTGCCCCCCTATGTACAAGAATATAACTACTATAATACTGCCCCTATGTACAAGAATATAACTACTATAATACTGCCCCCTATGTACAAGAATATTACTACTATAATACTGCCTCCTATGTACAAGAATATAACTACTATAATACTGCCCCCTATGTACAAGAATATAACTACTATAATACTGCCCCCTATGTACAAGAATATAACTACTATAATACTGCCCCCTATGTACAAGAATATAACTACTATAATACTGCCCCCTATGTACAAGAATATAACTACTATAATACTGTTCCCTATGTACAAGAATATAACTACCATAATACTGCTCCCTATGTACAAGAATATAACTACTATAATACTGCCCCCTATGTACAAGAATATAACTACTATAATACTACCCCCTATGTACAAGAATATAACTACTATAATACTGCCCCCTATGTACAAGAATATAACTACTATAATACTGCCCCCTATGTACAAGAATATTACTACTATAATACTGCCCCCTATGTACAAGAATATAACTACTATAATACTGCTCCTATGTACAAGAATGTAAATACTATAATAATGCCTCCTATATACAAGAATATAACTACTATAATACTGCCTTCTATGTACAAGAATATAACTACTATAATACTGCCCCCTATGTACAAGAATATAACTACTATAATGCTGCCTCCTATGTACAAGAATATAACTACTATAATACTGCCCCCTATGTACAAGAATATAACTACTATAATACTGCTCCCTATGTACAAGAATATAACTACTACAATACTGCCCCCCTATGTACAAGAATATAACTACTATAATACTGCCCCTATGTACAAGAATATAACTACTATAATACTGCCCCCTATGTACAAGAATATTACTACTATAATACTGCCCCCTATGTACAAGAATATAACTACTATAATACTGCTCCTATGTACAAGAATATAACTACTATAATACTGCTCCCTATGTACTAGAATATAACTACTATAATACTGCCCCCTATGTACAAGAATATAACTACTATAATACTGCCCCCTATGTACAAGAATATAACTACTATAATACTGCTCCCTATGTACAAGAATATAACTACTACAATACTGCCCCCTATGTACAAGAATATAACTACTATAATACTGCCCCTATGTACAAGAATATAACTACTATAATACTGCCCCCTATGTACAAGAATATTACTACTATAATACTGCCTCCTATGTACAAGAATATAACTACTATAATACTGCCCCCTATGTACAAGAATATAACTACTATAATACTGCCCCCTATGTACAAGAATATAACTACTATAATACTGCTCCCTATGTACAAGAATATAACTACTACAATACTGCCCCCTATGTACAAGAATATTACTACTATAATACTGCCCCCTATGTACAAGAATATAACTACTATAATACTGCTCCCTATGTACAAGAAGATAACTGCTATAATACTACCTCCTATGTACAAGAATATAACTACTATAATACTGCCCCCTATGTACAAGAATGTAAATACTATAATAATGCCTCCTATATACAAGAATATAACTACTATAATACTGCCTTCTATGTACAAGAATATAACTACTATAATACTGCCCCCTATATACAAGAATATAACTACTATAATACTGCTCCCTATGTACAAGAATATAACTACTATAATACTGCTCCCTATGTACAAGAATATAACTACTATAATACTGCCCCCTATGTACAAGAATATAACTAGTATAATACTGCCCCCTATGTACAAGAATATAACTACTATAATACTGCCCCCTATGTACAAGAATATAACTACTATATTACTGCTCCCTATGTACAAGAATATAACTACTATAATACTGCCCCCTATGTACAAGAATATAACTACTATAATACTGTTCCCTATGTACAAGAATATAACTACCATAATACTGCTCCTATGTACAAGACTATAACTACTATAATACTGCCCCCTATGTACAAGACTATAACTACTATAATACTGCCCCCTATGTACAAGAATATAACTACTATAATACTGCCCCCAATGTACGAGAATATAACTACTATAATACTGCTCCCTATGTACAAGAATATAACTACTATAATACTGCCCCCTACGTACAAGACTATAACTACTATAATACTGCCCCCTATGTACGAGAATATAACTACTATAATACTGCCTCCTATGTACAACAATATAACTAGTATAATACTGCCCCCTATGTACAAGAATATAACTACTATAATACTGCCCCCTATGTACAAGAATATAACTACTATAATACTGCCCTATGTACAAGAATATAACTACTATAATACTGCTCCCTATGTACAAGAATATAACTACTATAATACTGCCCCCTATGTACAAGAATATAACTACTATAATACTGCTCCTATGTACAAGAATATAACTACTATAATACTACCCTATGTACAAGAATATAACTACTATAATACTGCCCCCTATGTTCAAGACTATAACTACTATAATACTGCCCCCTATGTACAAGAATATAACTACTATAATACTGCCTCCTATATACAAGAATATAACTACTATAATACTGCCCCCTATGTACAAGAATATAACTACTATAATACTGCCCCCTATATACAAGAATATAACTACTATAATACTGCCCCCTATGTACAAGAATATAACTACTATAATACTGCCCCCTATGTACAAGAATATAACTACTATAATACTGCCCCCTATGTACAAGAATATAACTACTATAATACTGCCCCTATGTACAAGAATATGACTTCTATAATACTGCCCCCTATGTACAAGAATATAACTACTATAATACTGCCCCCTATATACAAGAATATAACTACTATAATACTGCCCCCTATGTACAAGAATATAACTACTATAATACTGCCCCCTATGTACAAGAATATAACTACTATAATACTGCTCCCTATGTACAAGAATATAACTACTATAATACTGCCCCCTATGTACAAGAATATAACTACTATAATACTGCCCCCTATGTACAAGAATATAACTACTATAATACTGCCCCCTATGTACAAGAATATAACTACTATAATACTGCTCCTTTGTACAAGAATATAACTACTATAATACTGCCAACTATATACAAGAATATAACTACTATAATACTGCCCCCTATGTACGAGAATATAACTACTATAATACTGCTCCCTATGTACAAGAATATAACTACTATAATACTGTTCCCTATGTACAAGAATATAACTACTATAATACTGCCTCCTATGTACAAGAATATAACTACTATAATACTGCTCCCTATGTACAAGAATATAACAACTATAATACTGCCCCCTATGTACAAGAATATAACTACTATAATACTGCCAACTATATACAAGAATATAACTACTATAATACTGCTCCATATGTATAAGAATATAACAACTATAATACTGCCCCCTATGTACAAGAATATAACTACTAAAATACTGCTCCATATGTATAAGAATATAACAACTATAATACTGCCCCCTATGTACAAGAATATAACTACTATAATACTGCCAACTATATACAAGAATATAACTACTATAATACTGCTCCCTATGTACAAGAATATAACTACTATAATACTGCTCCATATGTATAAGAATATAACTACTATAATACTGCCTCCTATGTACAAGAATATAACTACTATAATACTGGCCCCTATGTACAAGAATATAACTACCATAATACTGCTCCCTATGTACAAGAATATAACTACTATAATACTGCCCCCTATGTACAAGAATATAACTACTATAATACTACCCCCTATGTACAAGAATATAACTACTATAATACTGCCCCCTATGTACAAGAATATAACTACTATAATACTGCCCCCTATGCACAAGAATATAACTACTATAATACTGCCCCCTATGTACAAGAATATAACTACTATAATACTGCCTCCTATGTACAAGAATATAACTACTATAATACTGCCCCGTATGTACAAGAATATAACTACTATAATACTGCCTCCTACTTACAAGAATATATCTACTATAATACTGCCCCCTATGTACAAGAATATAACTACTATAATACTGCTCCTATGTACAAGAATATAACTACTATAATACTGCTCCTATGTACAAGAATATAACTACTAGAATACTGCCCTCTATATACAAGAATATAACTACTATAATACTGCCCCCTATGTACAAGAATATAACTACTATAATACTGCCCCCTATGTACAAGAGTATAACTACTATAATACTGCCTCCTATGTACAAGAATATAACTGCTATAATACTGTCCCCTATATTCAAGAATATAACTACTATAATACTGCCTCCTATGTACAAGAATATAACTACTATAATACTGCCCCCTATGTACAAGAATATAACTACTATAATACTGCCCCCTATGTACAAGAATATAACTACTATAATACTGCCCCGTATGTACAAGAATATAACTACTATAAAACTGCTCCCTATGTACAAGAATATAACTACTATAATACTGCCCCCTATGTACAAGAATATAACTACTATAATACTGCCCCCTATGTACAAGAATATAACTACTATAATACTGCCCCCTATGTACAAGAATATAACTACTATAATACTGCCCCCTATGTACAAGAATATACCTACTATAATACTGCCTCCTATGTACAAGAATATAACTACTATAATACTGCCCCCTATATACTAGAATATAACTACTATAATACTGCCCCCTATGTACAAGAATATAACTACTATAATACTGCCTCCTATGTACAAGAATATAACTACTATAATACTGCTCCTATGTACAAGACTATAACTACTATAATACTGCCCCCTATGTACAAGACTATAACTACTATAATACTGCCCCCTATGTACAAGAATATAACTACTATAATACTGCCCCCAATGTACGAGAATATAACTACTATAATACTGCTCCCTATGTACAAGAATATAACTACTATAATACTGCCCCCTATGTACAAGACTATAACTACTATAATACTGCCCCCTATGTACGAGAATATAACTACTATAATACTGCCTCCTATGTACAACAATATAACTAGTATAATACTGCCTCCTATGTACAAGAATATAACTACTATAATACTGCCCCCTATATACAAGAATATAACTACTATAATACTGCCCCCTATGTACAAGAATATAACTACTATAATACTGCCCCCTATGTACAAGAATATAACTACTATAATACTGCCCCCTATGTTCAAGACTATAACTACTATAATACTGCCCCCTATGTACAAGAATATAACTACTATAATACTGCCTCCTATATACAAGAATATAACTACTATAATACTGCCCCCTATGTACAAGAATATAACTACTATAATACTGCCCCCTATATACAAGAATATAACTACTATAATACTGCCCCCTATGTACAAGAATATAACTACTATAATACTGCCCTATGTACAAGAATATAACTACTATAATACTGCCCTATGTACAAGAATATAACTACTATAATACTGCTCCCTATGTACAAGAATATAACTACTATAATACTGCCCCCTATGTACAAGAATATAACTACTATAATACTGCTCCTATGTACAAGAATATAACTACTATAATACTACCCTATGTACAAGAATATAACTACTATAATACTGCCCCCTATGTTCAAGACTATAACTACTATAATACTGCCCCCTATGTACAAGAATATAACTACTATAATACTGCCTCCTATATACAAGAATATAACTACTATAATACTGCCCCCTATGTACAAGAATATAACTACTATAATACTGCCCCCTATATACAAGAATATAACTACTATAATACTGCCCCCTATGTACAAGAATATAACTACTATAATACTGCCCCCTATGTACAAGAATATAACTACTATAATACTGCCCCCTATGTACAAGAATATAACTACTATAATACTGCCCCTATGTACAAGAATATGACTTCTATAATACTGCCCCCTATGTACAAGAATATAACTACTATAATACTGCCCCCTATATACAAGAATATAACTACTATAATACTGCCCCCTATGTACAAGAATATAACTACTATAATACTGCCCCCTATGTACAAGAATATAACTACTATAATACTGCTCCCTATGTACAAGAATATAACTACTATAATACTGCCCCCTATGTACAAGAATATAACTACTATAATACTGCCCCCTATGTACAAGAATATAACTACTATAATACTGCCCCCTATGTACAAGAATATAACTACTATAATACTGCTCCTTTGTACAAGAATATAACTACTATAATACTGCTCCTTTGTACAAGAATATAACTACTATAATACTGCTCCTTTGTACAAGAATATAACTACTATAATACTGCCAACTATATACAAGAATATAACTACTATAATACTGCCCCCTATGTACGAGAATATAACTACTATAATACTGCTCCCTATGTACAAGAATATAACTACTATAATACTGTTCCCTATGTACAAGAATATAACTACTATAATACTGCCTCCTATGTACAAGAATATAACTACTATAATACTGCTCCCTATGTACAAGAATATAACAACTATAATACTGCCCCCTATGTACAAGAATATAACTACTATAATACTGCCAACTATATACAAGAATATAACTACTATAATACTGCCTCCTATGTACAAGAATATAACTAATATAATACTGCCCCCTATGTACGAGAATATAACTACTATAATACTGCTCCCTATGTACAAGAATATAACTACTATAATACTGTTCCCTATGTACAAGAATATAACTACTATAATACTGCCTCCTATGTACAAGAATATAACTACTATAATACTGCTCCCTATGTACAAGAATATAACAACTATAATACTGCCCCCTATGTACAAGAATATAACTACTATAATACTGCCAACTATATACAAGAATATAACAACTATAATACTGCCCCCTATGTACAAGAATATAACTACTATAATACTGCCAACTATATACAAGAATATAACTACTATAATACTGCCTCCTATGTACAAGAATATAACTACTATAATACTGCCAACGATATACAAGAATATAACTACTATAATACTGCTCCCTATGTACAAGAATATAACTACTATAATGCTGCTCCATATGTATAAGAATATAACTACTATAATACTGCCTCCTATGTATAAGAATATAACTACTATAATACTGCTCCCTATGTACAAGAATATAACTACTATAATACTGCCTCCTATGTACAAGAATATAACTACTATAATACTGGCCCCTATGTACAAGAATATAACTACTATAATACTGCCCCCTATATACAAGAATATAACTACTATAATACTGCCCCCTATGTACAAGAATATAACTACTATAATACTGCCCCCTATATACAAGAATATAACTACTATAATACTGCCCCCTATGTACAAGAATATAACTACTATAATACTGCCCCCTATGTACAAGAATATAACTACTATAATACTGCCCCCTATGTACAAGAATATAACTACTATAATACTGCTCCTTTGTACAAGAATATAACTACTATAATACTGCCAACTACATACAAGAATATAACTACTATAATACTGCCCCCTATGTACAAGAATATAACTACTATAATACTGCTCCCTATGTACAAGAATATAACTACTATAATACTGTTCCCTATGTACAAGAATATAACTACTATAATACTGCCCCCTATGTACAAGAATATAACTACTATAATACTGCCCCCTATGTACAAGAATATAACTACTATAATACTGCTCCTATGTACAAGAATATAACTACTATAATACTGCCCGCTATGTACAAGAATATAACTACTATAATACTGTCCCCGATGTACAAGAATATAATACTATAATAATGCCCCATATGTACAAGAATATAACTACTATAATACTGCCAACTATATACAAGAATATAACTACTATAATACTGGCCCCTATGTCCAAGAATATAACTACTATAATACTGCCAACTATATACAAGAATATAACTACTATAATATTGCCTCCTATGTACAAGAATATAACTACTATAATACTGCCAATATGTGCAAGAATTTAGCTACTATAATACTGCTACTATGTACAAGAATATAACTACTATAATACTGCATCCTATGTACAAGAATATAACTACTATAATACTGTCCCCTATGTACAAGAATATAACTGCTATAATACTGCTCCTATGTACAAGAATATAACTACTATAATACTGCCTCCTATGTACAAGAATATAACTACTATAATACTGCCCCCTATGTACAAGAATATAACTACTATAATACTGTCCCCTATGTACAAGAATATAACTACTATAATACTGCCCCCTATGTACAAGAATATAACTACTATAATACTGCCCCCTATGTACAAGAATATAACTACTATAATACTGCTCCTATGTACAAGAATATAACTACTATAATAATGCCCCCTATGTACAAGAATATAACTACTATAATACTGCCCGCTATGTACAAGAATATAACTACTATAATACTGTCCCCGATGTACAAGAATATAACTACTATAATACTGCCCCCTATGTACAAGAATATAACTACCATAATACTGCCCCCTATGTACAAGAATATAACTACTATAATAATGCCCCATATGTACAAGAATATAACTACTATAATACTGCCAACTATATACAAGAATATAACTACTATAATACTGCCCCCTATGTCCAAGAATATAACTACTATAATACTGCCCCCTATGTCCAAGAATATAACTACTATAATACTGCCAACTATATACAATAATATAGCTACTATAATATTGCCTCCTATGTACAACAATATAACTACTATAATACTGCCCCCTATGTACAAGAATATAACTGCTATAATACTGCTCCTATGTACAAGAATATAACTACTATAATACTGCCTCCTATGTACAAGAATATGACTACTATAATACTGCCTCCTATGTACAAGAATATGACTACTATAATACTGTCCCCTATGTACAAGAATATAACTGCTATAATACTGGCCCCTATGTACAAGAATATAACTGCTATAATACTGCTCCTATGTACAAGAATATAACTACTATAATACTGCTCCTATGTACAAGAATATAACTACTATAATACTGCCTCCTATGTACGAGAATATAACTACTATAATACTGTCCCCTATATACAAGAATATAACTACTATAATACTGCCCCCTATGTACAAGAGTATAACTACTATAATACTGCCTCCTTTGTACAGGAATATAACTACTATAATACTGCCCCCTATGTACAAGAATATAACAACTATAGTACTGCCCTCTATGTACAAGGCTATAATTACTATAATACTGATCCCTATGTACAAGAATATAACTACTATAATACTGCCCCCTATGTACAAGAATATAACTACTATAATACTGCCCCCTATGTACAAGAATATAACTACTATAATACTGCCCCCTATGTACAAGAATATAACTACTATAATACTGATCCCTATGTACAAGAGTATAACTACTATAATACTGCCCCCTATGTTCAAGAATATAACTTCTATAATACTGTCCCCTATGTACAAGAATATAACTACTATAATACTGCCTCCTATGTACAAGAATATAACTACTACAATACTGTCCCCTATGTACAAGAATATAACTACTATAATAATGCCCCCTATGTACAAGAATATAACTACTATAATACTGCTCCCTATGTACAAGAATATAACTACTATAATACTGCCCCCTATGTACAACAATATAACTACTATAATACTGCCCCCTATGTACAAGACTATAACTACTATAATAATGCCCCCTATGTACAAGAATATAACTACTACAATACTGCCCCCTATGTACAAGAATATAACTACTATAATAATGCCCCCTATGTACAAGAATATAACTACTACAATACTGCCCCCTATGTACAAGAATATAACTACTATAATACTGCCCCCTATGTACAACAATATAACTACTATAATACTGCCCCCTATGTACAAGACTATAACTACTATAATACTGCCCCCCTATCTACAGGAATATACTATAATACTGCCCCCTATAGACAAGAATATAATTAGTACAATACTGCTCCCTATGTACAAGAATATAACTACTATAATACTGCCCCCTATGTACAGGTATATAACTAGTATAATACTGCTCCCTATGTACAAGAATATAACTACTATAATACTGCCCCCTATGTACAAGAATATAACTACTATAATACTGCCCCTATGTACAAGAATATAACTACTATAATACTGCCCCCTATGTACAAGAATATAACTACTATAATACTGCCTCCTATGTACAAGAATATAACTACTATAATACTGCCCCCTATGTACAAGAATATAACTACTATAATTCTGCCTCCTATGTAGAAGAATATAACTACTATAATACTGCCCCCTATGTACAAGAATATAACTACTATAATACTGCCTCCTATGTACAAGAATATAACTACTATAATACTGCCCCCTATGTACAAGAATATAACTACTATAATACTGCCCCCTATGTACAAGAATATAACTACTATAATAATGCCCACTATGTACAAAAAAATATCTACTATAATACTGCCCCCTATGTACAAGACTATAACTACTATAATACTGCCCCCTATGTACAAGAATATAACTACTATAATACTGCCCCCTATATACAAGAATATAACTACTATAATACTGCTCCCTGTGTACAGGAATATAACTACTATAATACTGCCCCCTATGTACAAGAATACAACTACTATAATACTGCCTCCTATGTACAAGAATATAACTAGTATAATACTGCCCCCTATGTACAAGAATATAACTACTATAATACTGCCCCCTATGTACAAGAATATAACTACTATAATACTGCTCCCTGTGTACAGGAATATAACTACTATAATACTGCCCCCTATGTACAAGAATACAACTACTATAATACTGCCCCCTATGTACAAGAATACAACTACTATAATACTGCCCCCCTATCTACAGAAATATAACTACTATAATACTGCCCCCTATGGAAAAGAATATAACTAGTACAATACTGCCCCCTATGTACAAGAATATAACTACTATAATACTGCCCCCTATGTACAAGAATATAACTACTATAATACTGCCTCCTATGTACAAGAATATAACTACTACAATACTGTCCCCTATGTACAAGAATATAACTACTATAATAATGCCCCCTATGTACAAGAATATAACTACTATAATACTGCCCCCTATGTACAACAATATAACTACTATAATACTGCCCCCTATGTACAAGACTATAACTACTATAATACTGCCCCCTATCTACAGGAATATACTATAATACTGCCCCCTATGGACAAGAATATAATTAGTACAATACTGCTCCCTATGTACAAGAATATAACTACTATAATACTGCCCCCTATGTACAGGTATATAACTAGTATAATACTGCCCCTATGTACAAGAATATAACTACTATAATACTGCCCCCTATGTACAAGAATATAACTACTATAATACTGCCCCTATGTACAAGAATATAACTACTATAATACTGCCCCCTATGTACAAGAATATAACTACTATAATACTGCCTCCTATGTACAAGAATATAACTACTATAATACTGCCCCCTATGTACAAGAATATAACTACTATAATTCTGCCTCCTATGTACAAGAATATAACTACTATAATACTGCCCCCTATGTACAAGAATATAACTACTATAATACTGCCTCCTATGTACAAGAATATAACTACTATAATACTGCCCCCTATGTACAAGAATATAACTACTATAATACTGCCCCCTATGTACAAGAATATAACTACTATAATAATGCCCACTATGTACAAAAAAATATCTACTATAATACTGCCCCCTATGTACAAGACTATAACTACTATAATACTGCCTCCTATGTACAAGAATATAACTAGTATAATACTGCCCCCTATGTACAAGAATATAACTACTATAATACTGCCCCCTATGTACAAGAATATAACTACTATAATACTGCTCCCTGTGTACAGGAATATAACTACTATAATACTGCCCCCTATGTACAAGAATACAACTACTATAATACTGCCCCCTATGTACAAGAATATAACTACTATAATACTGCCCCCTATGTACAAGAATATAACTACTATAATACTGCCCCCTATGTACAAGAATATAACTACTATAATACTGCCCCCTATGTACAAGAATATAACTACTATAATACTGTCCCCTATGTACAAGAATATAGCTACTATAATATTGCTCCCTATATACAAGAATATAGCTACTATAATACTGCCCCCTATGTACAAGAATATAACTACTATAATACTGCCTCCTATGTACAAGTATATAACTACTATAATATTGCCCCCTATGTACAAGAATATAACTACTATAATACTGCCCCCTATGGACAAGAATATAACTAGTATAATACTGCCCCCTATGTACAAGAATATAACTACTATAATACTGCCCCTATGTATAAGAATATAACTACTATAATACTGACCCCTATATATAAGAATATAACTCCTATAATACTGCCCCTATATATAAGATTATAACTCTTATAATACTGCCCCCTATGTACAAGAATAGAACTACTATAATACTGCCTTCTATGTACAAGAATATAACTACTATAAAACTGCCCCCTATGTACAAGAATATAACTACTATAATACTGCCCCCTATGTACAAGAATATAACTACTATAATACTGCCCCCTATATACAAGAATATAACTACTATAATACTACCTTCTATGTACCAGAATATAACTACTATAATACTGCCCCCTATACATAAGAATATAACTCGTATAATACTGCCCCCTATGTACAAGAATATAACTACTATAATACTGCCCCCTATGTACAAGAATATAACTACTATAATACTACCCCATATACAAGAATATAACTACTATAATACTGCCTCCTATGTACAAGAATATAACTACTATAATACTGCTCCCTATGTACAAGAATATAACTCCTATAATACTGCCCCCTATATACAAGAATATAACTCCTATAATACTGCCCCCTAAGTACAAGAATATAACTACTACAATACTGCCCCCTGTGTACAAGAATATAACTACTATAATACTGCCTTCTATATACAAGAATATAACTACTATAATACTGCCCCCTATGTACAAGAATGTAACTACTATTATACTGCTCCCTATGTACAAGAATATAACTACTATAATACTGCCCCCTATGTACAAGAATATAACTACTATAATACTGCCCCCTATGTACATGAATATAACTCCTATAATACTGCCCCCTATGTACAAGAATATAACTACTATAATACTGCCCCTAAGTACAAGAATATAACTACTATAATACTGCCCCCTATGTACAAGAATATAACTACTATAATACTGCCCCCTATGTACAGGAATATAACTACTATAATACTGCCCCCTATGTACAAGAATATAACTACTATAATACTGTCCTATGTACAAGAATATAACTGCTATAATACTGCCTCCTATGTACAAGAATATAACTACTATAATACTGCCCCCCTATGTACAGGAATATAACTACTATAATACTGCCCCCTATATACAAGAATATAACTACTATAATACTGCCCCCTATGTACAAGAATATAACTACTATAATACTGCTCCCTATGTACAGGAATTTAACTACTATAATACTGCCCCCTATGTACAAGAATATTACTACTATAATACTGCCCCTATGTACAAGAATATAACTACTATAATACTGCCCCCTATGTACAAGAATATAACTACTATAATACTGCCCACTATATACAAGAATATAACTACTATAATACTGCCCCTTATGTACAAGAATATAACTACTATAATACTGCCCCCTATGTACAAGAATGTAACTACTATAATACTGCTCCCTATGTACAAGAATATAACTACTATAATACTGCCCCCTATATATAAGAATATAACTCCTATAATACTGCCCCTATATATAAGAATATAACTCTTATAATACTGCCCCCTATGTACAGGAATATAACTACTATAATACTGCCCCCTATGTACAAGAATATAACTACTATAATACTGTCCTCCTATGTACAAGAATATAACTGCTATAATACTGCCTCCTATGTACAAGAATATAACTACTATAATACTGCCCCCCTATGTACAGGAATATAACTACTATAATACTGCCCCCTATATACAAGAATATAACTACTATAATACTGCCCCCTATGTACAAGAATATAACTACTATAATACTGCTCCCTATGTACAGGAATTTAACTACTATAATACTGCCCCCTATGTACAAGAATATTACTACTATAATACTGCCCCTATGTACAAGAATATAACTACTATAATACTGCCCCCTATGTACAAGAATATAACTACTATAATACTGCCCACTATATACAAGAATATAACTACTATAATACTGCCCCTTATGTACCAGAATATAACTACTATAATACTGCCCCCTATGTACAAGAATGTAACTACTATAATACTGCTCCCTATGTACAAGAATATAACTACTATAATACTGCCCCCTATATATAAGAATATAACTCCTATAATACTGCCCCTATATATAAGAATATAACTCTTATAATACTGCCCCCTATGTACAAGAATATAACTACTATAATACTGCCTTCTATGTACAAGAATATAACTACTATAAAACTGCCCCCTATGTACAAGAATATAACTACTATAATACTGCCCCCTATGTACAAGAATATAACTACTATAATACTGCCCCCTATATACAAGAATATAACTACTATAATACTGCCTTCTATGTACCAGAATATAACTACTATAATACTGCCCCCTATATATAAGAATATAACTCGTATAATACTGCCCCCTATGTACAAGAATATAACTACTATAATACTGCCCCCTATGTACAAGAATGTAACTACTATTATACTGCTCCCAGTCCCTATGTACAAGAATATAACTACTATAATACTACCCCCTATGTACAAGAATATAACTACTATAATACTGCCCCATATACAAGAATATAACTACTATAATACTGCCCCCTATGTACAAGAATATAACTACTATAATACTGCTCCCTATGTACAAGAATATAACTCCTATAATACTGCCCCCTATATACAAGAATATAACTCCTATAATACTGCTCCCTAAGTACAAGAATATAACTACTACAATACTGCCCCCTGTGTACAAGAATATAACTACTATAATACTGCCTTCTATATACAAGAATATAACTACTATAATACTGCCCCCTATGTACAAGAATGTAACTACTATTATACTGCTCCCTATGTACAAGAATATAACTACTATAATACTGCCCCCTATGTACAAGAATATAACTACTATAATACTGCCCCCTATGTACATGAATATAACTCCTATAATACTGCCCCCTATGTACAAGAATATAACTACTATAATACTGCTCCCTATGTACAAGAATATAACTACTATAATACTGCCCCCTATGTACAAGAATATAACTACTATCATACTGCCCCCTTTATACAAGAATATAACTCCTATAATACTGCCCCCTATGTACAAGAATATAACTACTATAATACTGCCTCCCATGTACAGGAATATAACTACTATAATACTGCCCCCTATATACAAGAATATAACTACTATAATACTGCCCCCTATGTACAAGAATATAACTACTATAATACTGCCCCCTATGTACAGGAATATAACTACTATAATACTGCCCCCTATGTACAAGAATATAACTACTATAATACTGTCCTCCTATGTACAAGAATATAACTGCTATAATACTGCCTCCTATGTACAAGAATATAACTACTATAATACTGCCCCCCTATGTACAGGAATATAACTACTATAATACTGCCCCCTATATACAAGAATATAACTACTATAATACTGCCCCCTATGTACAAGAATATAACTACTATAATACTGCTCCCTATGTACAGGAATTTAACTACTATAATACTGCCCCCTATGTACAAGAATATAACTACTATAATACTGCCCCTATGTACAAGAATATAACTACTATAATACTGCCCCCTATGTACAAGAATATAACTACTATAATACTGCCCACTATATACAAGAATATAACTACTATAATACTGCCTCCTACGTACAAGAATATAACTTCTATAGTACTGCCCCCTATGTACAAGAATATAACTACTATAATACTGCCCCCTACGTACAAGAATATAACTACTATAATACTGCCCCCTACGTACAAGAATATAACTACTATAATACTGCCCCCTATGTACAAGAATATAACTACTATAATATTGCCCCCTATGTACAAGAATATAACTACTATAATACTGCCCCCTATGTACAAGAATATAACTACTATAATACTGCCCCCTCTGTACAAGAATATAACTACTATAATACTGCCCCCTATGTACAAGAATATAACTACTATAATATTGCCCCCTATGTACAAGAATATAACTACTGTAATACTGCCCCCTATGTACAAGAATATAACTCGTATAATACTGCCCCCTATGTACAAGAATATAACTACTATAATACTGCCCCCTATGTACAATAATATAACTACTATAATACTGCCCCCTATGTACTATAATATAACTACTATAATACTGCTCCCTATGTACAAGAATATAACTACTATAATACTGCCCCCTATGTACAAGAATATAACTACTATAATACTGGCCCCTACGTACAAGAATATAACTTCTATAATACTGCCCCCTATGTACAAGAATATAACTTCTATAATACTGCCCCTATATACAAGAATATATCTACTATAATACTGCCCCCTACGTACAAGAATATAACTACTATAATACTGCCTCCTATGTACAAGAATATAACTACTATAATACTGCCCCCTATGTACAAGAATATAACTAGTATAATACTGCCCCCTATGTACTATAATATAACTACTATAATACTGCTCCCTATGTACAAGAATATAACTACTATAATACTGCCTCCTATGTACAAGAATATATCTACTATAATACTGCCCCCTATGTACAAGAATATAACTACTATAATACTGCCCCCTATGTACAAGAATATAACTACTATAATACTGCCCCCTATGTACAAGAATATAACTACTATAATACTGCTCCTATGTACAAGAATATAACTTCTATAATACTGCCCCCTATGTACAAGAATATAACTACTATAATACTGCCCCCTATATACAAGAATATAACTACTATAATACCGCCCCCTATCTACAAGAATATAACTACTATAATACTGCCTCCTATGTACAAGAATATAACTACTATAATACTGCCCCCTATGTACAAGAATATAACTACTATAATACTGCTCCTATGTACAAGAATATAACTACTATAATACTGCCCCCTATGTACAAGAATATAACTACTTTAATACTGCCCCCTATGTACAAGAATATAACTACTATAATACTGCCTCCTATGTACAAGAATATAACTACTATAATACCGCCCCCTATGTACAAGAATATAACTACTATAATACTGCCCCCTGGTGATTGGAATAGATGGTGTTCGTTGCTGTGGTGTCTCTACTGTGTGCGCTGCAGTCTCTGTGGGTGCTGCAGTAGTCGCTGACAATGATGATTGTATGACAGGCGGCAGATCATAGAGACGTAGTGGAGACACGCAATGCGATGTGCTGCAGGTGTGGTGGGGCTCATCCTCTTGTTATACTGTATACTTCAGGCATTATTATATTAGTGCACTATATAATATGTAGGGCGCATTGATTAGACTCCTGCCCCCCTCCTGTTGGAGACTCTGTGAGCTTTCACCTTTCCCTCTGAACTCGTTCCTTTCAGGTCCGCTCCTCTTCCTACACGTATGGCGCAGCTCGCAGGGCGTTGATCTTCTGGGTCCAGGCATTGAATGTCGGTCACCATTCATAGCTGTTTGGATTGTTAGCTCTTTGGTTCAGTACATCGTGGTTCTATTTCACTCTGTAAGGTCTGGTTTTCGCTCCTGGTCCCATGTTTGGCGCATTACTAGAGCATTACGGCGCTCTTCACCTGTGTTTCTAGATCGCTGTGTGATTGGCGCTATGATGCAGTGGGTTTATCTGCCCGTCACTGATGACGCCATCACCGCGGCGGACGCTGGGGGTAAAACCGTCTGACTCCTGAAGAGGCTCGAGGCAAATCCGTAGTGACAGACAGATGTAAATAATGGATTTCGGTTTGGAGGGCGGCACAGCGAGCGTCACCCAGCAGACCAGTACCGGAGGGCACGACTTCACACCCTATGTCACCCATCATAATGATGCCCGGCGCCCTGTATATACTGTATCTCCCATGAGCCTGGTGCTGTCCTGATACACGTATATACTGGATCTATGAAGTAGTCTGTAGTCACAGTGTGATACGTGTATATAGTATAGCCTCACCCTGTATGTATATACTGGATCTATGAAGTAGCTTCTAGTCACAGTGTGATACGTGTATATAGTATAGCCTCACCCTGTATGTATATACTGGATCTATGAAGTAGCCTGTAGTAACAGCGTGATACGTGTATATAGTATAGCCCCTCCCTGTATGTATATACTGGATCTATGAAGTAGCCTGTAGTCACAGTGTGATACGTGTATATAGTATAGCCTCCCCCTGTATGTATATACTGGATCTATGAAGTAGCTTCTAGTCACAGTGTGATACGTGTATATAGTATAGCCTCACCCTGTATGTATATACTGGATCTATGAAGTAGCCTGTAGTCACAGTGTGATACGTGTATATAGTATAGCCTCACCCTGTATGTATATACTGGATCTATGAAGTAGCCTGTAGTCACAGTGTGATACGTGTATATAGTATAGCCTCCCCCTGTATGTATATACTGGATCTATGAAGTAGCTTCTAGTCACAGTGTGATACGTGTATATAGTATAGCCTCACCCTGTATGTATATACTGGATCTATGAAGTAGCCTGTAGTCACAGTGTGATACGTGTATATAGTACAGCCTCACCCTGTATGTATATACTGGATCTATGAAGTAGCCTGTAGTCACAGCGTGATACGTGTATATAGTATAGCCTCACCCTGTATGTATATACTGGATCTATGAAGTAGCCTGTAGTCACAGTGTGATACGTGTATATAGTATAGCCTCACCCTGTATGTATATACTGGATCTATGAAGTAGCCTGTAGTCACAGTGTGATACGTGTATATAGTACAGCCTCACCCTGTATGTATATACTGGATCTATGAAGTAGCCTGTAGTCACAGCGTGATACGTGTATATAGTATAGCCTCACCCTGTATGTATATACTGGATCTATGAAGTAGCCTGTAGTCACAGTGTGATACGTGTATATAGTATAGCCTCACCCTGTATGTATATACTGGATCTATGAAGTAGCCTGTAGTCACAGCGTGATACGTGTATATAGTATAGCCTCACCCTGTATGTATATACTGGATCTATGAAGTAGTCTGTAGTCACAGCGTGATACGTGTATATAGTATAGCCTCACCCTGTATGTATATACTGGATCTATGAAGTAGCCTGTAGTCACAGTGTGATACGTGTATATAGTATAGCCTCACCCTGTATGTATATACTGGATCTATGAAGTAGCCTGTAGTAACAGCGTGATACGTGTATATAGTATAGCCCCTCCCTGTATGTATATACTGGATCTATGAAGTAGCCTGTAGTCACAGCGTGATACGTGTATATAGTACAGCCTCTCCCTGTATGTATATACTGGATCTATGAAGTAGCTTGTAGTCACAGTGTGATACGTGTATATAGTACAGCCTCTCCCTGTATGTATATACTGGATCTATGAAGTAGTCTGTAGTCACAGTGTGATACGTGTATATAGTATAGCCTCCCCCTGTATGTATATACTGGATCTATGAAGTAGCTTCTAGTCACAGTGTGATACGTGTATATAGTATAGCCTCACCCTGTATGTATATACTGGATCTATGAAGTAGCCTGTAGTCACAGTGTGATACGTGTATATAGTATAGCCTCACCCTGTATGTATATACTGGATCTATGAAGTAGCCTGTAGTCACAGTGTGATACGTGTATATAGTATAGCCTCCCCCTGTATGTATATACTGGATCTATGAAGTAGCTTCTAGTCACAGTGTGATACGTGTATATAGTATAGCCTCACCCTGTATGTATATACTGGATCTATGAAGTAGCCTGTAGTCACAGTGTGATACGTGTATATAGTATAGCCTCACCCTGTATGTATATACTGGATCTATGAAGTAGCTTCTAGTCACAGTGTGATACGTGTATATAGTATAGCCTCTCCCTGTATGTATATACTGGATCTATGAAGTAGCCTGTAGTCACAGTGTGATACGTGTATATAGTATAGCCTCCCCCTGTATGTATATACTGGATCTATGAAGTAGCTTCTAGTCACAGTGTGATACGTGTATATAGTATAGCCTCACCCTGTATGTATATACTGGATCTATGAAGTAGCCTGTAGTCACAGTGTGATACGTGTATATAGTACAGCCTCACCCTGTATGTATATACTGGATCTATGAAGTAGCCTGTAGTCACAGCGTGATACGTGTATATAGTATAGCCTCACCCTGTATGTATATACTGGATCTATGAAGTAGCCTGTAGTCACAGTGTGATACGTGTATATAGTATAGCCTCACCCTGTATGTATATACTGGATCTATGAAGTAGCCTGTAGTCACAGTGTGATACGTGTATATAGTACAGCCTCACCCTGTATGTATATACTGGATCTATGAAGTAGCCTGTAGTCACAGCGTGATACGTGTATATAGTATAGCCTCACCCTGTATGTATATACTGGATCTATGAAGTAGCCTGTAGTCACAGTGTGATACGTGTATATAGTATAGCCTCACCCTGTATGTATATACTGGATCTATGAAGTAGCCTGTAGTCACAGCGTGATACGTGTATATAGTATAGCCTCACCCTGTATGTATATACTGGATCTATGAAGTAGTCTGTAGTCACAGCGTGATACGTGTATATAATATAGCCTCACCCTGTATGTATATACTGGATCTATGAAGTAGCCTGTAGTCACAGTGTGATACGTGTATATAGTATAGCCTCACCCTGTATGTATATACTGGATCTATGAAGTAGCCTGTAGTAACAGCGTGATACGTGTATATAGTATAGCCCCTCCCTGTATGTATATACTGGATCTATGAAGTAGCCTGTAGTCACAGCGTGATACGTGTATATAGTACAGCCTCTCCCTGTATGTATATACTGGATCTATGAAGTAGCTTGTAGTCACAGTGTGATACGTGTATATAGTACAGCCTCTCCCTGTATATATATACTGGATCTATGAAGTAGCCTGTAGTCACAGTGTGATACGTGTATATAGTATAGCCTCACCCTGTATGTATATACTGGATCTATGAAGTAGCCTGTAGTCACAGCGTGATACGTGTATATAGTATAGCCTCACCCTGTATGTATATACTGGATCTATGAAGTAGCCTGTAGTCACAGTGTGATACGTGTATATAGTACAGCCTCACCCTGTATGTATATACTGGATCTATGAAGTAGCTTCTAGTCACAGTGTGATACGTGTATATAGTATAGCCTCACCCTGTATATATATACTGGATCTATGAAGTATCCTGTAGTCACAGTGTGATACGTGTATATAGTATAGCCTCACCCTGTATGTATATACTGGATCTATGAAGTAGCCTGTAGTCACAGCGTGATACGTGTATATAGTATAGCCTCACCCTGTATGTATATACTGGATCTATGAAGTAGCTTCCAGTCACAGTGTGATACGTGTATATAGTATAGTCTCACCCTGTATGTATATACTGGATCTATGAAGTAGCTTCTAGTCACAGTGTTATACGTGTATATAGTATAGCCTCACCCTGTATGTATATACTGGATCTATGAAGTAGCCTGTAGTCACAGTGTGATACGTGTATATAGTATAGCCTCACCCTGTATGTATATACTAGATCTATGAAGTAGCCTGTAGTCACAGTGTGATACGTGTATATAGTATAGCCTCACCCTGTATGTATATACTGGATCTATGAAGTAGCCTGTAGTCACAGCGTGATACGTGTATATAGTATAGCCTCACCCTGTATGTATATACTGGATCTATGAAGTAGCCTGTAGTCACAGCGTGATATGTGTATATAGTATAGCCCCTCCCTGTATGTATATACTGGATCTATGAAGTAGCTTCTAGTCACAGTGTGATACGTGTATATAGTATAGCCTCACCCTGTATATATATACTGGATCTATGAAGTAGCCTGTAGTCACAGTGTGATACGTGTATATAGTATAGCCTCACCCTGTATGTATATACTGGATCTATGAAGTAGCCTGTAGTCACAGCGTGATACGTGTATATAGTATAGCCTCACCCTGTATGTATATACTGGATCTATGAAGTAGCCTGTAGTCACAGCGTGATACGTGTATATAGTATAGCCCCTCCCTGTATGTATATACTGGATCTATGAAGTAGCTTCCAGTCACAGTGTGATACGTGTATATAGTATAGTCTCACCCTGTATGTATATACTGGATCTATGAAGTAGCTTCTAGTCACAGTGTTATACGTGTATATAGTATAGCCTCACCCTGTATGTATATACTGGATCTATGAAGTAGCCTGTAGTCACAGTGTGATACGTGTATATAGTATAGCCTCACCCTGTATGTATATACTGGATCTATGAAGTAGCCTGTAGTCACAGCATGATACGAGTATATAGTATAGCCCCTCCCTGTATGTATATACTGGATCTATGAAGTAGCTTCTAGTCACAGTGTGATACGTGTATATAGTATAGTCTCACCCTGTATGTATATACTGGATCTATGAAGTAGCCTGTAGTCACAGCGTGATACGTGTATATAGTATAGTCTCACCCTGTATGTATATACTGGATCTATGAAGTAGCCTGTAGTCACAGCGTGATACGTGTATATAGTATAGCCTCACCCTGTATGTATATACTGGATCTATGAAGTAGCTTCTAGTCACCGCGTGATACGTGTATATAGTATAGCCCCTCCCTGTATGTATATACTGGATCTATGAAGCAGCTTCTAGTCACAGCGTGATACGTGTATATAGTATAGCCTCACCCTGTATGTATATACTGGATCTATGAAGTAGCTTCTAGTCACAGTGTGATACGTGTATATAGTATAGCCTCACCCTGTATGTATATACTGGATCTATAAAGTAGCTTCTAGTCACAGTGTGATACGTGTATATAGTATAGCCCCTCCCTGTATGTATATACTGGATCTATGAAGTAGCCTGTAGTCACAGCGTGATACATGTATATAGTATAGCCTCACCCTGTATGTATATACTGGATCTATGAAGTAGCTTCTAGTCACAGTGTTATATGTGTATATAGTATAGCCTCACCCTGTATGTATATACTGGATCTATGAAGTAGCTTCTAGTCACAGTGTGATACGTGTATATAGTATAGCCCCTCCCTGTATGTATATACTGGATCTATGAAGTAGCCTGTAGTCACAGCGTGATACGTGTATATAGTATAGCCTCACCCTGTATGTGATCTATGAAGTAGCCTGTAGTCACAGTGTGATACGTGTATATAGTATAGCCTCTCCCTGTATGTATATACTGGATCTATGAAGTAGCTTCTAGTCACAGTGTGATACGTGTATATAGTATAGCCTCACCCTGTATGTATATACTGGATCTATGAAGTAGCCTGTAGTCACAGTGTGATACGTGTATATAGTATAGCCTCACCCTGTATATATATACTGGATCTATGAAGTAGCCTGTAGTCACAGCGTGATACGTGTATATAGTATAGCCTCACCCTGTATGTATATACTGGATCTATGAAGTAGCCTGTAGTCACAGCGTGATACGTGTATATAGTATAGCCTCACCCTGTATGTATATACTGGATCTATGAAGTAGCCTGTAGTCACAGTGTGATACGTGTATATAGTATAGCCTCTCCCTGTATGTATATACTGGATCTATGAAGTAGCCTGTAGTCACAGTGTGATACGTGTATATAGTATAGCCTCACCTTGTATGTATATACTGGATCTATTAAGTAGCCTGTAGTCACAGCGTGATACGTGTATATAGTATAGCCTCACCCTGTATGTATATACTGGATCTATGAAGTAGCCTGTAGTCACAGTGTGATACGTGTATATAGTATAGCCTCACCCTGTATGTATATACTGGATCTATGAAGTAGCTTCTAGTCACAGTGTGATACGTGTATATAGTATAGCCCCTCCCTGTATGTATATACTGGATCTATGAAGTAGCCTGTAGTCACAGCGTGATACGTGTATATAGTATAGCCTCTCCCTGTATGTATATACTGGATCTATGAAGTAGCTTCTAGTCACAGTGTGATACGTGTATATAGTATAGCCCCTCCCTGTATGTATATACTGGATCTATGAAGTAGCCTGTAGTCACAGCGTGATACGTGTATATAGTATAGCCTCACCCTGTATGTATATACTGGATCTATGAAGTAGCCTGTAGTCACAGTGTGATACGTGTATATAGTATAGCCTCACCCTGTATGTATATACTGGATCTATGAAGTAGCTTGTAGTCACAGCGTGATACGTGTATATAGTATAGCCTCTCCCTGTATGTATATACTAGATCTATGAAGTAGCTTCTAGTCACAGTGTGATACGTGTATATAGTATAGCCCCTCCCTGTATGTATATACTGGATCTATGAAGTAGCCTGTAGTCACAGTGTGATACGTGTATATAGTATAGCCTCACCCTGTATGTATATACTAGATCTATGAAGTAGCCTGTAGTCACAGTGTGATACGTGTATATAGTATAGCCTCACCCTGTATGTATATACTGGATCTATGAAGTAGCCTGTAGTCACAGCGTGATACGTGTATATAGTATAGCCTCACCCTGTATGTATATACTGGATCTATGAAGTAGCCTGTAGTCACAGTGTGATACGTGTATATAGTATAGCCTCACCCTGTATGTATATACTGGATCTATGAAGTAGCTTCTAGTCACAGTGTGATACGTGTATATAGTATAGCCTCTCCCTGTATGTATATACTGGATCTGCCCTATATGTTACTTTACTAGCCGGTCAGTTGCTCGCGGATACTGCGTTGCTGCAGCTCTATGCTGCGCTGTGTTGTGTAATAAGCGCTAATGCGTCTTCATTCCGTGACGGGGAATATTTAGTGTTGGGCTGTGGCGCACAGAGGATGACCCCCATGTGACTGTATGGAGCCGCCCTGGGGTCAGAGGTCAGGATTGGGGTGTCATGGCTTCCCACCTCCCTGCACTGCTCTCACATGATATCTGACTGTAGATCTATTCAGATTCCGGCGCCTGACGCCATTTACACGATTATTGGAAACCCTTCATGTTATCCCCGATTCACGCCCGGTATTAGAGACCACCGCCCCAAATCGCCTTCTATATCTGTTACTTAGGGCTCCTGCCCACGGATGCTGCGGTATCTAAGGTGGGTGTCTGCACCGCGGCTCCGCAGCAAATGGCGCCGAACCATACTATGGGGAATCGCCTCTTCCTGCACACGTGCGCAAACCAGTTGCAGTTTCTTAAGCAGAGGAAAAATCGCAGCTCGCTCCATCCTTGTGCGAAGTCAATGGAAGCCGTCCGATCTGCGGCCCTCCTGCAATCACATCGCGGAACGGTCGCGGATTCTGCGTCATCATTAAAGCATGAGTATATATCGGTACCGAGCGTGTCCGCCGGCGCGCTGTGCGCAGAGATGAAGAATGAAAGTAACAGGTATGCGCGGACGCCGCTGCGGGATTCCACATGCGGAGTGCGGCACCGCTGCGTCCAGGCGGCCTTGCTGGGACTGGCACCTTTACAGTCATGGCGGAAATCCTGCGCCATTCAGATTCTGACTGATTCCAGCCTTTCAGAGACAGCCGGGACCTAACGGGAGCGCGTACAGATACTTCAAAGCGCCGCTGGCGTACCAAGGATGTTACTCGCTGCCCAAACCCGAAACCGCTACTGAGCGCTGCCACCTCTGCTGGTCAGGTGATGCAGAAGTGGGCTACCTGTCACATCACCTGACCAGTGGAGGCGGTGGCACTCCGAGTGCAGGCCGTGAGCGGCGCTCTTGGTTAGGCAGCGGCGTTTTAAGTATCGTTAGCTTCTCCTGCCCAGTACTCGCGGTAGCGGGAAGGCTGAAGATTCGCGGCACTGCTGCAGATTTGGATGCCTTTTTAATGTGGAAATGCTGCGGATTTTGCCGTGTAAACGCACCCTGTACTAGTAATTCCACAGCGATACGGAACGCTGCGGCTGCCCGCGCAATTGTACCACGTCCTGCTGAGTCCATCACTTCAGTTGTGCTACTGAGGCGAGGAGCGCACCACCGCGTCTGTTACGGGATTCCCGCCTGGGAGTTGTTAGGTGCGCAGGTTTGCTCGTGTGGGCTCAGGTTTGGCGGTACCAGAAGTTGTGCGGGCACAGGGGGTACTGGCGGGCGATGCCCAGCGGATGTGCTGATAGAGGAGCCTGCTAAGCAATGCTGATGACTGTGTGATCAGGGGCCACGCTGGCAAGGAAGGGAGGTTGATAAGTTATTTGTCTCTTAACCCTTCTGTAGCTGGGTAACCCTGCATCGTTCTACTGCACCCCCCCAAATAAAAACCAGCAGGCCAGCTACCCTGTTTTCCTGAAAATAAGACCTAACATGATTTTCCAGGATTTTTGAGGATGCTTGAAATATAAGCCCTACTCCAAAATTAAGCCCTGCTCACAGTTAATTAAAAAAGGCAATTTAAATAGTGTCCAGGCAGCTCTACATGTGCAAAAGTTAAATCTTTTAGAACAAAAATTCATGTAAGACACTGCCTTATTTTCAGGGAAACCGGGTATGTCACAAATGAAGTTTGATCTGGCCTTCTTCACCTGCGTTACGGTCTGACCGGTGTCTCCTATGCAGGAGGTGAATGGCCCCCATCCCAGAGGATGTCAGCCCGCTTTCCACACACCCTGAAAGGCACGCTGAACGGCTGACATCTGATCGCAGTGCAGATTTGGGCAGCGGCTGCGGTTCTGCATGCAGTAGGTGGCGGGCACTTACCTTGCTCCCAGCCGGATCTCCTGCCAGTCTCTCAGAATTCAAGGTGACTGTTTGGATGTAGATGGGCAGATCTCGCGTCTCCTCCGCTCGCCCCGCACCTTCCGGGCCTTTCCATTGGGGTCTCCATGCAGGAAAGCAATCTGTGCGTTAGAGGAGGCGCTGGCGGAGCAGATATTGGGAGCTGATCGCCCGGCAGGTCTAGGGTAACGCAGATGGGAGATAAGCAGGCTGGTTTCGTCTTCTGACTGAAAGCTTATCTTTTATATCGCTTACACTGGAAGGAGGAGAGGATCTTATCTGGGTTGAAACAGAGGGGAAGAGAAGGGAAAAAGAATCAGAACCAGAACCGCGGGGTCCGGGGGGATCGGATCGCTTCTAACACCCCAGGGCCGGACAGAGTAATCACATGATAAGCTTAGATACCCCAGCTGTATATTATTACATTAGTGGCTGATACTGTGTATTGAATACTGTATCTAATCCTCTTATGTGTGATACTGTGTGCCAAGCTCTAGTATCTAATCCTATCCTGTGTGATACAGTCTGCTGAACCGTGTATCTAATCCTATCCTGTGTGATACTGTCTGCTGAGCTGTGTTTCTAATACTATCATGTGTGATACTGTCTGCTGAGCTGTGTATCTAATCCTATCCTGTGTGATACTGTCTGTTGAGCTGTTGTATCTAATCCTATCCTGTGTGATACAGTCTGCTGAGCTGTGTATCCAATCCTATCATGTGCGATACACACTGCTGAGCTATGTATCTAATCTTATAATGTCTGATACACTCTTCTGAGCTGTGTATCCAATCCTGTCATGTGTGATACACTGTGATGAGCTGTGTATCTAATCATATCCTGGGTGATACACTCTGCTGAGCTGTGTATCCAATCCGATCATGTGTGGTACACTCTGCTGAGCTGTGTATCCAATCCGATCATGTGTGGTACACTCTGCTGAACTGTGTATCCAATCCAGTCATGTGTGATGCACTCTGCTGAGCTATGTATCTAAGCCCACTGAATGTTATACTATCTGCTGAGCTGTGTATCAAATCCCATCATGTGTGATACACTCTTCTGAGCTGTGTATCCAATCCTGTCATGTGTGATACACTCTGCTGAGCTATGTATCTAAGGCCACTGAATGTTATACTATCTGCTGAGCTGCGTATCCAATCCTGTCATGTGCGATACACTCTGCTGAGCTGCGTATCCAATCCTGACATGTGCGATACACTCTGCTGAGCTGCGTATCCAATCCTGACACGTGTGATACACTCTGCTGAGCTGTGTTTCTAATCCTATCCTGTGTAATACACTCTGCTGAGCTGTGTATCCAATCCTATCTCGTGCGATACACACTGCTGAGATATGTATCTAATCTTATCATGTCTGATACACTCTTCTGAGCTGTGTATCCAATCCTGTCATGTGTGATACAGTCCGCTGAGCTGTGTATCTTATCCTATCCTGTGTGATACACTCTGCTGAGCTGTGTATCCAATCCTGTCATCTGTGATACACTCTGCTGAGCTGTGTATCTAATCCTGTCATGTGTGATACTGACTGCTGAGCCTGTATCTAATCCTTCCATGTGTGATACTGTCTGCTGAGCTGTGTATCTAATCCTGTCATGTGTGATACACTCTGCTGAGCTGTGTATCTTATCCTATCCTGTGTGATACACTCTGCTGAGCTGTGTATCTTATCCTATCCTGTGTGATACACTCTGCTGAGCTGTGTATCCAATCCTATCTTGTGTGATATACTCTGCTGGGCCGTGTATCTAATCCCATCATGTGTGATACACTCTGCTGAGCTGTGTATCCAATCCTGTCATGTGTGATACACTCTGCTGAGCTGTGTATCTTATCCTATCATGTGTGATACACTCTGCTGAGCTGTGTATCCAATCCTATCTTGTGTGATATACTCTGCTGAGCCGTGTATCTAATCTTATCATGTCTGATACACTCTGCTGAGCTGTGTATCTAATCCTGTCATGTGTGATACTGACTGCTGAGCTGTGTATCTAAGTCTATAGCCTGTGATACAGGGCTGCACTGCACCCAGTCGGTTTGTAGCGCTGCAGCTGACAGTGATTGTGGCACTGGCTCAGGTGAGGATGATGAGAGTGCTTGTCTGCAAGAACTCCATTTACAGCCTGGTAGTTATTAGTTATGGCGTCGCGGGGACGTTTGCTACATCTGTAGTTCGCGCTCCGGTATGGCGTCCGTCCCGCTTCCGCGTGGTGACAGCGCAGCCTGGATTTTACAAGGGCAGCGGGATTTGTAGAGCGCTGACTCCCGGGTGCCCATCAAAGGCGTCTGTCATTACCGCCCGCAGTTACCTGGAGTTCAGCCTTTAATATTAATGGCCAGTGAAAGCCGAACTGGTTCAGTGCAAGGTGTGAAATGAGTGCGGACAGCGCTGTCACCGGCGGGCGCGGACACGGAGGAGCGCGGGTTACACGTGTCCTGCCAATAGGAGACAAAGTGGAAAGGATACAGCTCTTCATCATATAAATATGTATATCGGCTGGGCGCAGCGGCCGCACCCCGCCGGGCGAGCGCTGTACCCCCATGCATCACACACATATAGGTACACGAAGGACAGCAGGTAAAGCCGCCCGCCGCCTTCTGGACAAATCATCCACTTCTTCTCTTCCATCCGCCGCTTCGGGTCGTATTTTCAGTCATCCAAGATGGCAGACACAATCCTGGGACAACCTAACCCCACAGTGCAGAGATAGTGCAAGACTGCTCTCTGATTGGCCAGAGCCTCTAATGTGATCACCACTAACCAATCAGAGAGCAGCGCAAATCTGCGTTGGATAGTTAGAAAATTGTTGCAGCCATTTTGGATAGCTAAAAATGGAGGTCCGGAGCAGCAGATTGGAGGGCCGACAGAAGAACCCTTGTTTTAATAACCTGTAGATCCTCTTTATCAGCAGTCACATCCACCAAATGTTTCCTGTAGCTACAAATAAGATCTGTACAATGTTGAAGAGGAATTTTGGACCCTTCCTGTAAGTATTTCTGGGATGCCTTGTATGAACAGCCACAACATCCCCGCAGTGATAAGGTCAGGACTCGGCTATTCAAAAACACAAATCACTTTGTTTTCCACCATTCTTCAGTAGATTACTTGTGTGCTTCGGGTTGTTGTCTTGTTGCATCACCCAATGTCTCTTCAGCTTGAGGTGCTGGACGGCCGCCCTCACATCCTCCTGTAAGATGTTATCATCCACTCTAAAAAGGCATTGTTCCCTCAATGATCAAGAGGGTTCGAGGCCCTGAGAAGTAAAGCCAATCCAAACCATAATGCTCCCTCCACCATAGCCCCAAACCATGGAGTCATCTCCACCATAGCCCCAAACCATAGTCATCTCCACCATAGCCCCAAACCATAGAGTCATCCCCACCATAGCCCCAAACCATGGAGTCATCCCCACCATAGCCCCAAACCATAGAGGCATCCCCACCATAGCCCCAAACCATAGATGCATCCCCACCATAGCCCCAAACCATAGAGTCATCCCCACCTTAGCCCCAAACCATGGAGTCATCCCCACCATAGCCCCAAACCATGGAGCCATCCCCACCATAGCTCCAAACCATAGAGTCATCCCCACCATAGCCCCAAACCATAGAGTCATCCCCACCATAGCCCCAAACCATGGAGTCATCCCCACCATAGCCCCAAACCATGGAGTCATCTCCACCATAGCCCCCAAACCATGGAGTCATCTCCACCATAGCCCCAAACCATAGAGTCATCTCCACCATAGCCCCAAACCATAGAGTCATCTCCACCATAGCCCCCAAACCATAGAGTCATCTCCACCATAGCCCCAAACCATGGAGTCATCTCCACCATAGCCCCAAACCATAGAGTCATCCCCACCATAGCCCCCAAACCATAGAGTCATCCCCACCATAGCCCCAAATCATGGAGTCATCCCCACCATAGCCCCAAACCATGGAGTCATCTCCACCATAGCCCCAAACCATGGAGTCATCTTCACTATAGCCCCAAACCATAGAGTCATCCCCACCATAGCCCCAAACCATGGAGTCATCTCCACCATAGCCCCAAACCATGGAGTCTATTAGACAGTTGCGGAGCCGTGCAAGACGTGATGAAGCCTTATTATTGGAGTGATGTTCAGATATTGTTCGCCATGATTAATACATTTCATGGCGTCCAAATGAAATCTGGTAATAAATACAAGGATGACGTGCGGCAGTGATCGCGATATCTATGCGTCTGCGGACCGCTAAAGAAGGGCCATGTGATGAAGTCCGGCTAGATATATACGACCCCCGCAGATATCCTGTATGCAGTAATGACCCTGTTGGTGACGCCGCGTCCCCTGTGTCTCCGCTCTTCGCACTATCATTGTGGAAAACTGTAGATCATCCAACAAGTCGGAGGGGAGAGACAAGTGTGACTGCCCCCCCCCCTCCGCCCCCACCCCGCCGCAGCCCCTGTCCCCCTGTAATGCATCTCCAGGGACCTTTTCAGAAATAAGCCTTCTGGCTCAAGGCGACGGCCTACAAATCACTTCTCAGCCTCTTCCTGTGCCGGCCTGCTGGAGACTCCTGTTGTTGTTGGCAGGGAGCCCTCGGCAGCAAGAATCCCCCCACATGCAGACCCCCCAGCAAATATCTGCCGCCTCCCCAATACAGCCATGAGGACACCTCTGAGAGAAATACCCTGCAGAGCAGAGATTGCTTATCCTGATGGGAGACGCTCTGCAGAGGACGAAGTTATGAGCCTAAAAGAGAGAATGTGCAGAATGAAGATGAAGAGCGAAATCTGCAGGCGGCTATAAACCTGCAGCACGGGAGGAGCAATGCGCCAGTACGAATAGACTGCCCTACTTAATACTACTGAGAATGCCGCCTATCCATCACCGGAGAGCAGCGGTGACATCACTGAGAATGCCGCCTATCCATCACCGGAGAGCAGCGGTGACATCACTGAGAATGCCGCCTATTCATCACCGGACAGCAGCGGTGACATCACTGAGAATGCCGCCTGTCCATCACTGGAGAGCAGCGGTGACATCACTGAGAATGCCGCCTATCCATCATTAGAGAACAGCGGTGACATCACTGAGAATGCCGCCTATCCATCACTATAGAGCAGCGGTGACATCACTGAGAATGCCACCTATCCATCACTAGAGATCAGCGGTGACATCACTGAGAATGCCGCCTATCCATCACTAGAGAACAGCGGTGACATCACTGAGAATGCCGCCTATCCATCACTAGAGAGCAACGGTGACATCACTGAGAATAACGCCTATCCATCACTAGAGAGCAGCGGTGACATCACTGAGAATGCTGCCTATCCATCACTAGAGAACAGCGGTGACATTACTGAGAATGCCGCCTATCCATCACTAGAGAGCAGCGGTGACATCACTGAGAATGCTGCCTATCCATCACTAGAGAACAGCGGTGACATTACTGAGAATGCCGCCTATCCATCACTAGAGAACAGCGGTGACATTACTGAGAATGCCGCCTATCCATCACTAGAGAGCAGCGGTGACATCACTGAGAATGCCGCCTATCCATCACTAGAGAGCAGCGGTGACATCACTGAGAATACCGCCTATTCATCACCGGAGAGCAGCGGTGACATCACTGAGAATGCCGCCTATCCATCACTAGAGAACAGCGGTGACATCACTGAGAATGCCGCCTATCCATCACTAGAGAGCAGCAGCGACATCACTGAGAATGCCGCCTATCCATCACTAAAGAACAGCAGGACATCACTGAGAATGCCACCTATCCATCACTAGAGAGCAGTGGTGACATCACTGAGAATGCCGCCTGTCCATCACTAGAGAGCAGCGGTGACATCACTGAGAATGCTGCCTATCCATCACTAGAGAGCAGCGGTGACATCACTGAGAATGCTGCCTATCCATCACTAGAGAACAGCGGTGACATTACTGAGAATGCCGCCTATCCATCACTAGAGAACAGCGGTGACATTACTGAGAATGCCGCCTATCCATCACTAGAGAGCAGCGGTGACATCACTGAGAATGCCGCCTATCCATCACTAGAGAGCAGCGGTGACATCACTGAGAATACCGCCTATTCATCACCGGAGAGCAGCGGTGACATCACTGAGAATGCCGCCTATCCATCACTAGAGAACAGCGGTGACATCACTGAGAATGCCACCTATCCATCACTAGAGAGCAGCGGTGACATCACTGAGAATGCCGCCTATCCATCACTAGAGAGCAGCAGCGACATCACTGAGAATGCCGCCTATCCATCACTAAAGAACAGCAGGACATCACTGAGAATGCCACCTATCCATCACTAGAGAGCAGTGGTGACATCACTGAGAATGCCGCCTGTCCATCACTAGAGAGCAGCGGTGACATCACTGAAAATGCCACCTATCCATCACTAGAGAGCAGCGGTGACATCACTGAGAATGCCGCCTATCCATCACTAGAGAGCAGCGGTGACATCACTGAGAATGCTGCCTATCCATCACTAGAGAACAGCGGTGACATTACTGAGAATGCCGCCTATCCATCACTAGAGAACAGCGGTGACATTACTGAGAATGCCGCCTATCCATCACTAGAGAGCAGCGGTGACATCACTGAGAATGCCGCCTATCCATCACTAGAGAGCAGCGGTGACATCACTGAGAATACCGCCTATTCATCACCGGAGAGCAGCGGTGACATCACTGAGAATGCCGCCTATCCATCACTAGAGAACAGCGGTGACATCACTGAGAATGCCGCCTATCCATCACTAAAGAACAGCAGGACATCACTGAGAACGCCGCCTGTCCATCACTAGAGAGCAGCGGTGACATTACTGAGAATGCCACCTATCCATCACTAGAGAGCAGCGGTGACATCACTGAGAATGCCGCCTATCCATCACTAGAGAGCAGCGGTGACATCACTGAGAATGCCGCCTATCCATCACTAGAGAGCAGCGGTGACATCACTGAGAATGCTGCCTATCCATCACTAGAGAGCAGCGGTGACATCACTGAGAATGCCGCCTATCCATCACTAGAGAGCAGCGGTGACATCAGTGAGAGACTATTAGATGGGCATTAGGTGGTACTCTCCTTCGTCCCCACCCCCTTGCGGCCTTCAATGCCCCCTGATTTATTGGGTGTATTTGTGGCTGGAGGAAGCTGCGCTGTCTGCTAGTGACAAGCTGTGACACGTCCGCTCCCTCCACACAGTTACCACCTGTGCGGCTGCAGTCAGCACATGATCTGTCAGAGCAGCGCTCCCCTCCAGCATGATGTCACCCCCGGCCTGGTGCTCCTCATATTGGGTATCAGGCTGGCGCTGGGCGGCTTGTACACAGCGGAGATATTTTTACACCCCCCACTTTACTCCGGCGGCCGTTTTTAGAATAGAGATTATGAGAATATCCCAGACGGGGTCACAGAGATATAAATACCCGGGGTTATACACGACGGATCCAAGCATCGTGTGATGGCGGCAGAACAAAGACGTCACATGATGCGGGCAGTCACCAATGGTGCAGCTTATTAGGCTACAGTGAAATCCTTTAATCCGGCATCTGATCATTCAGAAATCCTGATAATTGAATTAGATCAGTAATGGCGGCCGACTTTAGAGTGAGTAATGTCTGCCGAGGGTCATTCAAAAAGCAGAATGAGGGGGACTTGGGGAGCGCCTGACGGCTTACAGCTGTTGGCGGCGCTCAGACGCACAACATCTGGCCTGTCAGACACAAACTAAACATCAGATGATGAATCCAATGGAAGCTTGTGGGGGCAGCGAGATGTCACAATGCTGCTGCCACTTCCTCTGCTAACCCCTCCGCTCCCGGCCTCTGTGAGCGCAGCGGGCGGCGCCCACCTTCCCATGTCATTAGATGGAGTCTCTATGGTGAGAAATTATATATTGCTGCGCGGCTGCTGGGAAGTCATTTGTCAGAGTATTTACTGTACTGGATTCATGCAGCAGAGAAGTGCGGAAGGATTATTCCCTGCAGGGTATGAAATCCAACGCTATGGCAAATATACGGCCCGTGGAACTACATGTCCCATCAGGCCACTAACTGATAGGATCTGCTAGGAGTGCCGAACTAACACTGCCAGAACGTCCCGTTATCTAAAGATATATATTCCTTGCAGCGCACAGATTACATCACTATTCTGTACTGATCCTGCGGTACCTCCTGCATAAAGGCCCGTTTACACGGAATGAATGTCACTCAAACTTCACTCAAACCAAGGAGCGCGCTAATCGTTATGTCTAAATGCGAGCGATCGTGCACTTTTTATGTGTCGCTCAGTTTCAGCCTGCATAAAATCATCACTGGTTTACTCACTTCTCCTAACATTTAAACCCTCCCTGCTGAGTGTCTCATACAGAAACAACTGCGAACAAAATAGCAATCATCTCGCTCCTACACTAATTCAAATGAGAATCAGCTCAAGTAAAAGGGGTATTATACCCCAGAGCTGCACTCACTATTCTGCTGGTGGAGTCACTGTGTACATACATTACTTATCCTGTACTGCTCCTGAGTTACATCCTGTATTATACTCCAGAGCTGCACTCACTATTCTGCTGGTGGAGTCACTGTGTACATACATTACTTATCCTGTACTGCTCCTGAGTTACATCCTGTATTATACCCCAGAGCTGCACTCACTATTCTGCTGGTGGAGTCACTGTGTACATACATTACTTATCCTGAGTTACATCCTGTATTGTACCCCAGAGCTGCACTCACTATTCTGCTGGTGGAGTCACTGTGTACATACATTACGTATCCTGTACTGATCCTGAGTTACATCCTGTATTATACTCCAGAGCTGCACTCACTGTTCTGCTGGTGGAGTCACTGTGTACATACATTACTTAACCTGTACTGCTCCTGAGTTACATCCTGTATTATACTCCAGAGCTGCACTCACTGTTCTGCTGGTGGAGTCACTGTGTACATACATTACTTATCCTGTACTGATCCTGAGTTACATCCTGTATTATACCCCAGAGCTGCACTCACTATTCTGCTGCTGGTGGAGTCACTGTGTACATACATTACTTATCCTGTACTGATCCTGAGTTACAGCCTGTATTATCCTCCAGAGCTGCACTCACTATTCTGCTGGTGGGGTCACTGTGTACATACATTACTTATCCTTTACTGATCCTGAGTTACATCCTGTATTATACTCCAGAGCTGCACTCACTATTCTGCTGGTGGAGTCACTGTGTACATACATTACTTATCCTGTACTGACCCTGAGTTACATCCTGTATTATACTCCAGAGCTGCACTCACTGTTCTGCTGCTGGAGTCACTGTGTACATATATTACTTATCCTGTACTGCTCCTGAGTTGCATTCTGTATTATACTCCAGAGCTGCACTCACTGTTCTGCTGCTGGAGTCACTGCCTACATACCATAAGTAACTGATAAAAGTGTTTGTTCACTGTTAACAATGGCTGAGTAAATCTGGTGGATCTGCAGTCGCTGGTCTCGTCCTCTCTCCTCCTGTCATCGCTGGTCTCGTCCTCTCTCCTCCTGTCATCGCTGGTCTCGTCCTCTCTCCTCCTGTCATCGCTGGTCTCGTCCTCTCTCCTCCTGTCATCGCTGGTCTCGTCCTCTCTCCTCTCGTCATTGCTGGTCTCGTCCTCTCTCCTCCCGTCAGCGCTGGTCTCGTCCTCTCTCCTCTCGTCATCGCTGGTCTCGTCCTCTCTCCTCTCGTCATCGCTGGTCTCGTCCTCTCTCCTCTCGTCATCGCTGGTCTCGTCCTCTCTCCTCCCGTCATCGCTGGTCTCGTCCTCTCTCCTCTCGTCATCGCTGGTCTCGTCCTCTCTCCTCCCGTCCACGCTGGTCTCGTCCTCTCTCCTCCCGTCATCGCTGGTCTCGTCCTCTCTCCTCTCGTCATTGCTGGTCTCATCCTCTTTCCTCCCGTCATTGCTGGTCTCATCCTCTCTCCTCTCGTCATTGCTGGTCTCATCCTCTTTCCTCCCGTCATCGCTGGTCTCGTCCTCTCTCCTCCCGTCATCGCTGGTCTCGTCCTCTCTCCTCTCGTCATCGCTGGTCTCATCCTCTCTCCTCCCGTCATCGCTGGTCTCGTCCTCTCTCCTCCCGTCATCGCTGGTCTCGTCCTCTCTCCTCTTGTCCTCTCTGCTCTCGTCCTCTCTCCTCTTGTCCTCTCTCCTCTCGTCATCGCTGGTCTCGTCCTCTCTCCTCTCGTCATCGCTGGTCTCGTCCTCTCTCCTCTCGTCATCGCTGGTCTCGTCCTCTCTCCTCTCATCATTGCTGGTCTCGTCCTCTCTCCTCTTGTCCTCTCTCCTCTTGTCCTCTCTCCTCTCGTCATCGCTGGTCTCGTCCTCTCTCCTCTCGTCATCGCTGGTCTCGTCCTCTCTCCTCTCGTCATCGCTGGTCTCGTCCTCTCTCCTCTCGTCATCGCTGGTCTCGTCCTCTCTCCTCTCGTCATCGCTGGTCTCGTCCTCTCTCCTCTCGTCATCGCTGGTCTCGTCCTCTCTCCTCTCGTCATCGCTGGTCTCGTCCTCTCTCCTCCCGTCCACGCTGGTCTCGTCATCTCTCCTCTCGTCATCGCTGGTCTCGTCCTCTCTCCTCTCGTCATCGCTGGTCTCGTCCTCTCTCCTCTCGTCATCGCTGGTCTCGTCCTCTCTCCTCTTGTCCTCTCTGCTCTCGTCCTCTCTCCACTTGTCCTCTCTCCTCTCGTCATCGCTGGTCTCATCCTCTCTCCTCCCGTCATCGCTGGTCTCGTCCTCTCTCCTCCCGTCCACGCTGGTCTCGTCCTCTCTCCTCTTGTCATTTGCTGAGGGTAACAAGTGAAACAGAACCAGGTGTTACTTTTTCCCCACGTGTTAAATATGCGTGTGAAGAATGCATCTTTGCGTATCCCAATGCACGTCTCTGGGGTTTATGCAGTCTGTATTAGGCCGCCTGCAGATGGCCGAGTTGGATAGGGAAGCGGACCCGTGCCCCTGCACAGCCCTGTGGCTCACCCGCTCCCGGCATCTCCTTTCTGTGCTGTCTGCTGGCTGCCGGCATGCGCAAAGCGGAGCCGGCCCATCACCACTGACATTTGTGTGCGGACCTCTGCGAGACCGGCACAGAAACAGAACATGCCGTGATTTGTTTTCCGCATGTGTTTCCACACAGACAAATCGCTGTCGTCTGCCTAGGATTGCGTTATCTAATGCAATCCTATGCCGGTGGGCACGGGCGGAAATTCTGCGAGAAATCCCGCCGCGGAACTTCCGCCCGTGTGAAGGGGGCCTTACACTTGTATAAAATACGCAGGTAATATGGATGGCAAATACGCCCATGTGAGCGATCCCTAATCCTGTACATATAGGCCCTTTATTACACACCCTATGATTCCACGTGTCTTGGCAGCAGCCGCCTGGCATTGGTTACTAGAGCTCATCTTTCAATCGACTAATATTTCCTTTTCCTTGTGGGTTTTAAATTGTATCTTTCGCTAGACTGTAACATTGCGGCCCCGCAGTGCAGGCATCATGTGTGGCATGTAGGGGTTAAACAACTGCATTTCTGAGCAGGGGCACCAGGAACTCTGTGCCACATTAAAGATGCATCTGTGTCACAGATAACATTTACATAGGAGATCTGGGCATTTTCCATCAGTAGATCAGTTGACATGTAAATATCTGCACCTCCATCAATCCCTCTGGCTGCAGATCACCGGGGCGGAGGTTTAGTATGAAGCCCGGCCACAGCGGGTCGGGGGCAGATTGTGTTTCTGAGCACTCCTGCAAATCTCTCTCCTGATAGTTGGTTACATTTTATCTGCACTGATACATTGTATCCAGCTGCATCTCTACTTCAATATTTTTGTTTCACTGTTACAAAAGTGCAACACCCAGCATGCCCTGCTGCTGAGAGTCCCAGGTTGGGATCACTGTCCTAGAGGATCAGGGACCGGATGATAAGCAGGTTGGGATGTGTGGAGAGGCTCGGGCACAAGATCCTGTTTCTGTGGGGCCCTTTATTTCCACTGTGACAAAGACTTCTGGGAAATGCATCTGTAGAGATGAGTATTTGTAAGGATTGGTGTTGGAGTCTATGGCTCCTGTTGTGCTTAGTCCTAAAATAGGAGAAAAGTCACTAGAAATCTTGTTTCTATTACGGTAGATGCATCCTGCAGTGTAAAGAATGGAGGTTTTCATTCTGGTTGTTTGTCCAACTGCAGCATCCTGCCTATAGGTATACAGGTAAATACAATGTATTGCCTGGTTAGTGGTCTTCAAACTGACTCTCCAGCTGTCACCACTCCTTAGGGATAGCACCAAGAAGGTGGGTGGGGAGACTTATAAGGCCGTGCAAGCTCCTCTGGGTAATATGCAAATAAGAGAGATGGAACAATAGCTCTGCAGCGCCACCTATTGGATGGCAGCAATCCTGCAAATCAGTGCGTGACCCTTTATATTAGGTCTGTAGAGAAATGATTGGGAATTGAAAGCCACACCAGAATCTATACACAGACAGCTGTTTCGGGATGTTTGCCCCTCAGTGTGCAGTAGGATCCTGGTTTGGCTAGGGAGAGGCCTGTGACATGGCTCGGGAGGGGTAACATCACTCCTTAGGGTATTGTGCCATCTCCAGCTGTCGTGACATCCACATGTTTGGAGCTGAGGTTCTGTAGTAGCGAGTCTGTACTAGAGATACTCCTAATCTGGAGTACAGAGTGGAGGATTGAAAAACAGGGGGATGACTTTCTCATCTACATGTAATGCATGATGACCTGAACAACACCCTCCATTCTTTACACTGCAGGCTGCATCTTGACAACTGTGCAAATTAGAAGCAAGGTTTCCATTCCAACACGTCTTCTCTCCTTTCCTACGGTATATCCGCTTCATGTATAGAAGGTTCGGCCCCCGTTGTTATAAACTGCTCATGGCTGCAGATGTGATCGGCTTGTGTGACGGACATTGTGGATCGACTAGCAGTAAACTGTGTGAAAGAATACGGCCGGGTCTAAGAACTGTTTCAGATTGTTCTTCTTAATGTGCAGCCGAGCCGCAGCCTCTGCCACAGATTTGCAGTTAACTTTATCATGTATCCGCATGCGGATTTGGCCCCTTTGTGTGTGACATCCCCCCACCAGACCCTGTTGTCAGCTCTACACCTGGTGACATCCCCCCACCAGACCCCGTTGTCAGCTCTACACCTGGTGACATCCCCCACCAGACCCCATTGTCGGCTCTACACCTGGTGACATCCCACCACCAGACCCCGTTTCAGCTCTACACCTGGTGACATCCCACCACCAGACCCCGTTTCAGCTCTACACCTGGTGACATCCCCCCACCAGACCCCGTTGCCGGCTCCACACCTGGTGACATCCCCCACCAGACCCCGTTGTTAGCTCTACACCTGGTGACATCCCACCACCAGACCCCGTTGTCGGCTCTACACCCGGTGACATCCCCCCCGCCGGACCCCGTTGTCAGCTCTACACCTGGTGACATCCCACCACCAGAGGGTTTCAGAACAGAAAAAATAGCAGCATCAGATGGTGAATTTAAAACAAATCATCCTTTATTGCTCCATAATTTAAAAAACAGGCAACGTTTCGACTGTAGCAGGTCTTTCTCAGGCTTTGCCAGTATGCCTTGCCTTGGCTGGATACTTTTTGGGGCAGCTACTGGCCGCCCCTCACACAAGTCCTCTCTCAGTTCCCCACTGCATTCAGTATCTGTATGTGAACCTGTATTGGAGAGCGAGGAATCGAGCTGCGACTTGAGGGAGAGCAGCCATTGGCTGGCGCACTTCACATGGCGTAAGAAGTGAGTCATCGCCAGTACGCCGTGCCTTTATATATATAGAGGGTTGACTTCATTAAACTTCCCCACCTCAGAGGCCTCCGGGGGGCGCTCTGCTGCTCCAAATGACATGAAATTTGGACAACAGCCACTTCAGATGATGCGCTTGTCTTTTATGAAATTTTTTTTATAGGTGGCGCTGTAGCGGAACAGGCCCACCATGATGACAGACCGACTTCAGTGTTAGATCTGAGGGACAGCATTCATCAGCATGTTGCAGCGACTGAAGCGGATTCACTGCATTCTGCGATGGAAAACCTGGTTTTGTGAATGGAGAGCGCTGCTGAAAACCAGGGGGCTTACGGGACATTCGTAGCGGGATTTGCGCAGCTGCAGCGCCACCTATCAGTGACTTTTTTTTTACAAAATTTTCATTTTTCAGGAATGGCGAGCGCATCATCTGAAGTATCCGCTGTCCGAATTCTCTTCTGATTTGGAGCAGCAGAGCGCCCCCCGGAGGCCTCCGAAGTTTAATTTCGCCAACCCTATATATTAGTTGGAGGATTATAGACCCTCAGGTACCATCATGTGACAGGCCCAGCCGCTGGCCTATCCTGATACTTGCCCATCTGACCCTGCATTCCTGCGTTCAGGCGCTGGCTTTGTCCCCTGACACACGACTCATACAGACACAGAGGCTGACGGAGGAGGGGGGGCAGCGCCGGCTCCAGAATATCTGGCGCCCTTTTCTCTCTATTCATGAATTGCCAAAAAAATCCTGTCTTGTGTGCGCCTGTACGGGGCGGGAGGGATGAGACCCCTCAAACGAGGGCCAGATGGGGTAAGATCAGGGGATGATCGCTGACGCAGCCGTTAGGGGGTCATTTGCTGTTTGGATTCGCCCGGCTCCTGGGCCGCCTTCCCGGGCTTCGCTCCTCTGCTTCTTTCTAAGAGCCGTGTTCTTCTAAAGACAACAAGGCTGGCAGGAAATCTTCGGGGTCTGGCCGCCTCCCAGGGTCTATTCCCAGCAAGGGATTATCACCTCCACTCAAGGCCAATGGGCAAAACAGATGTTTGTGTGCATGCAGGAGCCGCCGCTGGTGGAGGTGCTGTCAGCGCAGCGAAGGGCGACATTCCTCACATTCCCGGTTAGAATGACACCAAGAAACAAAGCCAAGCCAATCCACCGCACGGCTGCAGCGCAAACTGCCCTTCTGTCATGATGGTTTGTTACAATGTATCAGCGCAGGTAACGCAGCAGCCTGGAATCCAGACTCTCCAATGGAATTGTATTGTGCAGCAGCTGGAGAAGCACAAGTCGGGGAGAGCCGTCATACAGGACAGTCTAGACTAGATACAACAGTAGCAAACCCTCAGCTGGAAGTCGGGATACTTCAGTCAATGCAGAGCCCAGCGCCAGACATTGCAAAAGTAAAAAAAACTATTGTTTAATCCAAAGTCCATAGACCGAGCGCGGCTTACAGCATTTAAAGGGGTTGTTCAGGGAAATGGAACCGTTACCCAGATCTGCAGTGTTGGCACCTTCCCTTCCAGCCCGGATCCAACACCGGGTCACATTCTGTGGACTTCTTCTGTGCCCGGTGTGCCCGTGCCGGGGGCCGCCTGTTCCACTTATCTTAATATCTCACCCATTCTCCAATCAGGGTGTGTTACAGGCTGCTGGCTGAAACAATGTTTCAGTCCACTGACAGCAAGCAGAGACTTTGCAAATGGTCAAGAGTTAAGACACAAGGAGGCATATTTAGCAGCAGAAGCTTCTTTAAGTCCTTTTTGTATCATAGCCAAGACCTGCGCGCTCAGAGGTTGTGCAACAGAGTTAGCAAATAATATGTAACTCTTCTGATAACCTTTTATTACCAAATACCCAACTTTCCAAGACTTCATCATTCTACCGCAATGACTTCCGCGGACTCCACAATCAGCGCAGTTGTGCATTTCTTTACAACTTTTTGAAAAGTCACAAACTATAAAATGCAAACATGTTGGCCATCAAAGCCCCGCCCACTCAGAGATGAAAAAAGTGCGAATAAGGGGGGCTTCACACTTGGGAGGGAATCGCACAATTTCCCAGCGCTGAGAAATTGCAAAATTACGAAGCCAATGGCTCCTTGCACGCGATGCAGCATTAAAACAAAATCGCGGCAGGTCCATTATTTTTGCGATCCCGCCCACTGTTCCCAATGGGGCCGGTGGCAGCAGCGCCAGTCCCTTGAAAATCAATGGGTGAGGATCGTGTTCATCTGCCGCTGCCATGTGACAGTGGTGGCAGGGTACTCTCCGCGGCGAGGATTTTCGTGGGGTGCTTGGAATATAAGCACCCCTGAAAATAATCAATATCAGTAGATATCTTTGTACAGTTATTGATTATTTTCGGGGTAGGGCTTATATTTAAAGCAGCGGGAGAGGATCGCGATCGTGTCTCATTGATTTCAGTGGGGCTGTCACTGCTACCGCCGGCCCCATTGGAATCAATGGGAGGAGATCACTATCTCCAGCCATGACAGCCACGGCAGAAGATTCCTTCAGCCCTACAGGAATGGGAAAAGGATTGCGAGAGCGATATCAGGGCGTCAGTCACCCCCCGATATCGCCCTCACCAGTGTGCAGGAGCCCGATGCTGGGAAAGAAGGTTCACAATAAAAGAAAATGACGCAAAAAAAGGCGCATCCGGTAAATGACCGCAGAAGACAAAGCAGAACTTTACATACGGATAACGAGACAAACTCGAAGCTTATCGCACAGAAGCGGCATTTCAGATGTAACAGACAGGGATCGGCCAGCGTGTCACCGGAAGGGCCAGGAAAAGGACTTCCAGGGCTTCTTCACTGGAGTAGAAGTGCAAAAATGCAGATGACAGCGTGACGTTTTGCGCAGTGAACATCGTGCCATGGCGCATATCTGCCCTTTCTACAGTATCTTTTGCACTGCTGGGGCTGTTCACATTGGCACAGGACACACCCGCGCCGAGGTCTTCTAGGTTGTGCAGCCATAATTAGTCCACGGTGTGTTCATTTCCACGCGAAATTCATTGCGTAGGTGTGGGGTGCACAATCGCACACCCTATTAGACTCCTATGGTGAGAATATCTATGCTGCACAGCAAAATACAGTCTGAGCAAAATGCGTGTGCGAAAGCGACGGTGAGAATGAGCCTCTCTACAACAATTGATTCTATTCTCTGTGTATTATGCATACACTCATGTGAAGAAGCCCCTGCCCTCCGACTATGACAACCAGGGGCGGAACTTGAACCTCCTGGGCCCCAATGCAAAACCTGTAACAGGGCCCCCAACTATAATGCTTTATTCATAGTACTGGGCACCCCATATGGAGAAGAGAGGCCTTATGGGCCCCCTAAGGCTCCTGGGCCCGGGTGCATCCCCTATAGTTACACCCCTGATGACAACCCTAAAACTGCTGGTGAGCCGCATGCACAGGCCCGGTAGTCAGGCAGCAGCACTCTATGTGGGGAGGTCAGCTGCTCAGCAGGCAGTACATGGATTTTTGTTTTCACCTCTGTTCATGTTCTCTGCTGCCACCTAGTGGACAAAATAAAAAATTCTCGCAGGTCTGGTGACAGAATATGACACTTCACATGCGGAGGAGTCCAGAAATGGAGAGGAGCAGCAGAGGGCAGATTTAGGATCTGGAGTTAAAGGCGAGTGCATTATCGCCCGACTAACCATGAAATGAGAATTAGCCTTAGAAATTTCTAAGCAAATGCGATGTGTTTTGCATCGCAGTAAACGGGGTTTTCACACACGTGTTTTTCACATGCATGAAAATTGCATTGTATTCGCATGAAAGTCACATCTACAAGCGAGCGCCATGCAAATAATGGGTAATATGTTATCGCCCAAAAGAATCTATGGCTGGCATCTGACCCGTATGAACTGCAGGAAGGGGAAAGTCAAAGTGCTAAATCCTCTACAATGAAATTATGTACAACTTTATAGTTTCAAGCTCTCTGCTTCCTGTCACTGAATATGAGACTATTCCTCATTTAGGAGCTAAAGGAATCTACCTAATATTTTTCACATCTGAGGAATTGTGATCATTGCATCCAGTCTAGACAATCCTCTGGGAGCCAAACTTTAAGTATAGAAAACCTCTAAAAAGCAGGAAAATGTTAATTACCCCCCCCCCCCCCCAATTCCCCATAAATGATTGAAGAAAGATATTAGCTATTGGGGAAGAACAAGGCATAAAATGGATCTTCTCTTCCAGTAATTGCACGCAGAATTCATGAGTACAAGGCCCTAAACTGCAGTTTAATCCAGACCTCAGAGCCTGATGGATCTGCATCATCGAGTCTTCATGTGATTGCTGCCTCCTAGTGGACAAGATGCTGCATGGCCGGCAGCCAGCACACAGCCATGTGTTTGTCCAGATGCTTGCAAAGTCTATAAATAGTTTGGAAAGTGACCAAGTCAACAGCAATGGCTGCGACCCTGTGAGAGCCGCATGTCAGGATGGGATAAAAGCCCTTTAAAGGACAGGCTTGTAAAATGAGCACAGACAGAGTGTTACATGCACAGCTGCGCCCAGAGACGGATTTTCACTCTCATCCTGTGAAACTAATGCACAGCGTCTGCTATTCCTGCACTCCATGCCAGGCTCGCATCTGGATCTAGACACCTCCATAATGAAGAGGATGGCCCTAGACAGCTGGCCATCAATCTATATAGACTTAGGAGCAAGAGATATTGCCCATATAACTGATTAATTCCCCTCTAGTATCCAATAAAGTCTTAATCACCTTATTATCAGCAACAAAAAATATTGTAAAAGATAGAAAAATCACACTCTTTATAATGAAATATACTATAATACTGCCCCCTATGTACAAGAGTATAACTACTATAATACTGCCCCTATGTACAAGACTATAACTACTATAATACTGCCCCCTATGTACAAGAGTATAACTACTATAATACTGCCCCCTATGTACAAGAATATAACTACTATAATACTGCTCCCTATGTACAAGCATATAACTACTATAATACTGCCCCCTATGTACAAGACTATAACTACTATAATACTGCCCCCTATGTACAAGACTATAACTACTATAATATTGCTCCCTATGTACAAGCATATAACTACTATATTACTGCCCCCTATGCACAAGAATATAACTACTATAATATTGCCCCCTATGTACAAGAATATAACTACTATAATACTGCTCCCTATGTACTAGAATATAACTACTATAATACTGCTCCCTATGTACAAGAATATAACTACTATAATACTGCCTCTATGTACAACAATATAACTACTATAATACTGCCCCTATGTACAGGAATATAACTACTATAATACTGCCCCCTATGTACTAGAATATAACTACTATAATACTGCCCCCTATGTACAAGAATATAACTACTATTATACAGCCCCCTATGTACAAGAATATAACTACTATAATACTGCTCCCTATGTACAAGAATATAACTACTATAATACTGCCCTCTATGTTCAAGAACATAACTACTATAATACTGTCCCCTATGTACAAGAATATAACTACTATAATACTGCCCCCTATGTACTAGAATATAACTACTATAATACTGCCCTCTATGTTCAAGAACATAACTACTATAATACTGTCCCCTATGTACAAGAATATAACTACTATAATACTGCCTCCAATGTACAAGAATATAACTACTATAATACTGCCCCCTATGTACAAGAATATAACTACTATAATACTGCCTCCTATGTACAAGACTATAACTACTATAATATTGCCCCCTATGTTCAAGAACATAACTACTATAATACTGCCCCCTATGTACAAGACTATAACTACTATAATATTGCCTCCTATGTACAAGAATATAACTACTATAATACTGCTCCCTATGTACAAGAATATAACTACTATAATACTGCTCCCTATGTACAAGAATATAACTACAATAATACTGCCCCCTATGTACAAGAATATAACTAGTATAATACTGCCCCCTATGTACAAGAATATTACTACTATAATACTGCTCCTATGTACAAGAATATAACTACTATAATACTGCCCTCTATGTACAAGAATATAACTACTATAATACTGCTCCCTATGTACAAGAATATATCTACTATAATACTGCCCCCTATGTACAAGAATATAACTACTATAATACTGCCCCCTATGTACAAGAATATAACTACTATAATACTGCCCCCTATGTACAAAACTATAACTACTATAATACTGCCCCCTATGTACAAGAATATAACTACTATAATACTGCCTCCTATGTACAAGAATATAACTACTATAATACTGCTTCCTATGTACAAGAATATAACTACTATAATACTGCCCCCTATGTACAAGAATATAACTACTATAATACTGCCCCCTATGTACAAGAATATAACTACTATAATACTGTCCCCTATGAACAAGAATATAACTACTATAATACTGCCTCCTATGTACAAGAATATAACTACTATAATACTGCCCCCTATGTACAAGAATATAACTACTATACTACTGCCCCCTATGTACAAGAATATAACTACTATACTACTGCCCCCTATGTACAAGAATATAACTACTATAATACTGCCCCTATGTACAAGAATATAACTACTATAATACTGCCCCTATGTACAAGAATATAACTACTATAATACTGCCCCCTATGTACAAGGATATAACTACTATAATACTGCCCCCTGTGTACAAGAATATAACTAGTATAATACTGCTCCCTATGTACAAGAATATAACTACTATAATACTGCCCCCTATGTACAAGAATATAACTACTATAGTACTGCCCCCTATGTACAAGAATATAACTACTATAATACTGCCCCCTATGTACAAGAATATAACTACTATAATACTGCTCCCTATATACAAGAATATAACTACTATAATACTGCCCCCTATGTACAGGAATATAACTAGTATAATACTGCTCCCTATATACAAGAATATAACTACTATAATACTGCCCCCTATGTACAAGAATATAACTACTATTATACTGCCCCCTATGTACAAGAATATAACTACTATAATACTGCCCCCTATGTACAAGAATATAACTACTATAATACTGCTCCCTATGTACAAGAATATAACTACAATAATACTGCCCCCTATGTACAAGAATATAACTAGTATAATACTGCCCCCTATGTACAAGAATATAACTAGTATAATACTGCCCCCTATGTACAAGAATATTACTACTATAATACTGCTCCTATGTACAAGAATATAACTACTATAATACTGCCCTCTATGTACAAGAATATAACTACTATAATACTGCTCCCTATGTACAAGAATATATCTACTATAATACTGCCCCCTATGTACAAGAATATAACTACTATAATACTGCCCCCTATGTACAAAACTATAACTACTATAATACTGCCCCCTATGTACAAGGATATAACTACTATAATACTGCCCCCTATGTACAAGAATATAACTACTATAATACTGCCCCCTATGTACAAGAATATAACTACTATAATACTGCCTCCTATGTACAAGAATATAACTACTATAATACTGCTTCCTATGTACAAGAATATAACTACTATAATACTGCCCCCTATGTACAAGAATATAACTACTATAATACTGTCCCCTATGTACAAGAATATAACTACTATAATACTGCCCTCTATGTACAAGAATATAACTACTATAATACTGCTCCCTATATACAAGAATATAACTACTATAATACTGCCCCCTATGTACAAGAATATAACTACTATTATACTGCCCCCTATGTACAAGAATATAACTACTATAATACTGCCCCCTATGTACAAGAATATAACTACTATAGTACTGCCCTCTATGTACAAGAATGTAACTACTATAATACTGCTCCCTATGTACAAGAATATATCTACTATAATACTGCTCCCTATGTACAAGAATATACCTACTATAATACTGCCCCCTATGTACAAGAATATACCTACTATAATACTGCCTCCTATGTACAAGAATATAACTACTATAATACTGCCCCCTATGTACAAGAATATAACTACTATAATACTGCCCCCTATGTACAAGAATATAACTACTATAATACTGCCCCCTATGTACAAGAATATAACTACTATAATACTGCCCCCTATATACAAGAATATAACTACTATAATACTGCCCCCTATGTACAAGAATATAACTACTATAATACTGCCCCCTATGTACAAGAATATAACTACTATAATACTGTCCCCTATGTACAAGAATATAACTACTATAATACTGTCCCCTATGTACAAGAATATAACTACTATAATACTGCCCCCTATGTACAAGACTATAACTACTATAATACTGCCCTCTATGTACAAGAATATAACTACTATAATACTGCCCCCTATGTACAAGAATATACCTACTATAATACTGCCTCCTATGTACAAGAATATAACTACTATAATACGACCCCTATGTACAAGAATATAACTACTATAATACTGCTCCTATGTACAATAATATAACTACTATAATACTGCCCTCTATGTACAAGAATATAACTACTATAATACTGCCCCTATATACAAGAATATAACTACTATAATACTGCTCCCTATATACAAGAATATAACTACTATAATACTGCCCCCTATGTACAAGAATATAACTACTATTATACTGCCCCCTATGTACAAGAATATAACTACTATAATACTGCCCCCTATGTACAAGAATATAACTACTATAATACTGCCCCCTATGTACAAGAATATAACTACTATAGTACTGCCCTCTATGTACAAGAATGTAACTACTATAATACTGCTCCCTATGTACAAGAATATATCTACTATAATACTGCTCCCTATGTACAAGAATATACCTACTATAATACTGCCCTCTATGTACAAGAATATAACTACTATAATACTGCCCTATGTACAAGAATGTAACTACTATAATACTGCTACTATGTACAAGAATATAACTACTATAATACTGCCCCCGATGTACAAGAATATAACTACTATAATACTACCTCCTATGTACAAGAATATAACTACTATAATACTGCCCCCTATGTACAAGAATATAACTACTATAATACTGCTCCCTATGTACAAGAATATAACTACTATAATACTGCCCCCTATGTACAAGAATATAACTACTATAATACTGCCCCCTATGTACAAGAATATAACTACTATAATACTGCTCCCTATGTACAAGAATATAACTACTATAATACTGCCCCCTATGTACAAGAATATAACTACTATAATGCTGCCCCCTATGTACAAGAATATAACTACTATAATACTGCCCCCTATGTACAAGAATATAACTACTATAATACTGCCCCCTATGTACAAGAATATAACTACTATAATACTGCCCCCTATGTACAAGAATATAACTACTATAATACTGCTCCTATGTACAAGAATATAACTACTATAATACTGCCCCCTATGTACAAGAATATAACTACTATAGCTCCTCTCTGTTCACTCACAGTATCTCAGGGGTAAGCATATATTTATATTACACTCAAGTTCGGCACTAACAACCAATCAAGTTGAATCAGGGAACCCAAGCAACCAATGAGGTTCAATCAGACAGGCCAAACAACCAATCAGGTTGCTGGAATTGCTCCATAGTGTCGAACTTGAGTGCAATATAGATATATGCCAGGGGTAACACTGGCATCTCCTGGGTAAAGCAGGCCCAGGGACGGCTGGTGGATACCTCTCAGCCTCTTCCATTCCCACTCACACAGAACTGATGGTGTCTGTGTGGCTCACTTGCAGAACTCCAAACGCTCCTCTGTCTTTTAAAACCAGAACAGACACCTTGCAAACACATATATACAAAGCACGATCACAAGACAAACAACAAGATACATTTTCTAGACATGGTGTCCAAGGAGGCGGCAGCATCAACGGTGGAGAAATTGTAGAAAAAGGTTTTATTGCTCCATAAAATGGCGACGTTTCGACTTTATGGAGCAATAAAACCTTTTTCTACAATCTCTACACCGTTGATGCTGCCGCCTCCTTGGATACCATTGCATTTATTTGGGGTTGGGTTCATGACCCCACAGGTGGCTTGGCATACACAGATTGGAACCTCTGTACTTAGGTGTGCTGCGGGACTTTCCTATTTCTACATTTTCTAGACATGTCACATACCAGTCCGTTAACCCATTCAGTGCTGCAGCTATGCAATACACATCATATTCATGCAACATAGAAGACACTGACGACACATAGGCACAAGACACATGCATGCATACATTATGGAGGGGCCCCGTTGACCACTACACAACCATTACTGGAAGAACACAAGTGGCGGCAGCAGCATTCTGGCTGTGGTGTTCTCTTGGCCGCTCATCCACGTGGAAGGCATTCTGAACCCATCTGGTTAGGGATCCATCCTTGCACATCACATCCACGGGTGGTCCATACATGCGGTTCATCCTCCCCAGGGCAAATGGGACATGTCACACGGCTAGAAATGTCCAACAGTGGTTGGAAGACCCCGACCGAGACCTCCAAGTACTCTCTGCCCCCGAATTCATCAGACATGAAACCAATGAGCCTCTGTAGGATCGCCTCGATCGTTGTGTTCGCACTATGGACCCTCCCCCACGCACCCTCCAGCATAGCAGTCAGCACGGCTCCAGATACTGTGGGAGGACAGCTCGGTAGAGTGCGGGTTGGCGGCAGTCAAAGATGGAAACAGGTTGGTAAAGTCCCAGAGCAGGCGTGACCGGCGCTTATTACAGTCCAGAATAATCAACACAAATGCAGCCTTAGCTTCAGGCAAGAAAACAATAGTCCAGCAATAACAATAGGCAGTCCCTGCCTGTACAGGTCCCGTTCAGCATTAGGATAATAGGCAGTCCCTGCCTGACCAGGTCCCGTTCAGCATTAGGATAATAGGCAGTCCCTGCCTGACCAGGTCACGCTCAGCAGGTGCCCCACACAGCAGGGCTTTTACCACTAGCTGGTATCACAGGCTGCCAGAGTCCAGCAGCCATCTCATTCCCCCCCTGTGTCAGTGCACACTGCTGTTTATATCCACACCTATCCTGGCTCAGCCTCAGCACCTGTGCTGATTGACCTCGCCCACAACCCGGAGTGGAGGAAGTGGAATGGATGGCCCCACTACGAACCTGACATCCATTCCAAAAATCCAGGCCCAACGACTTTTAAAGAAAAGACCTTCAGCAACTACTTGCTGCAGATTACATTGCACTCCTGGCTTTTCATGTCTCAAACAGCGGGACATGAACTTCCTCCAGCCCCACTGGGCATAATAGCGGAACCTAGGGGCGATGTAGCGACCATCCACTATCACGCCACTCAGTACCTCACATACCCTCCCCCTCTGCTCGAACCCGTAGGGGCGAACACTTTTACTAACCAATCAGTGGGTTTGGGACAACGCATCGGCATTTCCTTGTAGCTCACCAGCCCTGTGCTCTACGTCAAATTTAAAGTTTTGTAAAGTAAGGAACCACCTCGTCACCCGAGCGTTTCGCTCTTTGGCCTGACTCATCCAGGTGAGAGGGGAGTGGTCTGTCACCAATCTGAAATGTCGTCCCAGCAGATAGTACCGTAGGGACTCTAAAGCCCACTTTAATCGCCAGACACTCTCGTTCCACAATGCTACCGTGTTTCCCCTAAAATAAGACACCCCCTGAAAGTAAGACATAGTAAGAAATTTGCAGAAGTCCCAAATATAAGGCACATTCCCCCCCCCCCCCCCCCCGATAGTAAGACATAGTAAAATGTGCAGGCAAGTCAAGATGCCTGTCCCCTGCTGCCATCCCCGTTGTCTCCTACCTCCAGATGTATAGGTAGATCTGCAGACAGTCTGCTGTTATCCTGCCCCTGCTGTGCTGTACGAGTGTGCTGTTGTGAGCTCCCCTTGCTGGCTGGAAAAGTCCATACTGTACGTTCTGTTCCTGCTGTACACATCTGCTGTGATGAGCTCCCCCTGGTGGCCAGAAGCTGCAATACCATCCCTGCTTACAAGTGGTACAGGAACTTCTGTCTGCAGCCAGGTACGTTACTTTACAGCCCTTATTTTTTTATGGCTCTGTGTGTGAGTCAGGCAACCTGTGTGATTCTTAAGGCTGGGTTCTCACAGAGCGTATTTCCAGCGGAAATCTCGCAGTTTGGCCACAGCGATAAACAGCGAGATTTCTGCCGGGAAAGCGCTGCTTCAAAACCCACGGCACTTAGCCGCTTGTTTTAAAGTGACCTGGTCACATGTTTTTCCGTTTCTTTGGCCGCGGCAAAATAAGACACCCCCTGAAAATAAGACGTTGCACATATTTGGGAGCAAAAATTAATATAAGACACGTCTTATTTTCGGGGAAACAGGGTATAATTTCTCTCTGCGGGGATATGTTTCCTACTAAGGTAGGTGACTGGGTGCTTCTCGCCTCTAACCACTTGGGAAAGGACAGCCCCCACGCCTACATCAGACACATCTGTCTGTACCACAAATGTTTTGCTGAAGTCGGGAGTAATTAAGACCGGCTCTCTACACAGGGCTGACTTTAACTTCCGAAATGCCTGCTCAGCCTCGTCACTCCACTTGGTCATGGTGGAACTCCTTCCCTTTGTTATCTCTGTCAAGGACGCTGCTATGGTGGCAACGCTAGGGATGAACCTGCGGTAGTAGCCTACAATCCCTAGGAACGCCCTCACCTGTTTCTTGATCAATGGTTGGGGCCAGTTTTGGATGGCCTCTACTTTATTAATTTGGGGCTTGATAACTCCTCGTCCTATTACGTACCCCAAATAACGTGCTTCTTCCACTCCCAACGTACACTTCTTGGGGTTTGCCGTTAACCCTGCATCCCTGAGGGAATCACCTACCGCCTGTACTTTTGCCAAGTGACTCTCCCAGTCATTACTAAATATAATGATGTCATCCAGATAGGCGGAGGCGTACCGGCGGTGCGGTCTCAGGATGATATCCATCATTCTTTGGAACGTAGCTGGGGCCCCATGTAGCCCAAACGGTAGGCAGACATACTGGAAGAGTCCCTCAGGAGTAGAAAAGGCAGTCTTTTCTTTGGCCTCGTCGGTAAGTGGTACCTGCCAATACCCTTTAGTCAGGTCCAAGGTAGAGAAGAACCGAGCACGTCCTAGCCTTTCTATTAGCTCGTCTACTCGTGGCATCGGGTAGGAGTCAAACTTTGAGACTTCGTTCAACTTCCTGAAGTCGTTGCAAACCCTCAGAGTGCCATCGGGCTTAGGAATCAGGACAATGGGACTAGACCATTCACTTTTTGACACCTCAATGACCCCAAGGTCCAACATCTTCTTCACTTCCTCTGATATGGCCTGTCTACGGGCTTCAGGAATCCTGTAGGGTTTCACTCGGACCCGTACGTAGGGTCCTGTGACGATGTCATGTTTGATCACTGACATCCGTGTTTCGAAGCACCAACTCCTTTGCCTTCAGTTTCTGCACCTTAGATAGGGACCCTGAGATAGCCACTTCAGGATCTTTGTCCATGGACTTCACAAAAACCTGGCTGCTCGGCGCATTCACCGCTGCCAGAGACTCTTGTTCTTTCCAGGGTTTAAGCGAATTCACATGGTACACCTGCTCCGGCCTCCTCCTGCCAGGTTGGTACACTTTATAATTGACTTCTATACGCTCCAGCACCTCATAGGGCCCCTGCCATTTGGGTAAGAACTTGCTCTCTACTGTAGGCACCAAAACTAGCACCCTATCTCCCGGGCAAAGGGTTCTGACTTTGACCGACCTGTTATAGACTCGACTCTGTGCCACCTGTGCGTGTTCCAAGTGTTCCTTCACAATGGGCATGACAGCGGCTATCCTGTCCTGCATCACTGAAATAGGTTCTACCACACTTTTGTAGGGGGTGTGTTCACTTTCCCAAGTTTCTTTGACGAGGTCGAGGAGACCGCGGGGGTGTCTACCATACAGCAATTCAAACGGAGAAAAACCCTGTGGGGGATTGGGGAACCTCCCGTATTGTGAACATCAAGGCTGGCAACAAACAATCCCAATCCTTCCCATCTTGGCTGACCACCCTTTTTAACATACTCTTCAAAGTCTTATTAAACCTTTTGACCAGGCCGTCAGTTTGCGGGTGACATACTGAGGTACGCAGTTGTTTAACCTTTAGAAGTTTGCACATCTCTCTCATTACTTTTGACATAAACCGAGTCTCCTTGATCGGTAAGGATCTCTTTGGGAATACCGGTGCGGGGGAACATCTGGAACAGCTCTCGGGCAATGAGTTTGGAGGAGGTGTTTCTCAGGAGAATGGCCTCCAGGTACCGCGTGGCATAGTCTAGAATGACCAGTATATACTGATGTCCCCTAGCGGACTTCACTACTCGACCGACTAAATCCATGGCAATCTGGTCAAAGGGTACCTTGATAACGGGTAAGGGCACCAATGGGCTCCTTAAATGAGGTTTAGGGGCTGTTAATTGACATATAGGGCATGAGGCGCAATACTGCTTAACCTCTTCATGTACCCCGGGCCAATAGAACCGTTGCAACACTCGTTCGCGGGTTTTTTCCGCGCCCAGATGACCTCCAAGTACATGTTTATGAGCCAGGTCGAGAACTACTCGGCGATAGGGTTGGGGTACCACCAGCTGTTCCAGTTCTTCCCCGCGCACCTTATCCACTCGGTACAACCTGTCATTGTTAACAGCCATATAAGGGTACGCTTCACTCCCACCTGGAGTTTGAGGTACCCCGTTTATTTTTCTTACGGCCTCACGGGCCCTGATCAATGTTGGGTCTTTCAGCTGAGCAGACCCCAAATTTTCACGCGACACCTCAATGTCCGGCATGGCAGGAACTTCTGCCGGGCTTTCAGTGTCACCAGCCAGTACAGCTAGGGGACAATCGTCATCATCGATGGTCACCCCGACTGCGGGCCCAGCCGTGTCCGGGTCATACGGCTCAGAGCTTACCTCCTGACACACAACATTATCAGCCACACTCTTATTGTCCAAAGTCCTTTTCCTCCACATGGCCCAGAACAGTGGAAAGTCCCTTCCAATAATAGCCTCATGCATTAGGGCCTTAACGACCCCTACCTCGTGGGTAGCGGTGCCATAAGGGGTAGCCATTTGTACGGTAGCGGTGGGGTATTCCCGAGTGTCACCGTGGATGCACAGTACACCCACTCGGCCTCCCTTGTAAGATGTTGAGCTGACCAACGAGCCATGCCCTAGGGTCACCAGGCTTCCGGAGTCCAACAAAGCCTGTACCAGAAAGCCCCCAATGTTCACTGAACATACCTCTGGCTCATCCCCGGATAGGTTTTCGGCGGCTAGCGTGGGGCGTGCGTACAGGGAGACCCTCCGCCCGGAGCTGCAGTCCATGGGCTCGGAGCCTAGGGGGCAGTGTGGCGCAACATGACCCCGTTCGTGGCACTGCCAGCACTGTAGGCATCCGGGGTCCCACTCTCGAGCGCCCTGATGTGGGCCAACCGCTGGCTCGCCCCCTGAGCCCTGTTCCTTCTTCCACATAGGCCCCCTGGGAGCAGAACATGGTACAGTCTTACTAACTCGACTGGAACCCTTTGCCTCTCTGGCGCGGCCCCGTCTCGTAGAGGCTTGTAACAGTTCCTCCGTGGCACAGTACCTCTCAACCAGATTCACAAGGTGGTTGGCGTCAGTAGGCCCAGCCTGTCCCACCCATCGCTGCACTGCAGGTGGCAAGGAACGGTGGAAGATATCCAGAACGATCCTCTATACCATTTGCGCAGGAGTGCAGTTCTCTGACTGAAGCCCCTTGGAGACAAGGTGTATCAAGTCATGCATTTGGGACCGCAGTGGTAGGCTCTCCGAGTACCTCCAGGCATGTACCCGGCCTGCACGCACCTGTATGGTCACTCCCAGTCGTGCCAGGATTTCGGCCTTCAGTTTGGCGTAGTTTCGGGAGTCCAATTCACTTAGATCGTAATAGACGTTTTGAGGCTCCCCCGCCAGAAAAGGGGCCACAACATCTGCCCATTGGTCCATGGGCAGCCCTTCTCATTCCGCAATCCTCTCGAAGACATTAAGGTAGGCTTCCACGTCATCTGCGGCAGTCATCTTCTGTAGCGAAGCTTGCACCAAGGCCCTTGCGGTTGGTTGTCCTCCTTGGGCCCCCTGTGGGTGGGTGCTCTGACTTGTTGTGATCTCAGGCCGTTGTACCATCACCGCCTCTCGCAGTGTCACAATTTGTTCCATTAGGAGGCGATTGGTTTCTTGCTGCATCTGCCTTGCCTCTGCCCGGGCGACTTGTTGCTGTAGACTAACCTGCACCAGCTGTCGCACCAGGTCCTCCATGGCAGCAGTCGTCTTAGATAGGGCACCAGCGGCTTTTACCCAGGACATACAGCGTTAGCCGCAGGTGTCAATTTCTTGCGTATGTCTTTTTAGGACCGCCTATTCCGTGCCCGCATCCTCCACCATATGTGGGGGGACAGCTCGGTAGAGTGCGGGTTGGCGGCAGTCAAATATGGAAACAAGTTGGTAAAGTCCAAGTGCAGGCGTGACCGGCGCTTATTACAGTCCAGAATAATCAACACAAATTCAGCCTTAGCTTCAGGCAAGAAAACAATAGTCCAGCAATAACAATAGGCAGTCCCTGCCTGACCAGGTCCCGTTCAGCATTAGGATAATAGGCAGTCCCTGCCTGACCAGGTCACGCTCAGCAGGTGCACCACACAGCAGGGCTTTTACCTCTAGCAGGTATCTCAGGCTGCCAGGGTCCAGCAGCCATCTTACTCCCCCCTGTGTCAGTGCACACTGCTATTTATATGCACCTCCTGCTGGCTCAGCCTCAGCACCTGTGCTGATTGACCTCACACATAACCTGGAGTGGAGGAAGTGGAATGGATGGCCCCACTACCAACCTGACATCCATTCCAAAAATCCAGGCCCAACGACTTTTAAAGAAAAGACCTCCAGCAACTACTTGCTGGAGATTACATTGCCCTCCTGGACTTTCATGTCTTAAGCAGCGGGACATGAACTTCCTCCAGCCCCACTAGGCATAATAGCGGAACCTAGGGGCGATGTAGCGACCATCCACTATCACGCCCCTCAGTACCTCACAATACCTTACTGAGCCCCTTCCGCCGTCTAGCTGTATGTGGGCTGTAAGTCTTCAGCATGTCGCGGCGGAGGCGGCTCCCTCCGTAGGACGCTCGGGTTACTTTGTAGCATAACTTTGGCGTAAACCCTCCTAAAGCGGCTTTCTCATCACTTGGCATCTTTCACCAATATCCACATCTAGTTCCTCCTGGCAGCGGCGAGGCGCGCGGCGTCTTCATCACTTCTTCACGTAACTCTCAGCATCTTTTGTCACTTCTCATTACTGTGAGCTCCGACTTCGAATGCCCCGAAGAGCGGCATCCTTGCAGAACGTAAGACTTCTCCAGAGGTCGTCACGCAGTAATAATGGCGGCTTAACTCCCGTGTTATACATTATGTGAATCCATGCCTGGCGCTCTGTCACGCGCCTCACTGCGCCATTCCACACTCTGTATCATTTATATCACGTACACTTTATATCCCGATACGTCATAACCATATTGCACCCGCTTAACCCCTGCAAGGCCTTGCATTCTACCTCAAACTATGGCGCTATAAGCCCAATAACCGCTGCACAGTCCCTTGAATCCTTTCCTCCTCCCTGGTCTGGGATTTTAGCTCGTGTGATCCTGGGGGTTGTAGTCCCCCCACGCTTGTATGAAACGTTCTGCCGGTCCGCTCTCGCTTCGCTCTTTGTTCTCGCTGTTTCCAGATCATGGACCTTTTGAAGGGTTTGTGGCGTCTGTTCTTCTGCGCTGCCACACGGTCTTTAGTAATGCCGGGAGGGAGATTCTCTTCCTTCACGCTGCGGGTTGCTTTACCCCAAGAGTCTGGATGAGCTTCCATCTTTGGGTCCCAGGAACATCGGGCCCCTTAGGGGTTGCTGACTCTTTGGTCAGCTCTCTATGGGGAATTTGCCTGCACTGGGCCCCTCTGAGATAGCCGCCACCACGATACCACTACTGCCCTCTGCTTGTGGGTGCTGCGTCTCCCTGCTCCTCTCTGCCTCGGGGTCTGGAGGTTGGACGCAGCTCCAGCCCCCATATATCAGGTGCCTATCGCGCCTAAACATTGCCTATGCCTGGAAGGTGGGTGATGCCTAGCCCTCTAACTATTCCTACAGGGTCCAGGTCTTCTGGGCGGTGGCACGGTTGCCCCATCGCCACTCGATTCATCACAGTAGGGTGGAATCCCTACAAGAATATAGGTCCCATCCTTGGCACCACCAAACATGGCGCCTCCTTTGCTTCCCTGTCTGGCCGTGCCTCTGGCTGACGGAGGGGAGCTGACAACACAGCGCTGGCACGTGTCATCTGCTGCCTGCTTCCCCATCCCTTTCTCACCTCATCCCGGACTGGGGGTATAGGACTTTCACTTGCTGCCGTTGGCTGTATGCTGGTCTAATTAGTAAGGGGGAATGCTGTAGCATCACCCCTTTACCTGACTGCGGCACTCAGTGGTTACCCTGGGTCTAAGCTGGTGGCCATAATAATAATACTGCCCCCTATGGACAAGAATAGAACTGCAATCCTATGACTGTGTCAGATCACATTGTATGCGTTGCTGTGGATCCCGATGCTCACCCCTGTCCCCGGATTGCCTGCAATTCCTTTTCAGCAGACGGGGTAATTAGTCGGCGACCACCAGATCCAGCCGCTATAATTACCTAGCAGACTAAGCAGGAGCCTTGTGTTCCTGAGTAATTACAGCCGGCGCTCGTTTCCATCCGGTAGAAGTTCTCTGGGATCTGCTCCAAGGTTCCTGCATTGTTCTCGGTCGCTTTATAAATAAACATATTATTCACGCCGGCGCTTTTATTAGTAGTATTTTTGTTCGCTGCGTGCAGTTTGGGGTAATTAGCCACTTACGGGCTGTAATTAGCATCGAACCGCAAAGTTCCCCCCAAGATGGCGGCGCAAACTTTCCTGTTATGGCGGTTTAATTGCTGCAAAAATGGTTCTGCTCGTTTACTTTCTCAGCACCAATCCGTCCCCTCAAATCAACCGTACAGGAAGAGCGTACCGCCACTGTACCTGGTGAGATTAGATACACCACTCAGCAGGTAGTATCACACATGGAAGGATTAGATACACGGCTCAGCAGGCAGTATCACACATGGAAGGATTAGATACACGGCTCAGCAGACAGTATCACACATGGAAGGATTAGATACAGGCTCAGCAGACAGTATCACACATGGAAGGATTAGATACAGGCTCAGCAGACAGTATCACACTAAATAGGATTAGATACACGGCTCAGCAGGCAGTATCACACATGGAAGGATTAGATACACAGCTCAGCAGGCAGTATCACACTAAATAGGATTAGATACACTGCTCAGCAGGCAGTATCACACATGGAAGGATTAGATACACAGCTCAGCAGGCAGTATCACGCATGATGGGGTCAGATACACGGCTCAGCAGGCAGTATCACGCATGATGGGATTAGATACACAGCTCAGCAGACAGTATCACACATGGAAGGATTAGATACAACAGCTCAGCGGACAGTATCACACAGGATAGGATTAGATACACAGCTCAGCAGGCAGTATCACGCATGATGGGATTAGATACACGGCTCAGCAGACAGTATCACACAGGGAAGGATTAGATACAGGCTCAGCAGACAGTATCACACATGGAAGGATTAGATACATGGCTCAGCAGACAGTATCACACAGGATAGGATTAGATACACAGCTCAGCAGACAGTATCACACATGGAAGGATTAGATACATGGCTCAGCAGACAGTATCACACAGGATAGGATTAGATACACAGCTCAGCAGGCAGTATCACACATGATGGGATTAGATACACAGCTCAGCAGACAGTATCACACACGATAGGATTAGATACACAGCTCAGCAGGCAGTATCACACATGATGGAATTAGATACAGGCTCAGCAGATAGTATCACACAGGATAGGATTAGATACACGGCTCAGCAGACAATATCACACATGATGGGATTAGATACACAGCTCAGCAGGCAGTATAACACATGATGGAATTAGATACACGGCTCAGCAGATAGTATCACACATGATGGGATTAGATACACAGCTCAGCAGACAGTATCACACATGATGGAATTAGATACACGGCTCAGCAGATAGTATCACACATGATGGGATTAGATACACGGCTCAGCAGACAGTATCACTTATAATGGGATTAGATACACGGCTCAGCAGATAGTATCACACAGGATAGGATTAGATACAGGGGATCAGTAGACAGTATCACACATGATGGGATTAGATACACAGCTCATCAGGCAGTATAACACATGATGGGATTAGATACATGGCTCAGCAGACAGTATCACACAGAATAGGATTAGATACAGGGGATCAGTAGACAGTATCACACATGATGGGATTAGATACACAGCTCATCAGGCAGTATCACACATGATGGGATTAGATACACAGCTCAGCAGACGGTATCACACATGATGGGATTAGATACACGGCTCTGCAGACAGTATCACACATGATGGGATTAGATACACAGTATCACTCTAGTACTCTGTTTTTTTTTTTATACAATGTATTACATTTTAATATAAATTCTCAGTATGGACATTTTAACCCCTTGTTGTCTGTTTTGTAGGGGCTCAGGTTTTTCCGGTTGCTGCCCTCCCCTGGGATGATGTTACTCAGCACCCTGGAGACCTGCGGGAGCCGCCTGGACTCTGCTGTGTTGTTGTGTTTCCATGGAGCAGGAGAGACGCCAGAGAAGAGGGAGCAGCAGAGTACAAAGCAGACTGACTGCAACCCCCTGCACAGAGCCCCCCAGAGCCTGAGCCCCCCGCTGCACAGAGCCCCCCAGAGCCTGAGCCCCCCGCTGCACAGAGCCCCCCAGAGCCTGAGCCCCCCGCTGCACAGACTGCCAGGATGAACATCGTGCTGTCCAGGTAGGTGGATGCGCTAATATCCAGGTAGCTCTACAATTTGACATTTTTTCCCCTAAATGACGCCTCTGTAGAGCCCACCAAATCCCAGTACAAGTCAATGGGGTTCGTCACACAATGGATGCGACACAGCACTGTGGCTTCTGTTAGATCGGAGGCCGCTCCACTGATATGTGCAGAGCCAAAGCCCACAGAGGATTGTCTAGACTGGGTGCAGTTGTAACAAACCCCCAGCTGTGAGAAGTTTTGGGTCTGTGCTTACTTTCAGTCTTTGGATGTAAAGAAGAATGTTCCCATTCACTGACAGCCAGCAGACGTTTTGAAAATGTAGAGGAATTAAAGCATGAAGTTCACTCCTAACGAGGGTCTTGCTGCTCGGCCATTAACCGTCCCATTAGCTATGCGCCCCTCCAGAGTTCAGCGGCATCAGCGCTTGTCCCTGCTGCATTCTGCAAGATGCATCATATAACCAGACTGCGGCGGCCCGGGGCTGGCGCTGCATGCTGTGTCCTCCGCTGATGATGATTGGATCCCGCTCTCCGGACCTTCCATACCCCTCGTCCGCCATGTGCCAGCGAGGCTTAGAATTTACGATAATGGCTAATAGTTTGTATCTGTGTTTTATCGCGTTCGCCACTAATATGATGATGAAATAATTCTAACTTGTCACCAGCCATGAAGACAGAAATGCAATGACATGCGGGAGCCGGAGCCATCACTGAGGCGCTGCATGCCTCATGCCTCACCCTACAGCTTGGCACTCCCCAGAGCCTTACTATGACCCCTCACCCGTCGCCTAGTCACGGCCGACCTGTCCATATCATGACATCACATGTCACCCGCCATTCCTTCCCTCTCCACAGAGACGCTCAGGTCAAGATCATGGAGAACACGGTGTCCAACGCAGAGCATTACTTCGGACAGTTCTGCTCAGTACTGGCGTCATATACTCGCAAAACGGCCAAACTGCGGGACAAGGCGGACCAGCTGGTCAAGCAACTCATCGACTTTGGAAACACGGAGAACCCTGAACTGAGGAGCGCCATGAAAAACATGGCGGAGGAGTTGGCGAAGATTCAGGACTACAGACACGCACAGGTAGGCATCGCCTCGGGTATCAGGTGGGTTATCACTGCGGGTCCTGATCGGATCAGCTTCTCTCCGTGCCGGCGAGCGTACTTGCGCCTACGGCCGTGTTTTTGGCCTCATAAGGACCTTTTTCTGCACACGTGTGCGCTCAGCCTCAGGCTTATTTCACATGAGTGAATGTGATATCGGGCCGTGAAACTCAGCCTGCTACCGCGCCCGCCACCGCGTGAAATCCCTGCGGATGCAAGCCGTTTTTGTGTAAATAACGCTTCAGGGTGGAAGTGATTTAGTCGCGGCGGACTTTAAATAGGAAGCGTCGTCCGATGCCGTGCCGGCCCCTTTGAGAACAATATGCGATGCGTTCCCAGGGAACGCCCAAACATAGAACGTGCCGCAGTTTTTTCCCGCGTTGCATCGCTCATGTGTGTGACTCCATGCCAAAAAATAGGGTCAATGTTTGTGCAGCTCAGAATGCACAAATCTCACGCGATTTTCACGGCTGCGCGCCCTTAGGCTTCCTACACAAGGCTGAGCGCAATACCGGGCCATGAGGCTCTGCCCGATATCGTGCGTGCGCGATGTACTGGTGGATACAAGGCGTTTTCGTTAAAAACCGCCTCCCAACACTTCGGTGAGTTTGCACATTAACCGTGTCGGAGGATCGACAGCTGTGCGCGGCGCTCGCTGTGCAATGTAATTTGCTGTTCCATTGAAGACAACGGGCGAGGGTTCCGAGGGAACGCCCCAAGGTAAGACCTGCCGCGACTGCGATGCAGGAAAACAATCTCTGATGTAAATGATTGCATTCAAAAGAACGGGATTCGTATTTGTTTGTGCATCTCGCAGCGCGCAAATCTCACGCGATTTTGATGGCTGTGTGAAAGTGGACTTGGGGCAAAAACACATGGATGTATGCGCTAGTACGCTCGCCACCACGTTGGTCCGCGCCGGCGGGAAGATAATGGAAACAAAACCATTGAAATCGTTGCGTTCCGTGATTTTCACAGCCACATAGTGGGAGGAGCACGCCCAACTGTTTAGGCCCTGAGACTGACGGTAGCTGGCACAATTAGGGCTCATTCACATGGGCATACGTGTCCCACATATTAGGGCTTCTACAGACGAGTGTCTGCACATATCTGCACATGACCAAGGTTTAGAGATGGCAATACTCGGACTGATGTGTGCTGCCAGCCCGTAGCAATGTAACTTTTGCGCTCTAAGGCCAGTTCGCACGCGCGTGATCCTCCCTTCCCGTGGAATACAATGGCTAGTTAAAGCCAAACTCGGGCCAGTTGTATTCTTTCCCAGCGTTCTCCGCAGCGTCTCCCTCCTCTTGCTTTTTTACCCTGCCATAGACTTCTATGGCAGCGTTCTGTATAACACACCGAAAGATAGGGCCAGCCAATCCTTTATCGCACGCCGGAAACACGCTCGTGAGAACAAACCCATTGAAACCAATGGCTTAGCTTCATCATGTTTTACAGGCATGAGATTGACGCACGCAAACATTTGCGCAAACACGTTTGTCTGTTTTAAGCCCTTACACATATTTTCCATGCGTGTACAATACGCAGTCCATGAACATGCGTGTGTGCTGCGTACTCCAAGTCTCCGTAGCCTTTATTGCTGCCTATTACACTCCACTAAGGGAAATGCTGTTTCTTTTTTCCCCATGCGTGATACAAAACGCGGGTGCGAGGGGCCCAATAGAAATCAATGGGCTTCTAGCGCCGCATATTACACACATGAAATATCTGCACATATGACACGGCGACATAAACACGCGTGAGCGAGGCCCTAGGGGCAACGGAAAGGTGATGGAACCAATTGTGGACCTGATAATTGGCGCGGTTTCTCCTTTGGTTGGCCATGTCCGTGGGCCTACATGTTGGTTGCTGATTTGCATTTCCGAGTATCGTTATACGGCGGTTGTTATAAAGTGTCGCAGGCCGCGCCATTGCTGAAATTAGTGGTGAAGCTCAAAGCTAAATCCGGTATCAGAGAGCGCTCGCTGCAGCGGTTATGTCTGTGCGAGTCAATTATCAGAGCGCGGCGCTGCGATCGTCTCCCGGCACCGGCGCCTCTCATCTCCATATTCATAGCGCCGTAATCCTCAAAGCCGTAATCTGCATGTAATGATTTTCATCTTCTGCCCGTGGAAAGCTGACCTTTGCCGGCTAATTTGAAACACAGAAGCGCGTTAATGAATGGCGCACGCTGGCAGCTAAATGATCTCTCTACAGGAAGGAGGGATGAGAGTGGAGGTGAGGGCCGCCGCGCAACCTTCTTAATTAGCCACTTTTCCTGGAAACAAGACTGCTGGCAAGCTAATTATTTACTCATTAATTGCTGGCTGCGGATGGCTGGGGAGGCTCCTCCGGCCCGGTCATGTTCACATCCTGTACAAACACATCCACAAAGCCCTTATTCTGCAGCCTGACGGACGGAGTGAAACGCGTTGGTGCCAGCACAGTGCTATAACTATGTACCCCATAGAGATTGACCAGGGGGGCGCTGCTGATGGGGCGATGGGCCAATCTCTGATGGGGATCGGCTGAAGACTGCGAAACGCGTTTCTTGTGGAAACTTCCCACAGACTGCAGTCATTAATCATGGCTCATGGTTGCCTCTCATCATATATACGGCTTTGGGGCGCACGGCTGCAGCGGGCTCCTGAGGTCCTGCGTTGGGCCCCTTTCCAGGCCATTCATAGCTCATGACTTGGGGGTCTCAGCCGCACTTGTGTCCAGGTTGTCCTACCATTTGTGTCTTCTGAGTGTTCTCTGTTGTGTCTGTAGGTGGAGAGACTGGAAACCAAAGTTGTGAACCCACTGAAAATGTACGGACCCTTAATAAAGGAACGGCGGGTAAGAAGAGTGATATTACGTGTGTCCTTATTGTATCACTATCTGTACCCCTATATGTGGTGACGCCAGCGGGACAGGAGATCTCACCTATAGTCGTCTCCCAGCACTCAGATCCCCCGAGGACATAAGGCCATTCAGACACAACAATTCTCACTCAAAAGCCATTTTTTTGAGCAATAATCGTTGCGTGTAAACGCGCGGCCGTTGTGCGCATTTCGCGCTCTTTGCGCTGATCGATGATTTTTAGCTTGCTAACACTCAGCGATCAGCCTTATCAGTGCCGCGCGCTAAGTACTCAGCAGGATACCGCTGATACTATTGATGCAGCTTGTATCCCACTCAGACAACAAGTCACAGGTATGCAGAAGACAAGCACCCCCCCCCCTTCCCCGCTCGGAGCGCTCAGCTATATAACAGCTGAGCGCTCCGAGAAGAGAACAGCTGTATACTGAAGACTGTGGTCCCGCTTGTCTTCTGTATACAGTGTGAGCCTTCAGTTACACACTAATAAGCTTGAAGTAACTAACTAGCTAATTAACAGCTTATGCAAAGTGAACGCTCAAAACTGTCCCTCACTGCCGTTTGGGCGATCATCTTATCCTTATTACATGAATCGCATATCCTTATTACATATTATATAACACTAGTGTACACACAGATGTAGCAGCAGCAGCTTTGGAGGCCGGCATGCTATATTTCTGACATACATTGCCCGGCGTCGCTATTGTGTAGCATGGTTCAGTTTGAATGGCAGCCATACTGTACAAGTAACGAAGCCACACGCCATTGTCTCAGTAGGCCGCTAACGTGAGATGTGTCACTGTGTTACATCTGTACAGTATACTCTTGCCCTGTACACCTATATCCATATCACATCACAGTATACACTAGTTTTATCGATATTTCCACAGTTTAATGTCTCAAATGTTCTTTAAAATGAAAGCAGAGAACAAATAAAGAAGTTAAGATGAATACAAATAATGGAGTAACTTTGTTTGGTACTGGTGTATCTTGTGGACACCGGAAGTGGTGGGTGTCGACAAGGGTAAGGCTGTTTGACAGCCAGGCGAGGCCCCCCGTTTCTGATTGGCTGCATGGCTCGCTCTCTGTCCTAGGCCTATCAGGTGCTGCCCCTCACCACTCCTGGTCTCCCTTCTCTGCTCAGGCCTCAGTCCCATTGTCGGGCTCTTGGATCCTGCCACTCACCACCCGCGGTGTGCCTTCTCCGCCCATGGGTCATAGCTGCTCCTGTCCTCCTACTGTCTGCATGTGTGGATGGAGGCCCTCGGTCCCGGTAATGGCTGGGTAGCTTGGTGTTTGCCGCGGCCATTCCATTTTTTGCCGCCGACCAGCTTCTTGTCTTCTTAAGTAGTCCTGACATAGCCGAGCAGTATGTGTCCCATCATTGTCTTACTGACCAAGTTTTCTCTTTCCTCCCAACATTGGTTGCTGCACAAGTGAGATCTGTTCCCCAAAGCCAGGCCCCCCATAAAACCTGTGGGTTCCTGAATGTCGTTACCATTACCGGGCTTGGTCACATGACCTCCTCATTATTAGCTGTAGATGCAGGAAAGACATTTGAACGGATTCACTTGGGTTATTTAGAAGCTACTTTAGACACTTTGGGTTCTCGGGCCCCATCAGATCTGTGACTCTGACTTTGTATCGGGCACCATCTGCGCGGGTCTTTCATCTGGGTTCCCCTTGGTTGGCAGTCCCCAGTGGCGCTCGCAGGGCTGCCCTCTCGCCTCTCAGTTTTGCTCTCCTTATGGAACCTCTGGCTGAACAGATTAAAACTAATAAAGGCCTCAAAGGGAATAAATGAGAACAAAGTAGGCTCGGTGCCGCCATGTTGGCAGCAGCCGCCCCTGTCTGCTCTGCAGACTCCAATCTGGGCTTCAGGATTTGGGGACAATGTAATTCCATAAAGTGAAGAACACAGAATCTCGATTGCTGGGATGAATGATGAACTGAGCAGCGGCTCATTCATTAGTTCCCATTTGCACGGAATGACCATCCCAGACCTTATTTAGGCCTTCATCTAACGAGCTCCTATACATTTACTAATTACCCTCCGGTGCTTCATCGCACCCTACGACTATTAAATAACTTCCGTAAAGCCTTAACTTCCTGGCGGGAGGGACGGCAGCGGACCAAATGATGGTTGTACCACACATTCTCTCTTAGTGATCCCTACCCCAAATGCTCTCTGTTCCAAAGATCAGACTATTCTCGATCATTTCATATGGAATTAATTCTCTACTCGCGCTAACTCTATGAATTAGGAGGTCTGACGGCCCCCGATGCTAAGGGCTTATTCACACATCCGTATATCGGCTGGGTTTTCACGCCCGGCCGATATACGGCATCCCTTTCTGCAGGAGGAGGAGGCTGGAAGAGGCGGGAGCAGTGCGCTGAGCCCCTCCCCCTCTCCACTCTTTGCAATGGGATGGGCGGGAAGAGGACGGAGCTAAGTCCCGCCCCCTCCTATTGAAAATAGTGCGGAGGCGCGGAGAGGGGGTGGAGAGGGGGGCGGAGCTGAGTGCACTGCTCCCGGCCTGCCTCCACCCCTGCAGAGAGGGACAGCGTATATCAGCCGGCCGATATACGGACATGTGAATAAGCCCCCCCTAAGTCTTATCTTTCGCAGCGATTCTGGATCAAATGAAACACTGATGGACTTTTTGGTCTTTGAGTCGTCCGCCCTAAGAGCTCCTCTGATTTCCCTCCTGGGGATAAAGCCTCCTCCCTGCCGCCTCACACCCTTCTGGCTACACATTTTGGCCCTTGTCCGGCAGCTTTCTGTTTCCTCCTTACTTTCTCTGGTTCTGATCTCGGTCCTTCCTTTACGTTTTTTTGTCCTTCATCCTCACAGATTTTGACTTTCGCACCTTCACACAATCGTTGGGCATTTAAAGGGCGATTTATATGAGAACCCCCTGTATTAGATGCTCAGCGCCCGGCCGCCGGTGGTCTTGCCTTGTGATTGTTCTCAGCAAGAGAAACGACGTAATCCTGTAGATAGGAGACCTTCTAATGGCCAACAGAAATCCATGATGTTACAGCGAGCTCCCGAACCAACGCAGGGCTCTTCTTCTTGCCTTTTTATGACCTCAATATGCTCTTCGCTCCTTGGGTCTTCATAAACCCGTTGTTCCCGGCTCTGCTGGTAACTCTTCTTCACGTCTCCGCGGGCATCTCAGGGCATTTCTATCTTTTATGAGGATCCCCACACAGGCAGCTATGGCAGGATTGGATCAAGGATATCAGTCAGAATGGCGGATGGCATTGGGAATCCCAAAACACGTCTGAGGGGCACTTATCTTCCGTACACGGGGCTCCCATAATGTTTGGTTTTGTTTCTGCTGCCTCTTGTCATTCTGTGGCCCCGGGCCCCCAGCGGCTCTCTGCTTCTTGTCGACAGATTCACTCCCAGCTTTATATTCCCTTTTATCTCCCACATTTTCCTTTTATCTCACCTGGCAAATGTCAAAAAGTGGAAATGCTCGGATGCAGCTTCTCTAAAGGACGTTCTTGATGCCATTAATCTTCCATCCTTATAGATAAGTTACTGCGACGTCTACATTTCCTTCATGGGCTCCTCGCACAGAATACCTCTGGCATCACACATAGTGCCTGCATTGTGGTATGAGGATGAGGAGTTACTGGATTCGGGGCCGCAGGTCACAAGGGACAACATGATTGTTTGACCCTTTTACACGTTTCTTTCGTCATCTTCAGTAGTGGTGGACACCTTACTCTTAATTCTTCGGGCAGGCTTCAGCAAATGAGCATACGTACTACGCAGCAAGATAGTGGATGCCGCCATTTTTTTTTGGCACCCCCCCACCTTCCCCCACCTCCCCCGATGTCTTCTGTGTTCCACTGGGAATGATATATACTGTAGTTAGATGAGATTTCCAATCATTTCATTTTCCACCAGTTTTTGGAGCTTGGGCTTGTCCCACCTGCCCGGCGCGCCCGGAGCCGCGTTATATCACACCCGCTGCTTCCTTTTGCTTTTTTTAAACAAGTTTCCGTTTTTTGTCAGATATTTCTGATATTCTTTTTCTTCCTTTTTCTCTTTCAGGCGGAAATAAAGAAATTCAACACAGTGAGGAACAAGGAGATCAAAGAGCTGCAGAAGTTGGAGAAGTTGAGGCACAGGGCGCCGTCCGACCGTCACATGATTGTATCCTCTTCATTTGCTACAATGTATCATTAATCAGCCTTCTGCGCCATTTACACACGGCGATACAAATAACCCTGAGCGGTAATTGTTCCGTGTGAATACAGACAGTTCTTCGCTGTTGGTTCGGTGGTCGTTATCGCCTGTTTATAGTTATCATGCGAACTATTGCTGGACCGCGGGCTTGTCGTTCCGTGTAAACGCTCCCCACTCAGCGATCCAGCAGTGAAGTCTGTCAGTGTAAACACTCTGCCCGGGCGCCGACGACCCCAGCGGTGACTTCAGCACTCTGCAGTCGTTCAGCCGACTGTCGGCCGTGTAAAAGGGACATTATGCAGAATATTGGAGGTGCGCGACCGTGTTACAATGTGCGGGCCCCGTACTCCGCAGCTGCATGTGAACATCCGGAGGCATCCAGGCTGCATCTTAAGCCAACTTCACACGACGCACGAGATTTGTGCATTGCGAGACGAATATAAACACCATTCTTTTGCATGGAGTCACATACATGAAGCAGGCGGCCTGCGTGAGATACTCTGTCATGCGCAGTACAATGTCGCCACCATACATGGCAGTACGCCGGGGCCCCGACGACTCCAGAGCTGTAAAACGCTGCGTGACCCCAAGTGTTTTCCGCTTACGGCCCTCATACGCACATAGCCCGCCGGCGTATTTATCGCACCCATCCAGCCACCAATATTATGTCCTTCTGTCATCTCCAGGGGTTCTAGACCAGGGGTCCCCAACCTTTTTAGCACCAGGGACCGGCTTCAAGCAAGACCATTTTTACAAGGCCCGGCAGGGTTGGGCGGGACATGGGTGGGGCTTTGGTTATATGGGGCGGGGTTATGAAGGGGGTTGGAGTTTAGTGCATACTTATTTAATTATGACATTTAGAATGTCCTGGCAGTACACACATAGGGCAGCATAATATATCCCCCCCGCCGCCGGGCAGCATATAATTTATTTCCCCCCCCAGCACACACATAGGGCAGCATATAATTTATCTCCCCCCCCAGTAAGAGACAGCCCCCACCCCTCAGTAATAAGCAGCCCCCCCCCGAAATAAGCAGCCTCCCCCCCAGTAATACCCAGCCCCCCCCCAGTGATAGGTAGCCCCCCCTCAGTGATAGGCAGCCCCCACCCCTCAGTAATTAGCAGCCCCCCCAGTAGTAAGCAGCCCCCCCAGTAATAGGGAGCCCCCCCCAGTAACAGGCAGCCCCCCAGTAATAAGCAGCCCCCCCCCCAGTAATAAGCAGGTCCACCCCCAGTAATAAGCAGCCCTCCCCCAGTAATAGGCAGCCCCCCAGTAATCAGCCACCACCCCTCAGAAATAAACAGCCCCCCCTAGTAATAAGCACCCCCCCCCCAACCCACATACTTACCTCCTCGTTGCTGTCAGCGTCGCTCTCTCTCTGTGCTTGCCCTGACGCCAGTGTGTAGCCCGGCACGTTTCCTCCCCGAGTCCTCTCCTGCGGAACTAGTGAGCAGGGGACTCGGGGAGGAGGATCCTGGCTGCACACTGACGTCAGTGTGCGCCAGGATCAGTGCGATTACCAGCGGGGAGCTGCGGCACCCCAGCTGGTAATCGCTTCAGTGGTGAGCGGCGTCAGCACGCCGCGGGCCACATAACACAAGGCAGCGGGCCGGATTTGGAACAAAAGTTCCCGGCGGTGCCGCGGACCGGCGCTAAACTCCTAACGGCCCGGCCGCGGTCCGCGGACCAGTGGTTGGGGACCCCTGCTTTAGACCACCAGGAATGGCATCTGTATTCTAGAGCGAACCCAATCATTACAACAGATGTCATATTGTAGCAGCTTTTGTGTGGCCCCTGGAGAGTTAGGGCCCAGCGCAGGGTGTCTTATGTGAGCGATCAGATGGAAAGAGAATCCTATATTATTATAGGGAAACAAACGTCTTTTCTGCCCAAGGGGTTGTTATACCTCAGGGGTAATATTGTGATGCGCTCCTTAACTCCTCATCCCAGTCCCAGGTGAGTGTCCCCCATCATTCATTAACCACAGAGGAGCAGGTAAGTGACCCGAAAATGGTCAGCTCTTGTGTTCACAGCCACCCTAAAAATCCCAGATGCTATTGGTATAACCTGGGGACCTCCTGCATATAGTTATATATATATAGCTGGTATAGGTTATACATCTCCTGTATATAGAGATATGGAGCATGCTGGTATAACCTGGGTATCTCCTGTATATAATTATATATGTACATCTGGTATAAGTTATACATCTCCTGTATATAGTGATATGGAGCATGCTGGTATAACCTGGGTATCTCCTGTATATAATTATATATGTACAGCTGGTATAAGTTATACATTTCCTGTATATAGTGATATGGAGCATGCTGGTATAACCTGGGGATCTCATGTATATAATTATATATGTACAGCTGGTATAGGTTATACATCTCCTGTATATAGTGATATGGAGCATGCTGGTATAATCTGGGTATCTCCTGTATATAATTATATATGTACAGCTGGTATAACCTGGGGATCTCATGTATATAATTATATATGTACAGCTGGTATAAGTTATACATCTCCAGTATATAGTGATATGGACCATGCTGGTATAACCTGGGTATCTCCTGTATATAATTATATATGTACAGCTGGTATAAGTTATACATCTCCTGTATATAGTAATATGGAGTATGCTGGTATAACCTGGGTATCTCCTGTATATAATTATATATGTACAGCTGGTATAAGTTATACATCCTGTATATAGTGATATGGAGCATGCTGGTATAACCTGGGTATCTCCTGTATATAATTATATATGTACATCTGGTATAAGTTATACATCTCCTGTATATAGTGATATGGAGCATGCTGGTATAACCTGGGTATCTCCTGTATATAATTATATATGTACATCTGGTATAAGTTATACATCTCCTGTATATAGTGATATGGAGCATGCTGGTATAACCTGGGTATCTCCTGTATATAATTATATATGTACAGCTGGTATAAGTTATACATCCCCTGTATATAGTGATATGGAGCATGCTGATATAACCTGTGTATCTCCTGTATATAATTATATATGTACAGCTGGTATAAGTTATACACCCTGTATATAGTGATATGGAGCATGCTGGTATAACCTGGGTATCTTCTGTATATAATTGTATATGTACAGCTGGTATAAGTTATAGATCTCCTTGTATATAGTGATATGGAGCATGCTGATATAACCTGGGTATCTCCTGTATATAATTATATATGTACAGCTGGTATAAGTTATACATCCTGTATATAGTAATATGGACCATGCTGGTATAACCTGGGTATCTCCTGTATATAATTATATATGTACAGCTGGTATAAGTTATACATCTCCAGTATATAGTGATATGGACCATGCTGGTATAACCTGGGTATCTCCTGTATATAATTATATATGTACAGCTGGTATAAGTTATACATCTCCTGTATATAGTAATATGGAGTATGCTGGTATAACCTGGGTATCTCCTGTATATAATTATATATGTACAGCTGGTATAAGTTATACATCCTGTATATAGTGATATGGAGCATGCTGGTATAACCTGGGTATCTCCTGTATATAATTATATATGTACATCTGGTATAAGTTATACATCTCCTGTATATAGTGATATGGAGCATGCTGGTATAACCTGGGTATCTCCTGTATATAATTATATATGTACATCTGGTATAAGTTATACATCTCCTGTATATAGTGATATGGAGCATGCTGGTATAACCTGGGTATCTCCTGTATATAATTATATATGTACAGCTGGTATAAGTTATACATCCCCTGTATATAGTGATATGGAGCATGCTGATATAACCTGTGTATCTCCTGTATATAATTATATATGTACAGCTGGTATAAGTTATACACCCTGTATATAGTGATATGGAGCATGCTGATATAACCTGGGTATCTCCTGTATATAATTATATATGTACAGCTGGTATAAGTTATACATCCTGTATATAGTGATATGGAGCATGCTGGTGTAACCTGGGGATCTCCTGTATATAATTATATATGTACAGCTGGTATAACCTGGGGATCTCCTGTATATAATTATATATGTACAGTTGGTATAAGTTATACACCCTGTATATAGTGATATGGAGCATGCTGATATAACCTGGGTATCTCCTGTATATAATTATATATGTACAGCTGGTATAAGTTATACATCCTGTATATAGTGATATGGAGCATGCTGGTGTAACCTGGGGATCTCCTGTATATAATTATATATGTACAGCTGGTATAAGTTATACATCTCCTGTGTATAGTGATATGGAGCATGCTGGTATAACCTGGGTATCTCCTGTATATAATTATATATGTACAGCTGGTATAACCTGGGGATCTCCTGTATATAATTATATATGTACAGCTGGTATAAGTTATACATCTGCTGTATATAGTGATATGGAGCATGCTGGTGTAACCTGGGGATCTCCTGTATATAATTATATATGTACAGCTGGTATAACTTATACATCTCCTGTATATAGTGATATGGAGCATGCTGGTATAACTTGGGTATCTCCTGTATATAATTATATATGTACAGCTGGTATAAGTTATACATCTCCTGTATATAGTGATATGGAGCATGCTGATATAACCTGGGTATCTCCTGTATATAATTATATATGTACAGCTGGTATAAGTTATACATCCCCTGTATATAGTGATATGGAGCATGCTGGTGTAACCTGGGTATCTCCTGTATATAATTATATATGTACAGCTGGTATAAGTTATACATCCCCTGTATATAGTGATATGGAGCATGCTGGTATAACCTGGGTATCTCCTGTATATAATAATACATTTACATCTGGTAGACATTATACTTCTCCCTGTATATAGTGATATGGACCATGCTGATGTACAATTATATACCGGAGACATGCAGGTTATATGTACAGCTGGTATAACGTGGGTATATAATTATATATATATTGTGCTGGTATAACATGAGCTTAGACCCTTTTCATTACTTTCAGTGCACATGCAGAAAATACAGTTTATTTCGGGTGAATCTTGGTCTTTAATAACATTTCTCGTGTGCGGCTGACCTCGCTGTAGCTGGAACATAAAACCAAACGAGTGAGAATTACCCGATAATAATAGTAAATTATCGCACGCTCCTAATCTCCAACTTGTTACATTTCCATTATCACCCAGTATGACGATACTTCACCCGCAGTATGGGGACGCTCGCTCTGATGAGTCAGATTTAATTTCCCAGCTATTATCGGCCACGCTACTATTCGGAGTACAATATAAACGGCATTTAAAGGGACAGAACATAAATATTACAGCGGCGTATATAATGATCAGGAGAACCACAAAGTCTTCATTGTCAGGATTAACATGTCATTGGTATCAGCCTTATCTCCCTATAGAATGCAGAGCAGCCACATGATGGCGTCGGCCTCGTACTGGGGGCACCAGGGAGGCGCGAGGTACCAGGGACCTCAATTATGCAATCTTGTGCTGACAAGAAATATGTGGGTGTTGCCCCCCACAGCCAATGAAATCCCAACTTTTAATGTTCTAGTTCCTGATTGGTGCCTCTGAGCAACAACTACACAAGACGACAGCGCCGCCCACAGGCTGCAGGAGTTCATTACCGCTGCAGCCCATGATGTTCGGGGGGTTATAATGTAACTGGTTTGTAGTTTTCGCGCTCTCACCTTCTCTATCCTTTTTTGGTTGATTTTTCAGTTTTCCCAAGACATCCAGAGTAAGGTAAACCACTAATGTAGCGTCTGGTATAAGTCACCTACATTACCAGCTCAGGAGTCCATGCCAAGTGTCCAGAGACTAGCCCCCTCATAGGGCGGCAGTGAATAGTCCTTCTCACTGTTGACCTACTATTCAGTATTAGGCACCCCCAAGGGGCGCTGCCAATGTCCAGTTACACCAGGATGGTTGTTGCACCTGTAATGGGTGACTTATTACAGATATTAGATTCTGTCTGCTCTGTAGATATGGGGTCTCCATCCGGTGACTCTCCAGCTGTTCCAGGACTACAACTAAGTAATAGTCTACTAACCTCTGGAGGTCACGGAGGTCGGTGCTTCACCCCTTAGTTGTCATTTTCACAGCATTCCATTATTGTAAATGAAATAGAGAAACATAATATGGCTGCAATTGATTTAGACCGTCCAGAAACCTGGACAAAGGCAGCTGTGAAAATGATGTGCAGGACTATTCCTCCTGCGGCTGTCGGATGATGATAGTTTGGCTGCTTTCTAGATTATTGCTTTTGCTACTTTTTTCCCTTTGCCATGATGCTTATGGAGCTGCAGGTTCAGAGCTCAGAGGGCGTTCCCTGTGAAGCTGTCCCTTCTGCTATCTTGATGCTCCAATCTGTGTCTCCCTCTTCTTCCCTTCTGTCACACACTTGCCTGGATAATCAGTAATACAGCTTTTATTTTCATGACCTGCTTCCTCTGACATGCAGTTTGTATAGCTACAGGCTCAGAGGATGTTGGTTGGGAAACTGTTCCTTCTCTTATCTTCAGGTTTTAACTTGTATCTCCTCCTCTCCTTCTGTCACACAGACATGGCTAGAATATCAGTAATACAACTTTATTTTCATGACCTGCTTCCTCTGACATGTAGCCTGCTGAGCGGCAGGTTCAGAGCTCGGTGGGTGTTCCCTGTGAAGCAGTTTCTTCTCTTCTCGTAGAGCTCTAGTCTGTGTGCCTGGGTCTTCCTCCCTTTCTTCTGTCACACACGGCTGGATTATCTACAATACCACTTTTATGTTCATGACCTACTTCCTCTAACGTGACACTTGTGGAGCTGCAGGTTCAGAGCTCAGTGAGTGTTCCCTGTGAAGCTGCCCCTTCTCTTATCTTGAGGCTCTAACCTGTGTCTCCCCCTCATCCCCCTTCTTTTGTCACACATGGTTGAATTATCAGTAATACAACTTTTATTTTATGAACTGTTGCCTCTGACATGCAGCCTGGTGAGCTGCAGGTTTAGCGCTTAGTGGATGTTTCCCGTGAAGCTGCTCCTTCTTTTATCTTGATTCTTTAATGTCTGAATCCCAACTTTTCCCTTCCAGTTCTTCTGTGAATCAACATGGCTGGACTATCAGTAATATTACTTTTAGTCTCATGACCTGCTTCCTCTGATATGCAGCTTATTCAGTTGCAGATTCGGGGCTCAATCATTGTTCCTTGTGAAGCGATTCCTTCTCTTAATGCTCTAGACTTGTAGCTTGTAGAGCTGCAAGTTCAGAGCTCAGTGGGTGTTCCCTGTGATAGTTTAATGTGATTGTTCTCAGATTGTTCTCAGTATTTTGCTCTACTGGCTAACACGGTACCAGATCTTTGTTTTCTGTGATAGTTTGTAACCATAAGTCCTTCTGGTGCACATAGGTCTGCATAGGTGCTTTGTACAAAGAATGGGTGGAGATTTGTTAAAGGGGTTTTCCTAGACTTTAAAAACATATATAATGCGTTAAAATGAAGAGAAATTGAATACTTCCCTATCCTGGTGGCTCCCCATCCTGTGCTGCAGCCCTGGTGACCACTGCATGGACCATGAAACAAGCAGCAGACCGTTGCATGCTGTTCATTGTGTACGTGACCGCTCATCCTTCAGCTTTGGAGAATCACCCCTGAAGCCTGTGGGTGACCAAGTGGTCATGTACAAAATGGATGGCATGTGACTGCCCATTGCTTCTTCTGGGTTCCATGTGGTTGGCACTTGGGCTGCAGCGCTAGACAGGGAGCCTCCAGATAGGTGAGCATTCAATCTCTTTTCATTTTAACCCTTCATTTTTTAATGTCCCGGAAAATCCTTTTAAATAAAGAATACTAGGAACCCCAGTTAAAGGGGTTGTCCAGGGGTAAACTGTTGGTGATCTGTCCTCCAGCATGGGTCATCAATAATAAATTTGTGAAGGTCCTTTCCCAGAGACACCAACCATTCAACTGCTCTTTGAGCCGGTGCACTTGGCCACTGAGGTGATTTCTGCAGGAAGCAGACAACTCCATTCCCACTGCAGTGGCCAGGCTTAATATTGCAGTTATTGAAATGAATAGGAACTTGGCCTGCAATACCAAGTCTGACCACTGCAGTGGGAACAGAGCTGTCTGCTTCCTGCAGAAATCAGCTCAATGCACAAGCGCATCAGCCCAGAGAACAGCTGATCAGTGAGAATCACAGGTGGCAGACCTTTTCTGATCTACTATCGATGACTTGTCCTGATGATCGGCCATCAATAGTTTAGAACTGGACAACTCCTTCTTAAATTTTTTTATTTTTAAGAAAACCTCTCTTGAGGACTTGGACACCCAGACTTGCATCACACAGTTTTCCAGGGCAGTGAAGATTCACAATGATGTACTTCTACATTCTTGGAGATCCGGCATAACACAGGAAAATAAGCTTGAATACTGCATTCAAATGAGCTGTAAGGAGTCATGGGGGCGGAGCCGCTCCTCAGAAGGGTCATGCTGCCCAATCCCTCTACTGGCTTCATTGATACCCCAGAGGCAGGCTACATAACAAGCCCACTCCGGTGGCATCCAGCACATGTGCAGTGAAGCCAGGGCCTGTGCCCATCACTGCATGTGTGTTGGAGGAGAGGCTCCTCCCCCCGCGAGTCCTTCCGATCATCTGAATGCACGTTCAAGGGGCTTTACCTTCTTTATGCCGAATCCCAGAATATAAAAAAACCACCATTAAAATGTTGCTGGCAGCTCAGGGGCCGAATTCCACATAACCCTTTAAGGCACCGAAGAAAAGAAGAAAGACTACAAAGGTGCACACAGCCTGTATATACATTAGTAGAACAGTGCCCCCTAGTGGTCAGGCTATGATAATCGTGATCCTGGTCGCCCCTCATTGAGAACCGATTCTGCTCTCCTGTAAATGCTGCAAGCCATTAACTTCTGACAAGTTGCAGGTTATTTCTCGGTGTAATCATCTCACACGTACGGCGCCGACCGGCAACAGCCCATACCAAGTAATACTCCAGCTGGCTAACCTAGACCTATACCATGACCGTCATCACCGATACTTATGTCCAAATACATTATGGTCACATGATTAACCCTTATATAACACTAATTATACATATACAGCTAAATAATTATATACAGCTGGTATAACCTGGGGATCTCCTGTATATAATTATATATGTACAGCTGGTATAAGTTATACATCCTGTATATAGTGATATGGAGCATGCTGGTATAACCTGGGTATATACTGTATATATTTATATATGTACAGCTGGTATAAGTTATACATCCTGTATATAGTGATATGGAGCATGCTGGTATAACCTGGGGATCTCCTGTATATAATTATATATGTGCAGCTGGTATAAGTTATACATCCTGTATATAGTGATATGGAGCATGCTGGTATAACCTGGGGATCTCCTGTATATAATTATATATGTGCAGCTGGTATAAGTTATACATCCTGTATATAGTGATATGGAGCATGCTGGTATAACCTGGGGATCTCCTGTATATAATTATATATGTGCAGCTGGTATATGTTATACATCCTGTATATAGTGATATGGAGCATGCTGGTATAACCTGGGTATCTCCTGTATATAATTATATATGTACAGCTGGTATAAGTTATACATCTCCTGTATATAGTGATATGGAGCATGCTGGTATAACCTGGGGATCTCCTGTATATAATTATATATATACAGCTGGTATAAGTTATATATCCCCTGTATATAGTGATATGGAGCATGCTGGTATAACCTGGGCATCTCCGGTATATAATTATATATGTACAGCTGGTATAAGTTATAAATCTCCTGTATATAGTGATATGGAGCATGCTGGTATAACCTGGGTATCTCCTGTATATAATTATATATGTACAGCTGGTATATGTTATACATCCTGTATATAGTAATATGGAGCATGCTGGTATAACCTGGGTATCCCCTGTATATAATTATATATGTACAGCTGGTATAAGTTATACATCTCCCTGTATATAGTGATATGGAGCATGCTGGTATAACCTGGTGATCTCCTGTATATAATTATATATGTACAGCTGGTATAAGTTATACATCCTGTATATAGTGATATGCAGCCTGCTGGTATAACCTGGGTATCTCTAGTATATAATTATATATGTACAGCTGGTATGAGTTATACATACTGTATATAGTGATATGGAGCATGCTGGTATAACCTAGGGATCTCCTGTATATAATTATATATGTACAGCTGGTATAAGTTATACATCTCCTGTATATAGTGATATGGAGCATGCTGGTATAACCTGGGTATCTCCTGTATATAATTATATATGTTCAGCTGGTATAAGTTATATATCTCCTGTATATAGTGATACGGAGCATGCTGGTATAACCTGGGTAACTCCTGTGTATTATTATATATGTACAGCTGGTATAAGTTACACATCTCCTGTATATAGTGATATGGAGCATGCTGGTATAACCTGGGGATCTCTTATATATGATTATATATGTACAGCTTGTATAAGTTACACATCTCCTGTATATAGTGATATGGATCATGCTGGTATAACCTAGGTATCTCCTGTATATAATTATATATGTAAAGCTGGTATGTTATACGTCCTGTATATAGTGATATGGAGCATGCTGGTATAACCTGGGCTTAGCTCTATACAGTGATATGGGGCATGCTGGTATAACCTGGGTATCTCCTGTATATAATTATATATGTACAGCTGGTATAAGTTATACATGTCCTGTATATAGTGATATGGAGCATGCTGGTATAACCTGGGGATCTCCTGTATATAATTATATATGTGCAGCTGGTATAAGTTATTCATCTCCTGTATATAGTGATATAGAGCATCCTGGTGTAACCTGGGTATCTCCTGTATATAATTATATATGTACAGCTGGTATAAGTTATACATCCTGTATATAGTGATATGGAGCATGCTGGTATAACCTGGGGATCTCCTGTATATAATTATATATGTGCAGCTGGTATAAGTTATACATCCTGTATATAGTGATATGGAGCATGCTGGTATAACCTGGGGATCTCCTGTATATAATTATATATGTGCAGCTGGTATATGTTATACATCCTGTATATAGTGATATGGAGCATGCTGGTATAACCTGGGTATCTCCTGTATATAATTATATATGTACAGCTGGTATAAGTTATACATCTCCTGTATATAGTGATATGGAGCATGCTGGTATAACCTGGGGATCTCCTGTATATAATTATATATATACAGCTGGTATAAGTTATATATCCCCTGTATATAGTGATATGGAGCATGCTGGTATAACCTGGGCATCTCCGGTATATAATTATATATGTACAGCTGGTATAAGTTATAAATCTCCTGTATATAGTGATATGGAGCATGCTGGTATAACCTGGGTATCCCCTGTATATAATTATATATGTACAGCTGGTATAAGTTATACATCTCCCTGTATATAGTGATATGGAGCATGCTGGTATAACCTGGTGATCTCCTGTATATAATTATATATGTACAGCTGGTATAAGTTATACATCCTGTATATAGTGATATGCAGCCTGCTGGTATAACCTGGGTATCTCTAGTATATAATTATATATGTACAGCTGGTATGAGTTATACATACTGTATATAGTGATATGGAGCATGCTGGTATAACCTAGGGATCTCCTGTATATAATTATATATGTACAGCTGGTATAAGTTATACATCTCCTGTATATAGTGATATGGAGCATGCTGGTATAACCTGGGTATCTCCTGTATATAATTATATATGTTCAGCTGGTATAAGTTATATATCTCCTGTATATAGTGATACGGAGCATGCTGGTATAACCTGGGTAACTCCTGTGTATTATTATATATGTACAGCTGGTATAAGTTACACATCTCCTGTATATAGTGATATGGAGCATGCTGGTATAACCTGGGGATCTCTTATATATGATTATATATGTACAGCTTGTATAAGTTACACATCTCCTGTATATAGTGATATGGATCATGCTGGTATAACCTAGGTATCTCCTGTATATAATTATATATGTAAAGCTGGTATGTTATACGTCCTGTATATAGTGATATGGAGCATGCTGGTATAACCTGGGCTTAGCTCTATACAGTGATATGGGGCATGCTGGTATAACCTGGGTATCTCCTGTATATAATTATATATGTACAGCTGGTATAAGTTATACATCTCCTGTATATAGTGATATGGAGCATGCTGGTATAACCTGGGTATCTCCTGTATATAATTATATATGTACAGCTGGTATAAGTTATACATCCTGTCTATAGTGATATGGAGCATGCTGGTATAACCTGGGGATCTCCTGTATATAATTATATATGTGCAGCTGGTATAAGTTATTCATCTCCTGTATATAGTGATATAGAGCATCCTGGTGTAACCTGGGTATCTCCTGTATATAATTATATATGTACAGCTGGTATAAGTTATACATCCTGTATATAGTGATATGGAGCATGCTGGTATAACCTGGGTATCTCCTGTATATAATTATATATGTACAGCTGGTATAAGTTATACATCTCCTGTATATAGTCATATGGAGCATGCTGGTATAACCTGGGTATCTCCTGTATATAATTATATATGTACAGCTGGTATAAGTTATACATCTCTTGTATATAGTGATATGGAGCATGCTGGGATAATCTGGGTATCACCTCTATATAATTATATATGTACGGCTGGTATAAGTTATACATCTCCTGTATATAGTCATATGGAGCATGCTGGTATAACCTGGGTATCTCCTGTATATAGTTATATATGTACAGCTGGTATAAGTTATATATCTCCTGTATATATTGATATGGAGCATGCCGGTATAACCTGGGTATCTCCTGTATATAATTATATATGTACAGCTGCTATAAGTTATACATCCCCTGTATATAGTGATATGGATCATGCTGGTATAGCGGTATCTTATTTTTATCCAGAGCGCATATACTAGAGAGATGGACTGTGTAGCTGCTGTGGGGTCCCTGTAGAGAATTGGGGCCCTGCAGTTTTCTCTAGCCTCCTCATTGATGTTGATGTTGCGATTTTAACAATCATAGAAATAGAAACTGTACAAGTTGAGAAAGAGAGCCGAGTATCAGGGCATCAGCTGTGATTGGCCGGCCGTGCGCTGGTATCAGGGCATCAGCTGTGATTGGCTGGCCGTGCGCTGGTATCAGGGCATCAGCTGTGATTGGCCGGCCGTGCGCCGGTATCAGGGCATCAGCTGTGATTGGCTGGCCGTGTGGCATTATCAGGGCATCAGCTGTGATTGGCTGGCCGTGTGGCAGTATCAGGACATCAGCTGTGATTGGCTGGCCGTGCGCCGGTATCAGGGCATCAGCTGTGATTGGCTGGCTGTGCGCCGGTATCAGGGCATCAGCTGTGATTCGCCGGCCGTGCGCCAGTATCAGGGCATCAGCTGTGGTTGGCTGGCCTTGCTCCGGTATCAGGGCATCAGCTGTGGTTGGCTGGCCGTGCGCCGGTGTCAGGCAGCAGATGAAAGCTGTCATATTTTTATCTTTTGCATCCATGCACAGCTGACGGCGCTCTATCCTCTCCCTTTCACAGGCGGAGTCCAGCGTTCAGAAGGCCTCAGTAGACGCGGCTCGCACCACGCAGCAGCTTGAGGAGGTCATCGATAACTTCCAGCAGCACAAAACCAAGGACCTCCAGGTCAGGACGGACAACAGGCGCTGCAGCCTGAGCAGTACTGGCCTGGAGGCGGAGGGCCCACCAACAGAATTCATTCTGGGCCCCTCTAGCTGCTGGCCGGCCCTTACTGTTCCTGTACTGGGGGCCCCCAGCAGCTCTATAAGCCGGGCGTATGGTCCTGCTCCGCCAGGCAGCAGCGAGGGGTTGTATGGTGATTGGGGCCCCAAGGAGGTTACAGAGCGCCTCCCAAGGCTCCCAGATGTCATTGCATAAGATGCGTCCATATAAACTTTCGGGTTGATTAAATGGCTGCGCAGGCGGCTGGGATGCTGTGCTGCTCGCTTGCAGGGTGGTGGCCCCACTGGATTTGTGTGTTCCCCTGTGGTTCAGTCCAAGCCGGCCCCAGAGCTCTCTTAAAACCACTTAATTAGCCCCTCCCCCAGGCCAGAAAGCCGCGTGATCGCTGGGACCCGCTGGTGCGCAAGCTTGACCGCCGCTCTATTGACTTCTATGGGACGGCTGGCGATCTCCCTCCGCCGGATAGAAGTGGTGGTCAGACATGCGCATCGCCGCTGCAGTCACAAGACATTCGGTCTCGGCATCCAGACATTTATTGCCGCTCCTCAGGGCAGGAGATAAATGGTTAATGAGTAGCTACGGCTGACGCTGATCTGCGCCGCAGCGAGGGACCGGCACTGACTGCTGCGCCGCGGAGCGCTCCGGTCCTGATCTGAGGGCGACTCTCTGACCTCGTTCTCACTTTTTGTTTCTTGCACAGAAAATTTTTGCAGATTTCCTGACGATTGAGATGATTTTCCACGCTCGAGCGCTGGAGGTTTATAGCAGCGCCTTCCACCAGCTGCAGGACTGCGACCTGGAGAGAGATCTGGAGGTACGGGCGCCGTGTGAGACGCCGCGCAGTGAGAGAGCTTCACATGCTGCTCTGCTGTGGGCTAACCTTGCAGGCGGGCGCGGTCACGGCCCGATATCGTGTTCGCCAACATGTGAATTCCCTGCGGATGCGAGTTTTTGTAACAAACCCGCTTGCGTCATTTTGGGGCAGAAGCGGCCCCCCGCCGCGGGGAGGTTCACTGAGTTTTTCCCATTGTCTTCAAACCATGAGACCAATGGGCGCTGCAGTGCGAGATAACGCAGAAAGATAGAACGCAACGCAAATTTGCTCACGTGTGACCCCGTTCAAAGGAATGGGGTTTATGTTCGATTTTGTGAAGGCGGTCTTAAGCTATCTTCACAGGGCTGAGTGCGATAGCGGGCCGTGAATCCGGGCCTGACTTCGTGCTCGCCAACATACGATTCTGCTGCGATTTTGTATTAAAACCGCCTTGATCGTCTCCAGTTGTTTTCAGGGGAAGCCCTCGCATCGCCTGCACCTAGCCCGTAGTGCGCAACTGCCGCCGTTCCCACTGAATGCAATGCGCGATGCAAGAGCGCGCTCGATACTAAAACATGTTGTGATTTTTTTCCTGCGCAGCAATGCGGGTAAAAAAAAAATGCCCGTGTGCGCCCCCATCTGTGTGCCGCCAGCCTAACGCTCGATGTTTATACCCTTCAGGATTTTCGGGCAAAGATTCACATAAACACCGGAACACAGGACGCGCGAGCCGTCCCGGCCACCAGCCTGTCCTCCAACACCACCTGGCACATGAGCACTGCGGTAAGATGATGGCAGATAATACTGCGGCGCCTCCTGTGGTAACCGCAGGACTAGGCAGGCTTACCACTTAGGAGCTTGGTAAAGCTGTGTGAGAACCAACATGGCGGCTCCCCTTCCACGCGGTCGGATGTTCGCTGCAGGCACTGAGGAGTTAATAAACCAGGGAAGTGCTGACATTTTCTTGCCTCTTCCCTAAGGACAGCACTAATCCCCGCAGCACCAGCGGCTCGCATGAATCGCCGCGCCGGTAAGTGAGAAGGGCTTCAGGAAATTTAAAAACTTGCTACCAGGAATTGATTCTGTGTCAGGCAGCGCGCAGCGTGAAGGCGGATGAGACAAGACAAAGTCGCAGGACGGCGTTGCGTTCACTGGTCTGGATCCGGCTCGCCTGCTGCTTGTAATTACTGCTCACATGATGAGGGCGAGAGATCAGCAGATGCGTGGAAATTACCGAATCGCTGTCATCCCTGACCGCACTTGTACCGGTTGCACGATTGTACGGCGCCGCAGAACATGAAGGCGATCCTGGGGGCCGGGGTTTGTTTCTTCCAGAAGTTTTCTATGTAATTAACTCCCGTCTGCCTTTTATCTGCTCCAAAGCAACTTGAAAAAGTGAAACCTTTGTTATATCTGCAACTCCTATGGCGACCTATGTGTCACCATGGCAACAGACTACAGCCTAGCGTAGTCGGACTCTGCAGTCCGGTGTTACTCCCCTTCCTCTTGTCCTGTTAATAACCCATTTACATACAGCGATTGGTGTTTGAACCAACAACTTTTTTGCTTTAAAATGTTGAGCGTTTACACGTGAAGATAGTCGTGTGCAATCCTCTCCATTTCCCTCCTTCGCTCTGTAAACTCTGTATATGTTGTCTGCTGCGGTGGGGGGTGTTTATGTGAGGAATCTCAGGCCTGGAGGTTTTCAATTAGTGTGAAGAAATGCATTGCCTTCTGCTGCCAGAGTAAACAAGTAGTCATTGTGTTTAGTGGGGTGAATAATCCCCCCCCCCCCCCCAAGTCCTTTGAAAGACCGAACAACTGAACGAATGCTGTTTAACCCAAACGACAAGCAAACAAACTAATGACTATTTTTATGCCGGCTGTAAGTCAGCGACCAGTGAAGGACTAGTGAAGGAATAGTGCGCGATGCTCGCGTTTACACGTAACAATTATCACTCACTTTCACGCATTTGAACAAATTTTGGGTGGTAATCATTGCGTGTAAACGGGCCTTAACCCTACCCAGCCACAAGGCATTAATGTACCCTGCCCAGGGTGGTAAGAAGCTCCCATGAAGGGGCAAACAGTTACACCCCATGGTTGGTGCAGGCGCAGCTTCTGTGACTGGCAGCCGGCCTCCTGCTGTAATGGGGGTGGGGTGGGGTGAGAATACGATCCACACTGTAAGCCCCTCACATTCTGCAATCAATTATAATTGGCATGTAAGGGGGGGTCAGAGACAGAGGGCGCTCCCTCTGTGACATCATTGGCCCTCCACCCTGTAATCGCAGAGAGCCGATGGGTTGCCATGGCCTGTGATTGCTCTAAGTGATGATGCATTGTGTGCAGAGTGATTCTAGGATCACAAGTTCACGTCCCCTACAGGGACATAAAAAATAGAAGCAAAAAGTAGTTTAAAAAAAATAAAAACACATAAAAGGAAATACTTATTTGATCACTTTCAATCTTTTGTTAAAAAAACCCCTAAAAAACAAATGTTTAGTCCGGTCGTATCCTTCACGATGCATAAACCGTGTCCCATGCAGCGTTTTACCCACTCTTCAACCACATGTGCTGCCGGCAGAGGCGGCGTCCGGCTGCGGATCACACATCCCCTATAAAACACTGCCCAATGTATATCAGATGGGGAACGTATCATACGCAGCCCATACAAGCGTATGGGGCCCACGCGGCACACAGACATAGAGCATGCTGGGATTTATTTCTCTTGCGTATCAATACGCAGTGTCTACACGCTGGTGTGCGTGCAACAACGAAAGCCCACTGACTGCCTTCACCGTGCATCACACACGTGGTGACAACATGGTGGACGTGACCTGAACACGTTCGTCCCGCACGGCCGATCCTGCAGAAAGAAATAGAAGAAACACAATGTTTTTTGTTCATTTCACTTCCCCAAAACCTCAATGACAGGAATGAAAAAGCCGTATTTATCACAAGATAGTACCAATAAGAACTACAGCTCAGCACGAAAACAAAAGCCGCGCCCCTCCCCCAGCAGGCGACTGCATGTGATACAAGGGGGCCGGCAGGAGCACCACAAGCCCCAGCATGCAGACAGCACCGCACAGGTGCTGATGAACCACCGCTCACACCTTCCTTGGGCCACCTGCACACTGGCGATTCCGATTTTTCCCGTCTTTATTCTCCTGATTTTTCAGCGTCTGCGATGCTTCTTCCTGACAGTAATTCTGCTTCACCGCCGGACGCGATTTTCTTGCGCAAAAGTCAATAGGAGTTTCTAATGCTAAAAACGCATCGCACAAAAATCGCAAGTTTGTGCTTTACGCTAAAAAGGAGGGAAACGGGAGATTCATTAAAAAAAAAGAAAAATCGCCGAGAGGTAATCGCACGCCACGGTTTTTTTCTCGCAACATCGTATCAGAAGGCTTTTGTTTCATAATTCTGCTTTTTTCCCTCTCGCATCGCCCGTGTGAAGGCAGCCGTATACCGAGGGGGGCGGCTGCTTACTACTATTCTTGCACAAAAACAGGCATATACAGGATGTTGGGCCACATGGTACGTGTAGTACAGCATGCAGGCTTACAACCTAATGAAACCATATTTCAATCCAGCGGGCCGCCCTGCACCTTGTAGGTGAACCAAATGGGGACCCCCAGCGCTCAAAGCCACACTTCATGTTACTGATAAATACAAGGTATTGGTTAATATTTTGGCCAAGGTACATAAGCTCACAACCCACGTCAAGGGTCCTCGAGTACTTGTTAGTCCCTACATTAACATCCATCAAAATCACAGAAAAGGGAAATATAAAGAGACATTAAAAAAATACAGAAAGCAGCAGCTGTATGCTGGCGTCATTAATAGGTTGTAAGCCTGCATGCTGCACTACACATACCATGTGGCCTGACACCCTGTATATGCCTGTTTTTGTGCAAAAATAGTACTAAGCAGCCGCCCTCCTCAGTATAAGGGAGGTGCGTGAGTGGCGGTTTATCAGTACCTTCACCTGTGCGGTGGCTCCTCCATATAGCAGTCTGGCCGTCTTATCTCAAAAAGGGGTCAAGAAGAGAGTCTGGTAACTACAGGCCGGTAAGTCTCACTACAGTAACTGGAAAAATATTGGAGGGGTTTCTGAGAAACGCCATCCTGGAATACCTCAAGGAGAACAAGGGAATAACTCCTCACCAGCACGGGTTTATGCGGGGTCGATCATGTCAGACCAATCTGATCAGCTTCTACGATGAAGTAAGCTCTAGGCTGGACCTGGGAGAATCTATTGATCTCGTATATCTGGACTTCTCTAAAGCATTTGACACCGTGCCACATAATAGGCTTATATATAAAATGAGAAGCTCGGATTGGGCGAAAACGTGTGTAATTGGGTAAAGAACTGGCTCAGAGATAGAAAGCAGAGGGTGGTAATAAATGGTTCGTACTCTGATTGGGCCCCCATTGCTAGCAGGGGCCACAGGGTTCAGTATTAGGCCCCATTCTGTTCAATATATTTATCAACGACCTGATAGAGGGGCTGCACAGCAAAATATCAGTATTTGTAGATGATGCAAAACTATACAAGATAATCAATACAACGGAGGACAATGTGCGGCTACAAACGGACCTGGATAAGCCGGGGGCTTGGGGGGGGGGATGGAGGTCAGTGCTGATAAATGTAAGGTTCTGCACATGGGCAGGAGAAACGGATGTCACCAATATACACTAGATGGGGTACAGCAAGAGAAAAGACCTGTGGTACTAGTGGGCTGCAGACTTAACTGGAGCAACCAATGCCAGTCAGCTGCTGCAAAAGCTAATAGAGTCTTGGGGTTCAGTAAAAGAGGTATAGGGGCGAGAACATTACCCCCCCACTATATAAGGCACTTGTCAGGCCTCACATGGAATACTGCGCACAGTTCTGGTCACCGGTGCTCAGGAAGGATGTAGCTGCGCTGGAGGGTACAAAGAAGGGCGACTATGGGAGCCGCCGCCGTATATCCGTCAACAGGCAGATCCAGAACTATCTCTTCACCCAGCATATAATAGCAGTCGCGGATTTTGGTTGCACATGTTCTATTTTTTTACAGTGCAACGTTTTTACGTGCCGCCTATTCGCCCTTGTGAACGAATGCATTGGAATCCAATACCTCAGATGGTCGCGTGTTTTGGCCGGGCTACATACCCACGTAAGAACGCTCATGTGACTAAAGCCTTACACACGTGACTGGCGCTCTACGCATCTGAGCCCCCACAGTGCAGCTTTGGATGTGACTGGAGAGGTGACACAACTGTAAAGCAATGTTGTACAATATGAGTCGTTGATTGGAGCTGCGGGTCTGCAGCTTTCTGCGCCTGCTGGGAGTTGTAGTTCCAGCTGTGGTCATTGTGTGGCTTTTGCCTTGCAGAGCCTGGCGAGCAGCGTGCAGCGACAGCGTGCCGTGGAGGAAAGTGATGAAGACTCCGAGGAAGACTACAACTACAGGGAGCCCAGGAGGCAGGAGTATTCCAGAGGGAGGAAACAGACCGCGTAGCGACGCAGTGCGGACGCCGATCCACAACTGCTGCACGGAGCCGAAATCCCAGGACTGACCAAGGACAAGTGCGATGCCAAGACCATGGCTGTTTGTACAGGCAGTCACTGGAAACCGCCAGCGGCCGCTGCAGCAAACAGCAAAACGGATCTGGGGCTAAGGAGTGGTAGCAGCCATTAGACTAAAGGGGGGGGCAGCGATTATATGAATATTATTGAACCAGGCCAGACTTCGTTCTGTATAAGTGACAGACCGCGGAAATCATCATGTCGCCATACTGTAGCGCCCGCTGTCCACGGACCTCACGGATTCCCTGTAAAGGGGATGTCCAGAACTTTAGGCATTGTTGTATTGATGACGGGGGGGGCTAACAGTCCGAGAAGGGAAAAAGAATAAATCAACAGCTTCTCCGATTCTGACGAAAATAGTCCGTGTGTCCATGCGCTGTCCATGAGGAGGGGGGGGGGGGTTGTGTGCTGTCCATGAGGAGGGGGGGGGGGGTGTGCTGTCCATGAGGGGGTCCATGCGCGGGGGGGGGGGGGTCGTGCGCTGTCCATGAGGTGGTCTGAACGCTGTCCATGGGGGGGGGTCCGTGCGCTGTCCATGAGGAGGGGGGGGGGTTGTGTGCTGTCCATGAGGATGGGGGGGGGCGTGCGCTGTCCATGAGGAGGGGGGGGGGGGGGGTTGTGTGCTGTCCATGCGGGGGGGGGGGGTTGTGTGCTGTCCATGAGGAGGGGGGGGGGGCGTGCGCTGTCCATGAGGAGGGGGGGGGGTTGTGTGCTGTCCATGAGGATGGGGGGGGGCGTGCGCTGTCCATGAGGAGGGGGGGGGGGGGTTGTGTGCTGTCCATGAGGAGGGGGGGGGGGGTTGTGTGCTGTCCATGAGGTGGTCCGTGCACTGTCCATGAGGGGGTCCATGCGCGGGGGGGGGGGGGAGGGGTTGTCGTGCGCTGTCCATGGGGGGGTCCATGCGCTGTCCATGGGGGGGGGGGGGGTGCGCTGTCCATGAGGTGGTCTGAACGCTGTCCATGGGGGGGGGTCCGTGCAAGTTGTGCCTGGGTAGTTGAGGCGCAACACTTACTCTATCGAGTGCATGCAGCCTGGGGGGACGTTCACACGTTGGAACCGCTGCAGATTTTCCACCAATTCTGTGTCGGAGACCGCACAATGCTGCGGAGTGCAGCCCACACCGGCAACCGCTGCTAAGCACCGCCGCTGGTCAGGTGATGTGCAAGTAGTCTGCCTGTCACCAAGGAAAAGATGGCGGCACTCAGGGAGGTTGGCGGGTGACGCTGTACTGTTGTGCGCGCTGCAATCAGCTGCAGAGCCCCGTTTTTTGATGTGGTGTTGATGCAGATTGCACCGTGTGAACGCGCCCTTCAGCAACACGACCGCCAGGAAAACTGCCTCATTAACCCCTCATAATAAACTCCCCCATTGGCTATTAGAACGCCTCATTGTGCGCTGTGGCAGGGCGATGGCCGGCCAATACATCTGTAATAAACACGTGTTACCGCCGCGCCGTTCACTGCTAATAGCCGAGGAGGAGGTCACATTGCAGCGGGTTTAGTTTCTGTCCACATCTATATTGTAGCTGACCGCGTCTGCGCTACGATTAACACTTTTACTCTTCAGTCACAGCCCAAGCGGATACTGCGCTTCTCCGGGCTGCAACCTCGATGCTGAAACACTGCACAGGATCTGCAGCAGCTTTGGCTGTGAACGGAGTACAAGGGAAAGTCCTGCATCAGATCTGTACAATGTTGCCGTTTTCTGAACATTATCTGTAAATTCACCTATAAATCTATTAAAGCCGAGTGATTTAGTGGTGGTACAAGTGATGCCCCGTCCTGCCATGTGTGAACATCGCCGCAGGGATCCGGCCGTCTGCGCTCAGAACTGGCGCCAGTAAGTCACTCGCAGAGGAACAGAGGGGGATTTATTTTCAGAGGGACGGGGAAGCCTCTTGTAGGCGCACTGTGTATTTTTCTAGTCTGGGATGGAGACGTTGTGGCCGCCGTACCGGATTGTGTCTTCTGGCCCCTCAAGAGACGGGGCGGCGCTTTAAGGTTAGCGCTCAAACATCACGTTTCTGTCTGTCTTGACACGTCGCAGCGGAGGCGAGGGAGTCGTGGCCGGAGGGAGCAATCAGGAAAGTGAATGAAGGTCCAACACAAAAGGCGTTTATTCCTCACATTTCATTTTTATATAATTGGTGCAAAAATAGATTTATTGTATTAAATGAATTACAAAGTAGAAAATGACAAAATTACAGTCCAGGCGACGCGGCCGGTCTGATGGCGGGCGCCGCCCCTCATATCAGGAAGCTTTCCTCCACCATCGTCTGCGCAGACAGGTTCTTCTTCCCAAATTCTGATCGTAAAATCTTCACAAACTGCAAAGGAGAAAGAAAAGAATCGCCGTGAGAATGACGGAAAGGCAAAGACTCCGCCACGAGAATGAAGGGAAGGCGAAGACTCCGCCACGAGAATGAAGGGAAGGCGAAGACTCCGCCACGAGAATGAAGGGAAGGCGAAGACTCCGCCACGAGAATGAAGGGAAGGCGAAGACTCCGCCACGAGAATGAAGGGAAGGCGAAGACTCCGCCACGAGAATGAAGGGAAGACGAAGACTCCGCCACGAGAATGAAGGGAAGACGAAGACTCTGCCACGAGAATGAAGGGAAGACGAAGACTCCGCCACGAGAATGAAGGGAAGACGAAGACTCTGCCACGAGAATGAAGGGAAGGCGAAGACTCCGCCACGAGAATGAAGGGAAGGCGAAGACTCTGCCACGAGAATGAAGGGAAGGCGAAGACTCTGCCACAAGTATGAGGGGAAGGACGCGGGTTCCGGCATCCGGCTCTTTTATGGCGCTCTGTGTAAATGAGATTTTTATCAGTCGGCGATTGAGGTAAATGCAGTGGTCAAAAACTGGAAGGGAATCCCAGGAGATCTGAGGCCAGCGCCACTTTACTTGTAGTCATAAAAAGTCATCTAGCTTGGATACGCCTCCTGGTCCGGAGCCCAGTCACCTTGTGTACCCCCATCAACTGGTCCCAACATCCCCTAACAGTCTGGTCAGACGCTTCTCTCTACTGACGGTCTGTAGGGGGCGTCCTGAGCCCAGTCACCCTGTGTGCCCTCACACATTTACTGGTCCCAACACCCCCTAACAGTCTGGTCAGACGCTCCTCTCTACTGGTGGTCTGTAGGGGGGGTCCTGAGCGTGGTCACCTTGTGTGCCCCCATCCACTGGTCCGAACACCCCCTAACAGTCTGGTCAGCAGCTCATCTCTACTGGTGGTCTGTAGGGGGCATCCTGAGCCCGGTCACCCTGTGTGCCCCCATCCACTGGTCCTAACACCTCCTAATAGTCTGGTCAGACGCTCCTCTCTACTGGTGGTCTGTAGGGGGCGTCCTGAGCCCGGTCACCTCGTGTGCCCCCATCCACTGGTCCCAACACCTCCTAACAGTCTGGTCAGACACTCCTCTCTACTGGTGGTCTGTAGGGGGCGTCCTGAGTCCGGTCACCTTGTGTGCCCTCACACATCCACTAGTCCCAACATCCCCTAACAGTCTGGTCAGACGCTTCCCTCTACTGGTGGTCCGTAGGGTGTCCTGAGCCCGGTCACCTTGTGTGCCCTCACACATCCACTGGTCCCAACACCCCCTAACAGTCTGGTCAGACGCTCCTCCCTACTGGTGTTCCGTAGGGGGCGTCCTGAGCCCGGTCACCTCGTGTGCCCCCATCCACTGGTCCCAACACCTCCTAACAGTCTGGTCAGACACTCCTCTCTACTGGTGGTCTGTAGGGGGCGTCCTGAGCCCGGTCACCTTGTGTGCCCCCATCCACTGGTCCCAACACCTCCTAACAGCCTGGTCAGACGCTCCTCTCTACTGGTGGTCTGTAGGGGGCGTCCTGAGCCTAGTCACCTTGTGTGCTCACATCCACTGGTCCCAACACCTCCTAACAGTCTGGTCAGATGCTCTTCTCTACTGGTGTTCTGTAGGGGGCGTCTTGAGCCCAGTCACCTTGTGTGCCCCCATCCACTGGTCCCAACACCCCCTAACAGTCTGGTCAGACGCTTCTCTTTACTGGTGTTCCGTAGGGTGTCCTGAGCCCGGTCACCTTGTGTGCCCCCATCCACTGGTCCCAACACCTCCTAACAGTCTGGTCAGACACTCCTCTCTACTGGTGGTCTGTAGGGGGCGTCCTGAGCCCGGTCACCTTGTGTGCCACCATCCACTGGTCCCAACACCTCCTAACAGTCTGGTCAGATGCTCCTCTCTACTGGTGGTCTGTAGGGGGCGTCCTGAGCCCGGTCACCTTGTATGCCCTCATCCACTGGTCCCAACACCTCCTAACAGCCTGGTAAGACGCTCCACTCTACTGGTGGTCTGTAGGGGGCGTCCTGAGCCTAGTCACCTTGTGTGCTCACATCCACTGGTCCCAACACCTCCTAACAGTTTGGTCAGACGTTCCTCTTTCCTGGTGGTCTGTAGGGGGCGTCCTGAGCCTGGTTACCTTGTGTGCCCCATCCACTGGTCCCAACATCCCCTAACAGTCTGGTCAGACGCTCCTCTCTGCTGGTGGTCTGTAGGGGGCATCCTGAGCCCAGTCACCTTGTGTGCCCCCATCCACTGGTCCCAACATCCCCTAACAGTCTGGTCAGACGCTCCTCTCTGCTGGTGGTCTGTAGGGGGCATCCTGAGCCCGATCACCTTGTGTGCCCCCATCCACTGGTCCCAACACCTTCTAACAGTCTCGTCAGATGCTCCTCTCTACTGGTGGTCTGTAGGGGGTCCTGATCCCGGTCACCTCGTGTGCCCCATCCACTGGTCCCAACACCCCCTAACAGTCTGGTCAGACACTCCTCTCTACTGCTGTTCTGTAGGGGGCGTCCTGAGCCCGGTCACCTTGTGTGCTCACATCCACTGGTCCCAACACCCCCTAACAGTCTGGTCAGACGCTTCTCTCTACTGGTGGTCCGTAGGGTGTCCTGAGCCCGGTCACCTTGTGTGCCCTCACACATCCACTGGTCCCAACACCCCCTAACAGTCTGGTCAGACGCTCCTCCCTACTGGTGTTCCGTAGGGTGTCCTGAGCCCGGTCACCTCGTGTGCCCCCATCCACTGGTCCGAACACCTCCTAACAGTCTGGTCAGACACTCCTCTCTACTGGTGGTCTGTAGGGGGCGTCCTGAGCCCGGTCACCTTGTGTGCCCCCATCCACTGGTCCCAACACCTCCTAACAGTCTGGTCAGATGCTCCTCTCTACTGGTGGTCTGTAGGGGGCGTCCTGAGCCCGGTCACCTTGTATGCCCTCATCCACTGGTCCCAACACCTCCTAACAGCCTGGTCATACGCTCCTCTCTACTGGTGGTCTGTAGGGGGCATCCTGAGCCCGGTCACCTTGTGTGCCCTCACACATCCACTGGTTCCAACACCCCCTAACAGTCTGGTCAGACACTCCCCTCTACTGGTGGTCTGTAGGGGGCGTCCTGAGCCCAGTCACCTTGTGTGCCCCCATCCACTGGTCCCAACACCCCCTAACAGTCTGGTCAGAGGCTCATCTCTGCTGGTGGTCTGTAGGGGGCGTCCTGAGCCCAGTCACCTTGTGTGCCCCCATCCACTGGTCCCAACATCCCCTAACAGTCTGGTCAGACGCTTCTCTCTACTGACCGTCTGTAGGGGGCGTCCTGAGCCCGGTCACCTTGTGTGCTCACATCCACTGGTCCCAACACCCCCTAACAGTCTGGTCAGATGCTTCTCTCTACTGGTGGTCCGTAGGGTGTCCTGAGCCCGGTCACCTTGTGTGCCCTCACACATCCACTGGTCCCAACACCCCCTAACAGTCTGGTCAGACGCTCCTCCCTACTGGTGTTCCGTAGGGTGTCCTGAGCCCGGTCACCTCGTGTGCCCCCATCCACTGGTCCGAACACCTCCTAACAGTCTGGTCAGACACTCCTCTCTACTGGTGGTCTGTAGGGGGCGTCCTGAGCCCGGTCACCTTGTGTGCCCCCATCCACTGGTCCCAACACCTCCTAACAATCTGGTCAGATGCTCCTCTCTACTGGTGGTCTGTAGGCGGCGTCCTGAGCCCGGTCACCTTGTATGCCCTCATCCACTGGTCCCAACACCTCCTAACAGCCTGGTCAGACGCTCATCTCTACTGGTGGTCTGTAGGGGGCATCCTGAGCCCGGTCACCTTGTGTGCCCTCACACATCCACTGGTTCCAACACCCCCTAACAGTCTGGTCAGACACTCCCCTCTACTGGTGGTCTGTAGGGGGCGTCCTGAGCCCAGTCACCTTGTGTGCCCCCATCCACTGGTCCCAACACCTCCTAACAGTTTGGTCAGACGTTCCTCTTTCCTGGTGGTCTGTAGGGGGCGTCCTGAGCCTGGTTACCTTGTGTGCCCCATCCACTGGTCCCAACATCCCCTAACAGTCTGGTCAGACGCTCCTCTCTGCTGGTGGTCTGTAGGGGGCATCCTGAGCCCAGTCACCTTGTGTGCCCCCATCCACTGGTCCCAACATCCCCTAACAGTCTGGTCAGACGCTCCTCTCTGCTGGTGGTCTGTAGGGGGCATCCTGAGCCCGATCACCTTGTGTGCCCCCATCCACTGGTCCCAACACCTTCTAACAGTCTCGTCAGATGCTCCTCTCTACTGGTGGTCTGTAGGGGGTCCTGATCCCGGTCACCTCGTGTGCCCCATCCACTGGTCCCAACACCCCCTAACAGTCTGGTCAGACACTCCTCTCTACTGCTGTTCTGTAGGGGGCGTCCTGAGCCCGGTCACCTTGTGTGCTCACATCCACTGGTCCCAACACCCCCTAACAGTCTGGTCAGACGCTTCTCTCTACTGGTGGTCCGTAGGGTGTCCTGAGCCCGGTCACCTTGTGTGCCCTCACACATCCACTGGTCCCAACACCCCCTAACAGTCTGGTCAGACGCTCCTCCCTACTGGTGTTCCGTAGGGTGTCCTGAGCCCGGTCACCTCGTGTGCCCCCATCCACTGGTCCGAACACCTCCTAACAGTCTGGTCAGACACTCCTCTCTACTGGTGGTCTGTAGGGGGCGTCCTGAGCCCGGTCACCTTGTGTGCCCCCATCCACTGGTCCCAACACCTCCTAACAGTCTGGTCAGATGCTCCTCTCTACTGGTGGTCTGTAGGGGGCGTCCTGAGTCCGGTCACCTTGTATGCCCTCATCCACTGGTCCCAACACCTCCTAACAGCCTGGTCATACGCTCCTCTCTACTGGTGGTCTGTAGGGGGCATCCTGAGCCCGGTCACCTTGTGTGCCCTCACACATCCACTGGTTCCAACACCCCCTAACAGTCTGGTCAGACACTCCCCTCTACTGGTGGTCTGTAGGGGGCGTCCTGAGCCCAGTCACCTTGTGTGCCCCCATCCACTGGTCCCAACACCCCCTAACAGTCTGGTCAGAGGCTCATCTCTGCTGGTGGTCTGTAGGGGGCGTCCTGAGCCCAGTCACCTTGTGTGCCCCCATCCACTGGTCCCAACATCCCCTAACAGTCTGGTCAGACGCTTCTCTCTACTGACCGTCTGTAGGGGGCGTCCTGAGCCCGGTCACCTTGTGTGCTCACATCCACTGGTCCCAACACCCCCTAACAGTCTGGTCAGATGCTTCTCTCTACTGGTGGTCCGTAGGGTGTCCTGAGCCCGGTCACCTTGTGTGCCCTCACACATCCACTGGTCCCAACACCCCCTAACAGTCTGGTCAGACGCTCCTCCCTACTGGTGTTCCGTAGGGTGTCCTGAGCCCGGTCACCTCGTGTGCCCCCATCCACTGGTCCGAACACCTCCTAACAGTCTGGTCAGACACTCCTCTCTACTGGTGGTCTGTAGGGGGCGTCCTGAGCCCGGTCACCTTGTGTGCCCCCATCCACTGGTCCCAACACCTCCTAACAATCTGGTCAGATGCTCCTCTCTACTGGTGGTCTGTAGGCGGCGTCCTGAACCCAGTCACCTTGTATGCCCTCATCCACTGGTCCCAACACCTCCTAACAGCCTGGTCAGACGCTCATCTCTACTGGTGGTCTGTAGGGGGCATCCTGAGCCCGGTCACCTTGTGTGCCCTCACACATCCACTGGTTCCAACACCCCCTAACAGTCTGGTCAGACACTCCCCTCTACTGGTGGTCTGTAGGGGGCGTCCTGAGCCCAGTCACCTTGTGTGCCCCCATCCACTGGTCCCAACACCCCCTAACAGTCTGGTCAGAGGCTCATCTCTGCTGGTGGTCTGTAGGCAGCGTCCTGAGCCCAGTCACCTTGTGTGCCCCCATCCACTGGTCCCAACATCCCCTAACAGTCTGGTCAGACGCTTCTCTCTACTGACCGTCTGTAGGGGGCGTCCTGAGCCCAGTCACCCTGTGTGCCCTCACACATCCACTGGTCCCAACACCCCCTAACAGTCTAGTCAGACGCTTCTCTCTACTGGTGGTCTGTAGGGGGTCCTGATCCCGGGGTCACCTTGTGTGCCCCCATCCACTGGTCCCAACACCTTCTAACAGTCTCGTCAGACGCTCCTCTCTACTGGTGGTCTGTAGGGGGTCCTGATCCCGGTCACCTTGTGTGCCCCCATCCACTGGTCCCAACACCCCCTAACAGTCTGGTCAGCAGCTCATCTCTACTGGAGGTCTGTAGGGGGCGTCCTGAGCCCGGTCACCCTGTGTGCCCTCACACATCCACTGGTCCCAACAGCCCCTAACAGTCTGGTAAGACGCTCCTCTCTACTGGTGGTCTGTAGCGGGCATCCTGAGCCCGGTCACCTTGTGTGCCCCCATCCACTGGTCCCAACACCCCCTAACAGTCTGGTCAGAGGCTTCTCTCTACTGACCGTCTGTAGGGGGCGTCCTGAGCCCAGTCACCCTGTGTGCCCCCATCCACTGGTCCCAACATCCCCTAACAGTCTGGTCAGACGCTTCTCTCTACTGACCGTCTGTAGGGGGCGTCCTGAGCCCAGTCACCCTGTGTGCCCTCACACATCCACTGGTCCCAACACCCCCTAACAGTCTAGTCAGACGCTTCTCTCTACTGGTGGTCTGTAGGGGGTCCTGATCCCGGGGTCACCTTGTGTGCCCCCATCCACTGGTCCCAACACCTTCTAACAGTCTCGTCAAACGCTCCTCTCTACTGGTGGTCTGTAGGGGGTCCTGATCCCGGTCACCTTGTGTGCCCCCATCCACTGGTCCCAACACCCCCTAACAGTCTGGTCAGCAGCTCATCTCTACTGGTGGTCTGTAGGGGGCGTCCTGAGCCCGGTCACCCTGTGTGCCCTCACACATCCACTGGTCCCAACAGCCCCTAACAGTCTGGTCAGACGCTCCTCTCTACTGGTGGTCTGTAGGGGGCATCCTGAGCCCGGTCACCCTGTGTGCCCCCATCTACTGGTCACAACACCCCCTAACAGTCCTAATACGTCTATTAGTTATTGTATGGCAGGAGAGCTAGAATTTAAGTTAATCAAAAATCTGGGAAAACCCCTTTAATATTGGGGTCTCATTTAGGGGTCTACCTATGTTCTTGGGCTCTTGTCTGTATTAGCTTTGGGTGTCTTGTTCAGGCCTCGCTTTAGGAGTCTGTTCAGAACTGCCTGTGGGGTCCGCTTCTCCATTTAGGGGTCTGTATGTATTTTTGCGGTCTTGTCTGGATTTAGGGGTCTTGTGCTGCAGGATCCGCTCCCTTCCCCCTGATATTTTCAGACCTTCATCAATGTACAGCTTTATAGCAGCCTCTGCATTGTCAGTTCGGCCCTGATACTCTTGTCCGCAGCGGGGTCGCACAATCTCGCTATGTTACCAGGATCGGCCTGGAAGCCATGTTGAGATCTGACCGTTGGCCGATGACAAGCCACATACCTGCAGTACTTACCATCTGCACCACGAAGGTTAGAATTGTTGCCAACACGAAATTCTGTGTCCCCAAATCAATGACAGAAAAGAGGAGGGTGTCGAAGAGGAGCAGCACGAGCTCGTTGCCATAGAAGAGAGCGCGGCTGAAGCGATAGCGGTCGTCTGGAAGAGGAAACGAGGCAATTATCAGGAGAGGAAGCCTCAACAGGTGAGATGACACAGGTAAGGGGTGCGGTCTCCTATGCTGCCATTTTGTTGTCACCTGCAGATAAGTACTCGGGGGTCCGGCACACAAGGTTGTGCAAAACTACAACTCCCAGCATGTTGTGGCATTTTACCACCGTCCGAGGATGCTGGCGTCACGCGAGTCGGAGTCACAGGCCGCAACTCCCACACTCCGGAATAGTAAATCTGCATCGAGGACGGATGTTGTCAGACTGGACAGATATGGAGTCGGGGTAAGCTGGGTGACTGACCGTGAGGGAGCTGAAGCCGGAGCCATGTTGGTTGTCCCCCCGCTCTCCCAGACACGGACCACTCACCGCTATATAATATGGACCTCTCAATGGGCAGTTGGAACTCGATGTCCAGGACGCTCTCCAGGAACAGCTTGTCCTTCACCATGTAATCCATGTCCTTGTAGACCTGCAGAACATTCGGGGTGGAATAGACCGGATTCACAACCTCCTCCTCGGCTCATTACGGGCGGCCGCGTACTTTACACCCCTTGTACCGCGACGAGTTCACTAAATGCAGAATACACCGAGATCTACTAACCCGAACGCTCCAGAATACCGCCGGCGCATTAACTGTGCACTAAAGACGCTTGTCGCGCCTCCCTGAATGAGGGGGTGTGGCTTACGTTGTGCCAACCTGCGCCAAAACATTACTGTAAATTGGCCAATCTATACCTGGTGCAGAGTTAGACAAAAGCGGCCCGGATGCGACACATTTATCCTCCAGGCTGACCACTGCCGCAGATCTCGCAGATTCGAAGCCCCCGGAACATCAGAGGTTTCTTTTCATCCATCTGTAGGGCGTTGGGAAAAACAAACGGACTCCGCACGGACCGCATGCAGCGCGAGGTCATACAGACACGGACTATGAGAGAAACACTCATTGTGCGCCATTCTGATCTGTATTACGGGTGAGACTCGGCCATTCACATCAATGGGGAAAGAAAAGACCAGTCGGCGCAGAGGCCGTTCGCGCGCTTCCGCAGTTTTTAAAGGATGCGGGAAAAAGAATTGGGATAGTGGCAGTTTTTTTCTGGGGACGTGAAAAACGCACGGCATACCGAGAAAAACCCCGACACGCGGACCGCAGACCGAGGTCGCCCGGAGCGGCACACGTACAAAGACAGGCCTGTTCTCTTGCGGACGTAACGCAGGTGTGAACATGCCGCGTGTTACGCAGTGAATAAAAACAGCAATTTCAATGGTTTTTTCACAATTGCGTATTTTTCATGCGGATTTTGGTTGTGTGAAAAAATACGCAGCGCGTTCTGTTGGGGTGCAAACTACACGCCGCAGGAGGCCATAGCAGTGACCGCGCCAATATGCACGGAGTATGCAAGAAACGTGTGTATTCACTGCATATTGGCGCAGCAAACACGGGCGCTTCTGTGTATTTTTGGGCCTGCAAATGCACTGCATATTTACGTGCGCAAAATCTCACAGAAGGTTCTAAATACGCAGGAAATAGGCTTTTTCGGTCCGTGAATACACCTGTGTGAACGAGCCCTAGACTGTTCGTCCAACCACAAGGATATGCGCGGACGGCCGCCTCCAACGATGCCTTTTTCTGCGGTGGATCCGCGGGCGGAATACCAATCAGAAGATCACTTTCCTCATCAAGAAGTCACATGACAGAGACCTATCCAAAGTATTTATTCATGGGGTCACGCTGCTTTTCGTCCCCCTCCAGCAGCTGAAGACGCCCCCCAGGGGTGCATGGAAAGCGCTCTAGATCTCTGCGTCCGGGCGGAGATGAAAAGCAGTGCAGACGGCCGAGGGGCGCAGCGCTCAGGTGGACACAGCAGAACCCTCATCTAGCAATCAGCAGGGGTCTCAGCAGCGGGACCACCACCAATCAGATACTGATGGCCCATCATGTGAAGAGAGAGGGCCGACTCACGTGATCCAGGAAGCCAGACAGGAAGCGGTTAATGGTGTAATAGGTTTTAACCCTCTGCTGTAATATGGGGTTCTTCTCAATTCCACCTTTTGGGACCCTGGGAGCCTGAAACACAGAAAGCGAGAGGATGTAGGCCGGCGCCCGACCACCAGGGACCGAGCGATCGGCTGTAAAACCCCTTTAACCCCTTAGTGACACCACCTATTTTGGTTCTAAGGGCGCAAAGATTTTTTGGGGATTTTCATCACCGTTTTTCAAAAGCCATCATGTTTGTATTTTCCTGTCACCATGGCGACACGACGCGCTTTAGTGTTTATCGGCACCATATAATGTATTGTAGAACTTCTATGATTTTGTTTTTGTTGAGGGCAGCGAGAAAAACACCAAAGAATATTCAGCCATCTTTCCCCCACACATCAGCCGCCCCCTTCTCCGCGGCGCCGGAGGGTTACGACTATAAAAAAAGGATTTGTTAGGTTTTTAACAATAAAACCCCCTTTTTTCCCTTTAAATAGCATATATTTTGCATCGCTGCATCCAAAGCCCCATGACTCTTATTCTCCCACGGACGGAGCGCTGCGGATGCTTCCTGTGTGACGAGCGGTTTTAGCGGTACCATTTTGGGGTACATATGGCTTTTTTGATCACTTTTATTACATTTTTGGGGGGGGGGGGGGGGGGACAAATTTTCTAGCTTTTTTTAAAGTACTGTTTGCAGGATAAAAGAGGTGTCAAATTATTGTGCAGGTTGTCATGGATACGCGGAGACTAAACAAGACGAGCGCCGTTATTTATCTTTTTCCCTACTATTGTTATGTCCCTATAGGGGACTTGTGATGCTAGGATCGCAGTAATAATACACTGCAGCACTTCTGTACTGCAGTGCATCATCGCTTATCATATCAATCGTAGTCCATGGTGCCCCATCGGCCCTTGCATGGTGGAGGGCTGATGATGTGACAGAGACTGCCTTTCCTTTGACCCGGCTTGTCAGTCAGTCAGATTCTGAGCCCACATCAGCCATAGGGCGTATCTGCAGGAACCCCCTCCCACCCAGTATATATATATATATATGCCTGCGGCGGGAAGGGTTTAATCTCGCTTTCAATACTTAAGAAATTCTGATAATAAGAACAGAACTGTGGCCTAATCCGGAATCCCATGAAACCAAATGCGGGGCAGAGAGAAGCCATTTGTGGAGTGATGACATCATGGTGACCCGTTCTCCTGTAATCGTGCTATGGGCCCTTTACCTCCGCCAGCGGCTGGACGATCTTCTGGTACTGCTCCCGCACGCGCTCGCCCAGCAGCACCTCGAAGGTCTGCAGCTCAGAGCCCGGCTCCAGGCCTCGCAGGGGACACAAGTTGTCCTGCACAAGAGAGAAGAAGAAAAAAAGGTCAACAAAAGGGTTAAACCCAAGTGTTACAATCTGTCTGATAAACAGTAACAATATGCAACCAAGCGCCACATCCTGCAACATTGGATGATCGGATCACATGACATGTATGATGGCGCTTACCTCCTCTTTGCGCATGTTGTCCAGCAGGGTCTCCATACCGACATCCGCCTGCCCGTGGACCGACCGCCCGTGAATATAATATCCGTAACACTTGTGCGTCAAGATGAAAACGGAGACCTGCCGGAATATCAAGTCATCCTCTGACAATCACCGACACTTCATAGGGTTCATCTACGCAGCGGCACTGCAGCTCTGGTGCAACTACAACTCCCAGCATGCGGCCGCTGGGACAAAATTGAAGCTGTGTTTTTGCAACAGGCAGAGGGGCGCAGGTTGGAGGGCGCTGCTTCACGGGCAAACATAATGAGTTTTACCACCACAGACATTGACCCCCATCCAAAGGATAGGAGATAACTGTCTGGTCTCTGAGGGTCCAACTGCTGGGACCCCCAACAATCCTGACACTGGCGCAGCCGAATGCCACATACAAGTGGGGGTGATGTGAAGGTTCGACCGCCGCTCCATTCACTTCTACGGGATGATTGATCTCCTCCCATCCCATATAAGTGAATGGAGCGGTGATCGCGGGTCTCAGGGGGTCCCTGCAGTTGAAACCCCTGTGACCACCTTCAACGAACATTTCGACAACTTTCTAATGCATTTTGTATTTTAGTTTGTCACTGCTTTCATTCTCTCTGCTTGCTGTCAGTGACTGGAAACATTCGTTGTTAACAGCCAGAGGCAGAAAACCCATCCTGACCTCTTACTATTCAGACAGCCGTCAGCTTGTTCAGGGGTATTAGCCAATGCTCACTGCTCGGGTCTACACGGATACATTAGATCAAGCTGGGCCCCCTACCCTCCTCTTCCCCTTGCTGTTGCGGTCCCCAAGAGTTCGGTCCTCAGCCCCCTCCCCTCCTCTTCCCTCTTACTGTTGGGGTTCCCCAAGGCTTGGTCCTCGGCCCCTTCTCTCCTCTTCCCCTTGCTGTGGGGGTCCCCAAGGGCTCGGTCCTCGGCCCCCTCCTTTCCTTTCCATCTTGTTGTTAGGGTCCCCAAGGGCTCGGTCCTCGGCTGCCTCCTTATCCCCTTGCTGTTGGGGTCTCCAAGGGCTCGGTCCTTGGCCCACTCCCAAATCCGCTCTTTTCTCACCATGGGCACGCTAAAAATGCTCACTGTCTCCCTCATCAACTCTCGGCTGGATTACTGCAACTTGCTGCTGATTGCCCACCCCCACCCCCACCAGACTCTTCCCCTCTCCAATCCATCCTGAATGCGGCAGCCAGGCTCATCTTCCTGTCCAGCCGCTCCTCAGACGCCTCTGCCCTGTGCCAGTCACTGCCAGGCTGCCCATCAAATACAGAATACAATTCACACTCACCACCCTCATCCATAAAGCCTCCACCGCGCCACCCTACATTGTATCCCTCATCCACAGCACCGCCCTACATTGTATCCCTCATCCACAGCACCGCCCTACATTGTATCCCTCATCCACAGCGCAGCGCCCCCCGTATATTGTATCCCTCATCCACAGCACTGCACCCCCCTACATTGTATCCCTCATCCACAGCACCGCACCACCCTACATTGTATCCCTCATCCACAGCGCCGCGCCGCCCTACATTGTATCCCTCATCCACAGCACCGCCCTACATTGAATCCCTCATCCACAGCACCGCCCTACATTGTATCCCTCATCCACAGCACTGTGCCGCCCTACATTGTATCCCTCATCCACAGCGCCGCGCCGCCCTACATTGTATCCCTCATCCACAGCACCGCCCTACATTGTATCCCTCATCCACAGCACCGCCCTACATTGTATCCCTCATCCACAGCACTGTGCCGCCCTACATTGTATCCCTTATTCACAGCGCAGCGCCCCCCGTATATTGTATCCCTCATCCACAGCACTGCACCCCCCTACATTGTATCCCTCATCCACAGCACCGCACCACCCTACATTGTATCCCTCATCCACAGCGCTGCACCGCCCTACATTGTATCCCTTATCCACAGCGCAGCGCCCCCCCTATATTGTATCCCTCATCCACAGCGCAGCGCCCCCCCTATATTGTATCCCTTATCCACAGCGCAGCACCCCCCCTATATTGTATCCCTTATCCACAGCGCAGCACCCCCCCTATATTGTATCCCTCATCCACAGCACTGCACCCCCCTACACTGTATCCCTCATCCACAGCACCGCGCCGCCCTACATTGTATCCCTCATCCACAGCACCGCCCTATATTGTATCCCTCATCCACAGCACCGCACTGCCCTACATTGTATCCCTCATCCACAGCACCGTCCTACATTGTATCCCTCATCCACAGCACTGCACCACCCTACATTGTATCCCTCATCCACAGCACCGCCCTACATTGTATCCCTCATCCACAGCACTGCGCTGCACTACATTGTATCACTCATCCACAGCACCGCGCCGCCCTACATTGTATCTATCATGCACAGCACCGCGCCGCCCTACATTGTATCCCTCATCCACAGCACTGCGCTGCACTAGATTGTATCCCTCATCCACAGCACCGCGCCATCCTACATTGTATCCCTCATCCACAGCACCGCGCCGCCCTACATTGTATCCCTCATCCACAGCACCGCGCCGCCCTACATTGTATCCCTCATCCACAGCACCACCCTACATTGTATCCCTCATCCGCAGCACCGCGCTGCCCTACATTGTATCCCTCATCCACCGCACTGCGCCATCCTACATTGTATCCCTCATCCACAGCACCGCGCCGCCCTACATTGTATCCATCATGCACAGCACCGCGCTGCCCTACATTGTATCCCTCATCCACAGCACCGTGCCGCCCTACATTGTATCCATCATGCACAGCACCGTGCTGCCCTACATTGTATCCCTCATCCACAGCACAGTGTCGGCCTACATTGTATCCCTCATCCACAGCACCACGCCGCCCTACATTGTATCCCTCATCCACAGCACCACGCCGCCCTACATTGTATCCCTCATCCACAGCACCGTGCCGCCCTGCATTGTATCCTTCATCCACAGCACCGCGCCGCCCTACATTGTATCCCTCATCCACAGCACCGCGCCACCCTACATTGTATCCCTCATCCACAGCACTGCGCCGCCCTACATTGTATCCCTCATCTACGGCACTGCGCTGCCCGACATTGTATCCCTCATCCACAGCACTGCGCCGCCCTACATTGTATCCCTCATCCACAGCACTGCGCCGCCCTACATTGTATCCCTCATCCACAGCACTGCGCCGCCCTACATTGTATCTCTCATCCACAGCACCGCGCTGCACTACATTGTATCCCTCATCCACAGCACCGTGCTGCACTACATTGTATCCATCATGCACAGCACCGCGCCGCCCTACATTGTATCCCTCATCCACAGCACCGCACCGCCCTACATTGTATCCCTCATCTACAGCACCACGCCGCCCTACATTGTGTCCCTCATCCACAGCACCGCGCCACCCTACATTGTATCCATCATGCACAGCACCGCGCCGCCCTACATTGTATCCCTCATCCACAGCACCGCACCGCCCTACATTGTATCCCTCATCTACAGCACCACGCCGCCCTACATGGTATCCCTCATCCACAGCCCAGCGCCGCCCTACATTGTATCCCTCATCCACAGCCCAGCGCCACCCTACATTGTATCCCTCATCCACAGCACTGCGCCGCCCTACATTGTATCCCTCATCCACAGCACTGCGCCGCCCTACATTGTATCTCTCATCCACAGCACCGCGCTGCACTACATTGTATCCCTCATCCACAGCACCGTGCTGCACTACATTGTATCCCTCATCCACAGCACCGCGCCACCCTACATTGTATCCATCATGCACAGCACCGCGCCGCCCTACATTGTATCCCTCATCCACAGCACCGCACCGCCCTACATTGTATCCCTCATCTACAGCACCACGCCGCCCTACATTGTGTCCCTCATCCACAGCACTGCGCCGCCCTACATTGTATCCCTCATCCACAGCACCGTGCCGCCCTACATTGTATCCCTCAATCACAGCACCGCGCTGCCCTACATTGTATCCCTCATCCACAGCACCGCCCTACATTGTATCCCTCATTCACAGCACTGGACCGCCCTATATTGTATCCCTCATCCACAGCGCCGCGCCGCCCTACATTGTATCCCTCATCCACAGCGCAGCACCCCCCCTATATTGTATCCCTCATCCACAACACCGCGCCGCCCTACATTGTATCCCTCATCCACAGCCCAGCGCCGCCCTACATTGTATCCCTCATCCACAGCCCAGCGCCGCCCTACATTGTATCCCTCATCCACAGCCCAGCGCCACCCTACATTGTATCCCTCATCCACAGCACTGCGCCGCCCTACATTGTATCCCTCATCCACAGCACCGTGCCGCCCTACATTGTATCCTTCATCCACAGCACCGCGCCGCCCTACATTGTATCCCTCATCCACAGCACCGCGCCACCCTACATTGTATCCCTCATCCACAGCACTGCGCCGCCCTACATTGTATCCCTCATCCACAGCACCGCGCCACCCTACATTGTATCCCTCATCCACAGCACCGCGCCACCCTACATTGTATCCCTCATCCACAGCACTGCGCCGCCCTACATTGTATCCCTCATCCACAGCACTGCGCCGCCCTACATTGTATCCCTCATCCACAGCACTGCGCCGCCCTACATTGTATCCCTCATCCACAGCACCGTGCCGCCCTACATTGTATCCTTCATCCACAGCACCGCGCCGCCCTACATTGTATCCCTCATCCACAGCACCGCGCCACCCTACATTGTATCCCTCATCCACAGCACCGCGCCACCCTACATTGTATCCCTCATCCACAGCACCGCGCCGCCCTACATTGTATCCCTCATCCACAGCACCGCGCCACCCTACATTGTATCCCTCATCCACAGCACTGGATCGCCCTACAATGTATCCCTTATCCACAGCAACGTGCCGCCCTACATTGTATCCCTCATCCACAGCACTGCGCCGCCCTACATTGTATCCCTCATCCACAGCACTGCGCCGCCCTACATTTTATTCCTCATGCACAGCACCGCGCCGCCCTACATTGTATCCCTCATCCACAGCACTGCACCGCCCTATATTGTATCCCTCATCCACAGCACTGCGTCGTCCTACATTGTATCCATCATGCACAGCACCCTGCCGCCCTACATTGCATCCCTCATCCACAGCACCGTGCCGCCCTACATTGTATCCTTCATCCACAGCACCGCGCCGCCCTACATTGTATCCCTCATCCACAGCACCGCGCCACCCTACATTGTATCCCTCATCCACAGCACCGGAACACCCTACATTGTATCCCTCATCCACAGCACCGCACCACCCTACATTGTATCCCTCATCCACAGCAACGTGCCGCCCTACATTGTATCCCTCATCCACAGCACTGCGCCACCCTACATTTTATCCCTCATCCACAGCACCGCGCCACCCTAGATTGTATCCCTCATCCACAGCACCGCGCCGCCCTACATTGTATCCCTCATCCACAGCACTGCTATCCCTCATCCACAGCACTGCGCCGCCCTACATTGTATCCTTCATCCACAGCACTGCGCCGCCCTACATTGTATCCTTCATCCACAGCACTGGACCGCCCTACATTGTATCCCTCATCCACAGCACTGCGCCGCCCTACATTGTATCCCTCATCCACAGCACTGCGCCGCCCTACATTGTATCCCTCATCCACAGCACTGCGCCGCCCTACATTTTATTCCTCATGCACAGCACCGCGCCGCGCTACATTGTATCCCTCATCCACAGCATTGCACCGCCCTATATTGTATCCATCATGCACAGCACCATGCCGCCCTACATTGTATCCTTCATCCACAGCGCCGCACCGCCCTACATTGTATCCTTCATCCACAGCACCGCGCCGCCCTACATTGTATCCCTCATCCACAGCACCGCGCCACCCTACATTGTATCCCTCATCCACAGCACCGGAACACCCTACATTGTATTCCTCATCCACAGCACCGCACCACCCTACATTGTATCCCTTATCCACAGCAACGTGCCGCCCTACATTGTATCCCTCATCCACAGCACTGCGCCGCCCTACACTGTATCCCTCATCCACAGCACCGTGCCGCCCTACATTGTATCCCTCATCCACAGCACTGCTATCCCTCATCCACAGCACTGCGCCGCCCTACAATGTATCCCTCATCCACAGCACTGCGCCGCCCTACATTGTATCCTTCATCCACAGCACTGCGCCGCCCTACATTATATCCCTCATCCACAGCACTGCACCGCCCTACATTGTATTCCTCATGCACAGCACCGCGCCGCCCTACATTGTATCCCTCATCCACAGCACTGCACCGCCCTACATTGTGTCCCTCATCCACAGCACCGCGCCGCCCTACATTGTATCCCTCATCCACAGCACCGCGCCGCCCTACATTGTACCCTTCATCCACAGCACCGCGCCGCCCTACATTGTATCCCTCATCCACAGCACCGCACCGCCCTACATTGTATCCCTCATCCACAGCACTGGACCGCCCTACATTGTATCCCTTATCCACAGCAATGTGCCGCCCTACATTGTATCCCTCATCCACAGCACTGCGCCGCCCTACATTGTATCCCTCATCCACAGCACTGCGCCGCCCTACATTTTATTCCTCATGCACAGCACCGCGCCGCCCTACATTGTATCCCTCATCCACAGCACTGCACCGCCCTATATTGTATCCCTCATCCACAGCACTGCATCGTCCTACATTGTATCCATCATGCACAGCACTGTGCCGCCCTACATTGTATCCCTCATCCACAGCACCGTGCCGCCCTACATTGTATCCTTCATCCACAGCACCGCGCCGCCCTACATTGTATCCTTCATCCACAGCACCGCGCCGCCCTACATTGTATCCTTCATCCACAGCACCGCGCCGCCCTACATTGTATCCCTCATCCACAGCACCGCGCCACCCTACATTGTATCCCTCATCCACAGCATCGGAACACCCTACATTGTATCCCTCATCCACAGCACCGCACCACCCTACATTGTATCCCTTATCCACAGCAACGTGCCGTCCTACATTGTATCCCTCATCCACAGCACTGCGCCGCCCTACATTGTATCCCTCATCCACAGCACCGCGCCACCCTAGATTGTATCCCTCATCCACAGCACCGCGCCGCCCTACATTGTATCCCTCATCCACAGCACTGCTATCCCTCATCCACAGCACTGCCCCGCCCTTTATTGTATCCCTCATCCACAGCACTGCGCCGCCCTACAATGTATCCTTCATCCACAGCACTGCACCGCCCTACATTGTATCCTTCATCCACAGCACTGGACCGCCCTACATTGTATCCCTCATCCACAGCACTGCGCCGCCCTACATTGTATCCCTCATCCACAGCACTGCGCCGCCCTACATTGTATCCCTCATCCACAGCACTGCGCCGCCCTACATTGTATCCCTCATCCACAGCACTGCGCCGCCCTACATTTTATTCCTCATTCACAGCACCGCGCCACCCTACATTGTATCCCTCATCCACAGCATCGGAACACCCTACATTGTATCCCTCATCCACAGCACCGCACCACCCTACATTGTATCCCTTATCCACAGCAACGTGCCGTCCTACATTGTATCCCTCATCCACAGCACTGCGCCGCCCTACATTGTATCCCTCATCCACAGCACCGCGCCACCCTAGATTGTATCCCTCATCCACAGCACCGCGCCGCCCTACATTGTATCCCTCATCCACAGCACTGCACCGCCCTACATTGTATCCCTTATCCACAGCAACGTGCCGCCCTACATTGTATCCCTCATCCACAGCACTGCGCCGCCCTACACTGTATCCCTCATCCACAGCACCGCGCCGCCCTACATTGTATCCCTCATCCACAGCACTGCTATCCCTCATCCACAGCACTGCGCCGCCCTACAATGTATCCCTCATCCACAGCACTGCGCCGCCCTACATTGTATCCTTCATCCACAGCAGTGCGCCGCCCTACATTGTATCCCTCATCCACAGCACTGCACCGCCCTACATTGTATTCCTCATGCACAACACCGCGCCGCCCTACATTGTATCCCTCATCCACAGCACTGCACTGCCCTACATTGTGTCCCTCATCCACAGCACCGCGCCGCCCTACATTGTATTCATCATGCACAGCACCACGCTGCCCTACATTGTATCCCTCATCCACAGCACCGCGCCGCCCTACATTGTATCCTTCATCCACAGCACCGCGCCGCCCTACATTGTATCCCTCATCCACAGCACCGCGCCACCCTACATTGTATCCCTCATCCACAGCATCGGAACACCCTACATTGTATCCCTCATCCACAGCACCGCACCACCCTACATTGTATCCCTTATCCACAGCACCGCACCGCCCTACATTGTATCCCTTATCCACAGCAACGTGCCGCCCTACATTGTATCCCTCATCCACAGCACTGCGCCGCCCTACACTGTATCCCTCATCCACAGCACCGCGCCGCCCTACATTGTATCCCTCATCCACAGCACTGCTATCCCTCATCCACAGCACTGCGCCGCCCTACAATGTATCCCTCATCCACAGCACTGCGCCGCCCTACATTGTATCCTTCATCCACAGCAGTGCGCCGCCCTACATTGTATCCCTCATCCACAGCACTGCACCGCCCTACATTGTATTCCTCATGCACAACACCGCGCCGCCCTACATTGTATCCCTCATCCACAGCACTGCACTGCCCTACATTGTGTCCCTCATCCACAGCACCGCGCCGCCCTACATTGTATCCATCATGCACAGCACCACGCTGCCCTACATTGTATCCCTCATCCACAGCACTGGACCGCCCTACATTGTATCCCTATCCAAAGCAGCGCGCCACCCTACATTGTATCCATCCACAGCACCGCGCCGCCTTACAGTGTATCCCTCATCCACAGCATCGCACCACCCTACATTGTATCCCTCATCCACAGCATCGCACCGCCCTACATTGTATCCCTCATCCACAGCACCGCCCTACATTGTATCCCTCATCCACAGCACCGCCCTACATTGTATCCCTCATCCACATCAGCGCGCCGCCCTACATTGTATCCATCCACAGCACCGCGCCGCCCTACATTGTATCCCTCATCCACAGCATCGCACCGCCCTACATTGTATCCCTCATCCACAGCATCGCACCGCCCTACATTGTATCCCTCATCCACAGCATCGCACCGCCCTACATTGTATACCTTCATCCACAGCACCGCCCCGCCCTACATTGTATCCCTCATCCACAGCACCGCTCTACATTGCTTCCTTCATCTCAATTCACCACTCAGTGCGCACTCTCAACTCTGCTAATGAAATCAAACTAAGTGCCCCTTTACTTCGAACCTCTCATTCCCGCCTCCAAGATTTCTCCAGAGCAGCACCAGCACTCTGGAACGCACTACCAAAAAATATCCAGGCAATCAGACACACTAAACTTAAGGCGTGCTCTAAAAACGCACCTCTTCAGGCAGGCATACCATATTCCCTAAACAAACCCCTCTGTACGCCGCCTGATAACATGCTCCCTGACCTACTGACTGCAATCCCTGCTAGCTGTAATCAACCACCCCTGCAGTCTTCCTGATTCCGCCACTATATGGCTTGACTATTGTCTATGTGTATAGTATCCCCCACTCTCCCCCCCCATACCGTGCACATCTCTAGCTTGACATACTGTGCACATCTCCACCCCACTATACCGCGCACATCTCCAGCCCTTTACCTTCTGTATCCCCCATTATCTGTAGTATGTAAGCTGGTTGGAGCCCCGCACCCCTACTGTCTCCATCAGCTGATTACTACATGGGACGGGCTTTTCTATCTGTTTTCCCTGTAAGTGCTGCGGAGTATGTTGGCGATATAGAAATACAGATTGTTATTATGTCACAAGCGCTCATCGCTGATGTAAGTGTTCTATGAGCCTTAATTTACCCAGCTGCGTTATATGAAGCGTAAACAGCCTCCGCCGCTGGCTGTGACAGTATCATAGTGGTACCTGCAGCCCCCTGTATATACAGATATATACCAGAGTTCATACTAGCTATAAAAAACCATATGACATTAGCTCCCTCTAGTGGTGGCTGTATGTACTGATCACCCGATAGTGATGATGTATAAATATGTGTGTGTATTATATATATATTATACACACACCACTAGAGGGAGCTTGCTGTATGTGTGTATGATTTGTTATATATACACATACACACATATCTATTCAGTGGGCTCCCCCTAGTGGTGGCTGTGTATATCTCTCTTCAGTGGGCTCCTCCTAGTGGTGGCTGTGTATATCTCTCTTCAGTGAGCTTCCCCTAGTGGTGGCTGTGTATATCTCTCTTCAGTGGGCTCCCCCTAGTGGTGATTGTGTATATCTCTCTTCAGTGGGCTCCCCCTAGTGGTGGCTGTGTATATCTCTCTTCAGTGAGCTCCCCTAGTGGTGGCTGTGTATATCTCTCTTCAGTAAGCTCCCCTAGTGGTGGCTGTGTATATCTCTCTTCAGTGGGCTCCCCCTAGTGGTGGCTGTGTATATCTCTCTTCAGTGAGCTCCCCCTAGTGGTGGCTGTGCATATCTCTCTTCAGTGAGCTCCCCCTAGTGGTGGCTGTGTATATCTCTCTTCAGTGAGCTCCCCCTAGTGGTGGCTGTGTATATCTCTCTTCAGTGAGCTCCCCCTAGTGGTGGCTGTGTATATCTCTCTTCAGTGAGCTCCCCCTAGTGGTGGCTGTGTATATCTCTCTTCAGTGAGCTCCCCCTAGTGGTGGCTGTGTATATCTCTCTTCAGTGAGCTCCCCCTAGTGGTGGCTGTGTATATCTCTCTTCAGTGAGCTCCCCTAGTGGTGGCTGTGTATATCTCTCTTCAGTGAGCTCCCCTAGTGGTGGCTGTGTATATCTCTCTTCAGTGAGCTCCCCCTAGTGGTGGCTGTGTATATCTCTCTTCAGTGAGCTCCCCCTAGTGGTGGCTGTGTATATCTCTCTTCAGTGAGCTCCCCCTAGTGGTGGCTGTGTATATCTCTCTTCAGTGAGCTCCCCCTAGTGGTGGCTGTGTATATCTCTCTTCAGTGAGCTCCCCCTAGTGGTGGCTGTGTATATCTCTCTTCAGTGAGCTCCCCCTAGTGGTGGCTGTGTATACGTCTCTTCAGTGACCTCCCCCTTGTGGTGGCTGTGTATACCTCTCTTCAGTGAGCTCCCCCTAGTGGTGGCTGTGTATATCTCTCTTCAGTGAGCTCCCCTAGTGGTGGCTGTGTATATCTCTCTTCAGTGAGCTCCCCTAGTGGTGGCTGTGTATATCTCTCTTCAGTGGGCTTCCCTAGTGGTGGCTGTGTATATCTCTCTTCAGTGAGCTCCCCCTAGTGGTGGCTGTGTATATCTCTTCAGTGAGCTTCCCCTAGTGGTGACTGTGTATATCTCTCTTCAGTGAGCTCCCCCTAGTGGTGGCTGTGTATATCTCTCTTCAGTGAGCTCCCCCTAGTGGTGGCTGTGTATATCTCTCTTCAGTGAGCTCCCCCTAGTGGTGGCTGTGTATATCTCTCTTCAGTGAGCTCCCCCTAGTGGTGGCTGTGTATATCTCTCTTCAGTGAGCTCCCCCTAGTGGTGGCTGTGTAGACGTCTCTTCAGTGAGCTCCCCCTAGTGGTGGCTGTGTATACCTCTCTTCAGTGAGCTCCCCCTAGTGGTGGCTGTGTATACCTCTCTTCAGTGAGCTCCCCCTAGTGGTGGCTGTGTATACCTCTCTTCAGTGAGCTCCCCCTAGTGGTGGCTGTGTATATCTCTCTTCAGTGAGCTCCCCTAGTGGTGGCTGTGTATACCTCTCTCCAGTGAGCTCCCCCTAGTGGTGGTTGTGTATACCTCTCTTCAGTGAGCTCCCCCTAGTGGTGGCTGTGTATGCCTCTCTTCAGTGAGCTCCCCCTAGTGGTGGCTGTGTATATCTCTCTTCAGTGAGCTCCCGCTAGTGGTGACTGTGTATATCTCTCTTCAGTGAGCTCCCCCTAGTGGTGGCTGTGTATATCTCTCTTCAGTGAGCTCCCCCTAGTGGTGGCTGTGTATACCTCTCTTCAGTGAGCTCCCCCTAGTGGTGGCTGTGTATATCTCTCTTCAGTGAGCTCCCCCTAGTGGTGGCTATGTATATCTCTCTTCAGTGAGCTCCCCCTAGTGGTGGCTGTGTCTATTTCTTTTCAGTGAGCTCCCCCTAGTGATGGCTGTGTATATCTCTCTTCAGTGAGCTCCCCCTAGTGGTGGCTGTGTATATCTCTCTCCAGTGAGCTCCTCCTCTTGTACAGTTATGTTATAACATTTATCAGCTCAGACTTTCCAATATAAAAGCTGTACATTAGATACGAACTCTAATAACGGTGGGGTGTGAGGGGCGGAGCTCTGCGGGGCCCCAAGGTGTCCTCGACACAACACAGTGACTAATGAAAGACTCACGTTGCTGAGAGAACACAAATCCACAAACTGTTTAATCTTATCTTCAAAGAACCTCTCATAGATGAAGATGAAGAACAGAACCTGAAACACAGAGAGAGACGTGCTGACCGCCATCCTGCGCCGGAGCGTTACCTACAGTCCCACAATGCACTTCTTGCTCACCTGCACGAGACCGACAGCCAACCACATGGAGGCTGACATACCAAACCTAAGAATAATGCTCATGGGCGCCTGATAGCCCCCGGCAGATGGGCTCAGCTCCAGGTTTAGGTCCTTGGTGGCGATGTTTTTCAGGCCCACAACCTGGAGGGTGGAGACAGGGAAAAAAATGTGAAAAACAACTGTTTTTTCCCAATTTCAATTCCTGTTCATTCGGGTAAATCAGCATTTTATGTGCAGGTTGGTGGCGGCCAAAACAACATAACTGACTGTGCTGGTGACAAGACGGTGATACGTGTAGAGGTGGGCGGGCCCATGTCTGGATCCTCCCACCCGTAACGCTATATGGCAGTGATCACATGATCAGAACGTTACTTCACCTCCAGCAGTAGTAGCACCGAGAAGAGCTGCAGCAGAGGACTGAGCTTCCGCTGTGCCTGGATTTCATTCCACTCGTTGGCCACCAGGATTGTCCTCCAGAAGCTGACGTTGGGTCTTCCTAGAAAACATGGTGGTAAGAAAGAGCTTACAATCTATTTTCAGCAGCAAGTGCCCCTCATTCTGGGCTTAGAAGTCTAATGGGTGGCCCCAATTAATGATAGGCACTACCTATTGGACGAAGAAGGCTGTCGATCACTGATTAGGACCGCCCACTGGGCTTCTGCAGACTGCTCCCTCGCCCAGCTCTGTAACGGGCTGCCTAATTGAAAGATGGGCACATTTACACCCAATGTGTAAATTCGGCAATTTCAGTTCAGCATGAAATCCATCATTCAGCAGAAGAGTTGATAGTACGGACCGCACGCTGTGTTCTGCCCGGAGACTGCTGATAACAGCTGATTACATTGTCTCAGCTGTCAGCCCCATAGCAGAACAAAGGGAATGTATCCAGAGAACAGCGGGTGGTCTGTTCCCTGACTACAGCTCCCAACGGTTCACATGCTACTAATTGGTACTAACATGCATTAGTACCAATTAGTAGTTTATGTAAAATCATCACTTAATAACCATCTTATGAGCGATCATCTTTGTGTCTAGATGCACCCTTAGATAAGGACGGCCTGGAGGTTTATATGTGGTCTATGGGCGGTCCTGAAGTGCTTAAAAGGTCGTGATAAGAAAGCCCAGGAACAGTGAGGTGAGCCAACCTTGTGCATTAGATGGGGTTCGGCCTTTTGCTTTTTCACAGTCGATCAGGAAGATGTTGCATGTGAGCTGTGAGATGAGCAAGTGGATGAGCTCCAGCGCCTGCAAAGGAAGGCAGCGAGGGTCAAGACGAGAGGGTGAGGAGGTGCAAATCTTATAGACGTCAACATACAACACCCATCACCTTCAAAGAGAACGCCACACATAAGTAGATGACGAAGTCTGTCTCCACCTGCCCCCCAGCGGGAGGTAAGGTGACGCTGACCGCCGAATACTGACCCTGCAAAACGTAACGAGTAATGAGAAGTATAAAATCAGTATTATAGTAGTTACGTAGTTATATTCTTGCACATAGGGGGCAGTATTATAGTAGTTATATTCTTGCACATAGGGGGCAGTATTATAGTAGTTATATTCTTGTACATAGGGAGCAGTATTATAGTAGTTATATTCTTGTACATAGGGGGTAGTATTATAGTAGTTATATTCTTGTACATAGGGAGCAGTATTATAGTAGTTATATTCTTGTACATAGGGAGCAGTATTATAGTAGTTATATTCTTGTACATAGGGAGCAGTATTATAGTAGTTATATTCTTGTACATAGGAGGCAGTATTATAGTAGTTATATTCTTGTACATAGGAGGCAGTATTATAGTAGTTATATTCTTGTACATAGGGAGCAGTATTATAGTAGTTATATTCTTGTACATAGGGAGCAGTATTATAGTAGTTATATTCTTGTACATAGGGGGTAGTATTATAGTAGTTATATTCTTGTACATAGGGAGCAGTATTATAGTAGTTATATTCTTGTACATAGGGAGCAGTATTATAGTAGTTATATTCTTGTACATAGGGAGCAGTATTATAGTAGTTATATTCTTGTACATAGGAGGCAGTATTATAGTAGTTATATTCTTGTATATAGGAGGCAGTATTATAGTAGTTATATTCTTGTACATAGGGAGCAGTATTATAGTAGTTATATTCTTGTACATAGGAGGCAGTATTATAGTAGTTATATTCTTGTACATAGGAGGCAGTATTATAGTAGTTATATTCTTGTACATAGGGAGCAGTATTATAGTAGTTATATTCTTGTACATAGGGAGCAGTATTATAGTAGTTATATTCTTGTACATAGGGGGTAGTATTATAGTAGTTATATTCTTGTACATAGGGAGCAGTATTATAGTAGTTATATTCTTGTACATAGGGAGCAGTATTATAGTAGTTATATTCTTGTACATAGGGAGCAGTATTATAGTAGTTATATTCTTGTACATAGGAGGCAGTATTATAGTAGTTATATTCTTGTATATAGGAGGCAGTATTATAGTAGTTATATTCTTGTACATAGGGAGCAGTATTATAGTAGTTATATTCTTGTACATAGGAGGCAGTATTATAGTAGTTATATTCTTGTACATAGGAGGCAGTATTATAGTAGTTATATTCTTGTACATAGGAGGCAGTATTATAGTAGTTATATTCTTGTATATAGGAGGCAGTATTATAGTAGTTATATTCTTGTACATAGGGAGCAGTATTATAGTAGTTATATTCTTGTACATAGGGAGCAGTATTATAGTAGTTATATTCTTGTACATAGGAGGCAGTATTATAGTAGTTATATTCTTGTACATAGGAGGCAGTATTATAGTAGTTATATTCTTGTACATAGGGGGCAGTATTATAGTAGTTATATTCTTGTATATAGGGGGCAGTATTATAGTAGTTATATTCTTGTACATAGGAGCAGTATTATAGTAGTTATATTCTTGTACATAGGGGACAGTATTATAGTAGTTATATTCTTGTACATAGGGGGCAGTATTATAGTAGTTATATTCTTGTACATAGGGAGCAGTATTATAGTAGTTATATTCTTGTACATAGGGGGCAGTATTATAGCAGTTATATTCTTGTACATAGCAGGCAGTATTATAGTAGTTATATTCTTGTGCATAGGGGGCAGTATTATAGTAGTTATATTCTTGTACATAGCAGGCAGTATTATAGTAGTTATATTCTTGTACATAGGCAGCAGTATTATAGTAGTTATATTCTAGTACATAAGGGGCAGTATTATAGTAGTTATATTCTTGTATATAGGGGCAGTATTATAGTAGTTATATTCTTGTATACAGGGGGCAGTATTATAGTAGTTATATTCTTGTACATAGGGGGCAGTATTATAGTAGTTATATTCTTGTACATAGGCGGCAGTATTATAGTAGTTATATTCTTGTACATAGGGGGCAGTATTATAGTAGTTATATTCTTGTACATAGGAGGCAGTATTATAGTAGTTATATTCTTGTACATAGGAGGCAGTATTATAGTAGTTATATTCTTGTACATAGGGGGCAGTATTATAGTAGTTATATTCTTGTACATAGGCGGCAGTATTATAGTAGTTATATTCTTGTACATAGGGGGCAGTATTATAGTAGTTATATTCTTGTACATAGGAGGCAGTATTATAGCAGTTATATTCTTGTACATAGGGAGCAGTATTATAGTAGTTATATTCTTGTACATAGGGGGCAGTATTATAGTAGTTATATTCTTGTACATAGGAGGCAGTATTATAGTAGTTATATTCTTGTACATAGGGAGCAGTATTATAGTAGTTATATTCTTGTACATAGGCAGCAGTATTATAGTAGTTATATTCTTGTACATAGGGGGTAGTAATATAGTAGTTATATTCTTGTACATAGGGGGTAGTATTATAGTAGTTATATTCTTGTACATAGGGGGCAGTATTATAGTAGTTATATTCTTGTATATAGGGGGCAGTATTATAGTAGTTATATTCTTGTACATAGGGGGTAGTATTATAGTAGTTATATTCTTGTACATAGGGGGCAGTATTATAGTAGTTATATTCTTGTATATAGGGGGCAGTATTATAGTAGTTATATTCTTGTATATAGGGGGCAGTATTATAGTAGTTATATTCTTGTACATAGGAGGCAGTATTATAGTAGTTATATTCTTGTACATAGGGGGTAGTATTATAGTAGTTATATTCTTGTACATAGGGGGCAGTATTATAGTAGTTATATTCTTGTACATAGGGGGCAGTATTATAGTAGTTATATTCTTGTATATAGGGGGCAGTATTATAGTAGTTATATTCTTGTATATAGGGGGCAGTATTATAGTAGTTATATTCTTGTACATAGGGGGTAGTAATATAGTAGTTATATTCTTGTACATAGGGGGTAGTATTATAGTAGTTATATCCTTGTACATAGGAGGCAGTATTATAGTAGTTATATTCTTGTACATAGGGGGCAGTATTATAGTAGTTATATTCTTGTACATAGGAGGCAGTATTATAGTAGTTATATTCTTCTACATAGGGAGCAGTATTATAGTAGTTATATTCTTGTACATAGGCAGCAGTATTATAGTAGTTATATTCTTGTACATAGGGGGTAGTAATATAGTAGTTATATTCTTGTACATAGGGGGTAGTATTATAGTAGTTATATTCTTGTACATAGGGGGCAGTATTATAGTAGTTATATTATTGTATATAGGGAGCAGTATTAAAGTAGTTATATTCTTGTACATAGGAGCAGTATTATAGTAGTTATATTCTAGTACATAGGGGGCAGTATTATAGTAGTTATATTCTTGTATATAGGGGCAGTATTATAGTAGTTATATTCTTGTATACAGGGGGCAGTATTATAGCAGTTATATTCTTGTACATAGGGAGCAGTATTATAGTAGTTATATTCTTGTACATAGGAGGTAGTATTATAGTAGTTATATTCTTGTACATAGGAGGCAGTATTATAGTAGTTATATTCTTGTATATAGGGAGCAGTATTATAGTAGTTATATTCTTGTACATAGGAGGCAGTATTATAGTAGTTATATTCTTGTATATAGGGAGCAGTATTATATTAGTTATATTCTTGTACATAGGGAGCAGTATTATAGTAGTTATATTCTTGTACATAGGAGGCAGTATTATAGTAGTTATATTCTTGTATATAGGGAGCAGTATTATAGTAGTTATATTCTTGTACATAGGAGGCAGTATTATAGTAGTTATATTCTTGTATATAGGGAGCAGTATTATATTAGTTATATTCTTGTACATAGGGAGCAGTATTATAGTAGTTATTCTTGTACATAGTGGCAGTATTATAGTAGATATATTCTTGTACATAGGGGGCAGTATTATAGTAGTTATATTCTTGTACATAGGGGCAGTATTATAGTAGTTATATTCTTGTACATAGGGGGCAGTATTATAATAGTTATATTCTTGTACATAGGGAGCAGTATTATATTAGTTATATTCTTGTACATAGGGAGCAGTATTATAGTAGTTATATTCTTGTACATAGGGGCAGTATTATAGTAGATATATTCTTGTACATAGGGGGCAGTATTATAGTAGTTATATTCTTGTACATAGGGGCAGTATTATAGTAGTTATATTCTTGTACATAGGAGCAGTATTATAGTAGTTATATTCTTGTATATAGGGGGCAGTATTATAGTAGTTATATTCTTGTATATAGGGAGCAGTATTATAGTAGTTATATTCTTGTATATAGGGAGCAGTATTATAGTAGTTATATTCTTGTACATAGGGGGCAGTATTATAGTAGTTATATTCTTGTACATAGGAGCAGTATTATAGTAGTTATATTCTTGTACATAGGGGACAGTATTATAGTAGTTATATTCTTATACATAGGGGGCAGTATTATAGTAGTTATATTCTTGTACATAGGGAGCAGTATTATAGTAGTTATATTCTTGTACATAGGGGCAGTATTATAGTAGTTATATTCTTGTACATAGCAGTATTATAGTAGTTATATTCTTGTACATAGGGGGCAGTATTATAGTAGTTATATTCTTGTACATAGGAGGCAGTATTATAGTAGTTATATTCTTGTACATAGGGGGCAGTATTATAGTAGTTATATTCTTGTATATAGGGAGCAGTATTATAGTAGTTATATGCTTGTACATAGGGAGCAGTATTATAGTAGTTATATTCTTGTACATAGGAGGCAGTATTATAGTAGTTATATTCTTGTATATAGGGGCAGTATTATAGTAGTTATATTCTTGTACATAGGGGCAGTATTATAGTAGTTATATTCTTGTACATAGGGGGCAGTATTATAATAGTTATATTCTTGTACATAGGGAGCAGTATTATATTAGTTATATTCTTGTACATAGGGAGCAGTATTATAGTAGTTATATTCTTGTACATAGGGGCAGTATTATAGTAGATATATTCTTGTACATAGGGGGCAGTATTATAGTAGTTATATTCTTGTACATAGGGGCAGTATTATAGTAGTTATATTCTTGTACATAGGAGCAGTATTATAGTAGTTATATTCTTGTATATAGGGGGCAGTATTATAGTAGTTATATTCTTGTATATAGGGAGCAGTATTATAGTAGTTATATTCTTGTATATAGGGAGCAGTATTATAGTAGTTATATTCTTGTACATAGGGGGCAGTATTATAGTAGTTATATTCTTGTACATAGGAGCAGTATTATAGTAGTTATATTCTTGTACATAGGGGACAGTATTATAGTAGTTATATTCTTATACATAGGGGGCAGTATTATAGTAGTTATATTCTTGTACATAGGGAGCAGTATTATAGTAGTTATATTCTTGTACATAGGGGCAGTATTATAGTAGTTATATTCTTGTACATAGCAGTATTATAGTAGTTATATTCTTGTACATAGGGGGCAGTATTATAGTAGTTATATTCTTGTACATAGGAGGCAGTATTATAGTAGTTATATTCTTGTACATAGGGGGCAGTATTATAGTAGTTATATTCTTGTATATAGGGAGCAGTATTATAGTAGTTATATTCTTGTACATAGGGAGCAGTATTATAGTAGTTATATTCTTGTACATAGGAGGCAGTATTATAGTAGTTATATTCTTGTATATAGGGGCAGTATTATAGTAGTTATATTCTTGTATACAGGGGGCAGTATTATAGCAGTTATATTCTTGTACATAGGGAGCAGTATTATAGTAGTTATATTCTTGTACATAGGAGGCAGTATTATAGTAGTTATATTCTTGTACATAGGAGGCAGTATTATAGTAGTTATATTCTTGTATATAGGGAGCAGTATTATAGTAGTTATATTCTTGTACATAGGGAGCAGTATTATAGTAGTTATATTCTTGTACATAGGAGGCAGTATTATAGTAGTTATATTCTTGTATATAGGGAGCAGTATTATAGTAGTTATATTCTTGTACATAGGAGGCAGTATTATAGTAGTTATATTCTTGTATATAGGGAGCAGTATTATATTAGTTATATTCTTGTACATAGGGAGCAGTATTATAGTAGTTATTCTTGTACATAGTGGCAGTATTATAGTAGATATATTCTTGTACATAGGGGGCAGTATTATAGTAGTTATATTCTTGTACATAGGGGCAGTATTATAGTAGTTATATTCTTGTACATAGGGGGCAGTATTATAATAGTTATATTCTTGTACATAGGGAGCAGTATTATATTAGTTATATTCTTGTACATAGGGAGCAGTATTATAGTAGTTATATTCTTGTACATAGGGGCAGTATTATAGTAGATATATTCTTGTACATAGGGGGCAGTATTATAGTAGTTATATTCTTGTACATAGGAGGCAGTATTATAGTAGTTATATTCTTGCATATAGGGGCAGTATTATAGTAGTTATATTCTTGTATACAGGGGGCAGTATTATAGCAGTTATATTCTTGTACATAGGGAGCAGTATTATAGTAGTTATATTCTTGTACATAGGGGCAGTATTATAGTAGTTATATTCTTGTACATAGGGGCAGTATTATAGTAGTTATATTCTTGTACATAGGAGCAGTATTATAGTAGTTATATTCTTGTATATAGGGGGCAGTATTATAGTAGTTATATTCTTGTATATAGGGAGCAGTATTATAGTAGTTATATTCTTGTATATAGGGAGCAGTATTATAGTAGTTATATTCTTGTACATAGGAGGCAGTATTATAGTAGTTATATTCTTGTATATAGGGAGCAGTATTATATTAGTTATATTCTTGTACATAGGGAGCAGTATTATAGTAGTTATTCTTGTACATAGTGGCAGTATTATAGTAGATATATTCTTGTACATAGGGGGCAGTATTATAGTAGTTATATTCTTGTACATAGGGGCAGTATTATAGTAGTTATATTCTTGTACATAGGGGGCAGTATTATAATAGTTATATTCTTGTACATAGGGAGCAGTATTATATTAGTTATACTCTTGTACATAGGGGGCAGTATTATAGTAGTTATATTCTTGTATATAGGGAGCAGTATTATAGTAGTTATATTCTTGTATATAGGGAGCAGTATTATAGTAGTTATATTCTTGTATACAGGGGGCAGTATTATAGCAGTTATATTCTTGTACATAGGGAGCAGTATTATAGTAGTTATATTCTTGTACATAGGGGCAGTATTATAGTAGTTATATTCTTGTACATAGGGGCAGTATTATAGTAGTTATATTCTTGTACATAGGAGCAGTATTATAGTAGTTATATTCTTGTATATAGGGGGCAGTATTATAGTAGTTATATTCTTGTATATAGGGAGCAGTATTATAGTAGTTATATTCTTGTATATAGGGAGCAGTATTATAGTAGTTATATTCTTGTACATAGGAGGCAGTATTATAGTAGTTATATTCTTGTATATAGGGAGCAGTATTATATTAGTTATATTCTTGTACATAGGGAGCAGTATTATAGTAGTTATTCTTGTACATAGTGGCAGTATTATAGTAGATATATTCTTGTACATAGGGGGCAGTATTATAGTAGTTATATTCTTGTACATAGGGGCAGTATTATAGTAGTTATATTCTTGTACATAGGGGGCAGTATTATAATAGTTATATTCTTGTACATAGGGAGCAGTATTATATTAGTTATACTCTTGTACATAGGGAGCAGTATTATAGTAGTTATATTCTTGTACATAGGGGCAGTATTATAGTAGATATATTCTTGTACATAGGGGGCAGTATTATAGTAGTTATATTCTTGTACATAGGGGCAGTATTATAGTAGTTATATTCTTGTACATAGGAGCAGTATTATAGTAGTTATATTCTTGTATATAGGGGGCAGTATTATAGTAGTTATATTCTTGTATATAGGGAGCAGTATTATAGTAGTTATATTCTTGTATATAGGGAGCAGTATTATAGTAGTTATATTCTTGTACATAGGGGGCAGTATTATAGTAGTTATATTCTTGTACATAGGGAGCAGTATTATAGTAGTTATATTCTTGTACATAGGGGGCAGTATTATAGTAGTTATATTCTTGTACATAGGAGGCAGTATTATAGTAGTTATATTCTTGTACATAGGAGGCAGTATTATAGTAGTTATATTCTTGTATATAGGGAGCAGTATTATATTAGTTATATTCTTGTACATAGGGAGCAGTATTATAGTAGTTATTCTTGTACATAGTGGCAGTATTATAGTAGATATATTCTTGTACATAGGGGGCAGTATTATAGTAGTTATATTCTTGTACATAGGGGCAGTATTATAGTAGTTATATTCTTGTACATAGGGGGCAGTATTATAATAGTTATATTCTTGTACATAGGGAGCAGTATTATATTAGTTATATTCTTGTACATAGGGAGCAGTATTATAGTAGTTATATTCTTGTACATAGGGAGCAGTATTATAGTAGTTATATTCTTGTACATAGGGGCAGTATTATAGTAGATATATTCTTGTACATAGGGGGCAGTATTATAGTAGTTATATTCTTGTACATAGGGGCAGTATTATAGTAGTTATATTCTTGTACATAGGAGCAGTATTATAGTAGTTATATTCTTGTATATAGGGGGCAGTATTATAGTAGTTATATTCTTGTATATAGGGAGCAGTATTATAGTAGTTATATTCTTGTATATAGGGAGCAGTATTATAGTAGTTATATTCTTGTACATAGGGGGCAGTATTATAGTAGTTATATTCTTGTACATAGGAGCAGTATTATAGTAGTTATATTCTTGTACATAGGGGACAGTATTATAGTAGTTATATTCTTATACATAGGGGGCAGTATTATAGTAGTTATATTCTTGTACATAGGGAGCAGTATTATAGTAGTTATATTCTTGTACATAGGGGCAGTATTATAGTAGTTATATTCTTGTACATAGCAGTATTATAGTAGTTATATTCTTGTACATAGGGGGCAGTATTATAGTAGTTATATTCTTGTACATAGGAGGTAGTATTATAGTAGTTATATTCTTGTACATAGGGGCAGTATTATAGTAGTTATATTCTTGTACATAGGGGGCAGTATTATAATAGTTATATTCTTGTACATAGGGAGCAGTATTATATTAGTTATATTCTTGTACATAGGGAGCAGTATTATAGTAGTTATATTCTTGTACATAGGGAGCAGTATTATAGTAGTTATATTCTTGTACATAGGGGCAGTATTATAGTAGATATATTCTTGTACATAGGGGGCAGTATTATAGTAGTTATATTCTTGTACATAGGGGCAGTATTATAGTAGTTATATTCTTGTACATAGGAGCAGTATTATAGTAGTTATATTCTTGTACATAGGGGCAGTATTATAGTAGTTATATTCTTGTACATAGCAGTATTATAGTAGTTATATTCTTGTACATAGGGGGCAGTATTATAGTAGTTATATTCTTGTACATAGGAGCAGTATTATAGTAGTTATATCCCTGTACATAGGAGCAGTATTATAGTAGTTATATTCTTGTATATAGGAGCAGTATTATAGTAGTTATATTCTTGTACATAGGGGGCTTTATTATAGTAGTTATATTCTTGCACATAGGAGGCAGTATTATAGTAGTTATATCCTTGTACATAGGGGACAGTATTATAGTAGTTATATTCTTGTACATAGGAGCAGTATTATAGTAGTTATATTCTCACACATAGGAGGTAGTATTATAGTAGTTGTATTCTTGTACATAGGAGGCAGTATTATAATAGTTATATCCTTGTACATAGGGGGCAGTATTATAGTAGTTATATTATTGTACATAGGGGGCAGTATTATAGTAGTTATATTCTTGTACATAGGAGGCAGTATTATAGTAGTTATATTCTTGTACATAGGAGGTAGTATTATAGTAGTTATACTCTTGCACATAGGGGGCAGTATTATAGTAGTTATATTCTTGTACATAGGGAGCAGTATTATAGTAGTTATATTCTTGTACATAGGAGGTAGTATTATAGTAGTTATATTCTTGTACATAGGGGGCAGTATTATAGTAGTTATATTCTTGTACATAGGAGGTAGTATTATAGTAGTTATATTCTTGTACATAGGAGGTAGTATTATAGTAGTTATATTCTTGTACATATGGGGCAGTATTATAGTAGTTATATTCTTGTACATAGGGGGCAGTATTATAGTAGTTATATTCTTGTACATAGGAGGTAGTATTATAGTAGTTATATTCTTGTACATAGGGGGCAGTATTATAGAAGTTATATTCTTGTACATAGGGGGCAGTATTATAGAAGTTATATTCTTGTACATAGGGGACAGTATTATAGTAGTTATATTCTTGTACATAGGGAGCAGTATTATAGTAGTTATATTCTTGTACATACGGGGCAGTATTATAGTAGTTATATTCTTGTACATAGGGGGCAGTATTATAGTAGTTATATTCTTGTACACAGGGGCAGTATTATAGTAGTTATATTCTTGTACATAGCAGGCAGTATTATAGTAGTTATATTCTTGTACATAGGGGGCAGTATTACAGTAGTTATATTCTTGTACATAGGGGGCAGTATTATAGTAGTTATATTCTTGTACATATGGGAGCAGTATTATAGTAGTTATATTCTTGTACATAGGAGCAGTATTATAGTAGTTATATTCTTGTACATAGGGGGCAGTATTATAGTAGTTATATTCTTGTACATAGAGGGCAGTATTATAGAAGTTATATTCTTGTACATAGGGGGCAGTATTATAGTAGTTATATTCTTGTACATAGGGAGCAGTATTATAGTAGTTATATTCTTGTACATAGGAGGTAGTATTATAGTAGTTATATTCTTGTACATAGGGGGCAGTATTATAGTAGTTATATTCTTGTACATAGGAGGTAGTATTATAGTAGTTATATTCTTGTACATAGGAGGTAGTATTATAGTAGTTATATTCTTGTACATATGGGGCAGTATTATAGTAGTTATATTCTTGTACATAGGGGGCAGTATTATAGTAGTTATATTCTTGTACATAGGAGGTAGTATTATAGTAGTTATATTCTTGTACATAGGGGGCAGTATTATAGAAGTTATATTCTTGTACATAGGGGGCAGTATTATAGAAGTTATATTCTTGTACATAGGGGGCAGTATTATAGTAGTTATATTCTTGTACATAGGAGGCAGTATTATAGTAGTTATATTCTTGTACATAGGGGGCAGTATTATAGAAGTTATATTCTTGTACATAGGGGGCAGTATTATAGTAGTTTTATTCCTGTACATAGGGAGCAGTATTATAGTAGTTATATTCTTGTACATAGGGGACAGTATTATAGTAGTTATATCCTTGTACATAGGGGACAGTATTATAGTAGTTATATTCTTGTACATAGGAGGCAGTATTATAGTAGTTATATTCTTGTACATAGGGGGGCAGTATTATAGTAGTTATATTCTTGTACATAGGGGGGCAGTATTATAGTAGTTATATTCTTGTACATAGGGGGGCAGTATTATAGTAGTTATATTCTTGTACATAGGAGCAGTATTATAGTAGTTATATTCTTGTACATAGGGGGGCAGTATTATAGTAGTTATAGTCTTGTACATAGGGGGCAGTATTATAGTAGTTATATTCTTGTGCATAGGAGGCAGTATTATAGTAGTTATATTCTTGTACATAGGAGCAGTATTATAGTAGTTATATTCTTGTACATAGGGGGCAGTATTATAGAAGTTATATTCTTGTACATAGGGGGTAGTATTATAGTAGTTATATTCTTGTACATAGGGGGCAGTATTATAGTAGTTATATTCTTCTACATAGGGGGCAGTATTATAGCAGTTATATTCTTGTACTTAGGGAGTAGTATTATAGTAGTTATATTCTTGTACATAGGAGGCAGTATTATAGTAGTTATATTCTTGTAAATAGGGGGCAGTGTTATAGTAGTTATATTCTTGTACATAGGAGCAGTATTATAGTAGTTATATTCTTGTGCATAGGGGGCAGTATTATAGTAGTTATATTCTTGTCCATAGGGGGCAGTATTATAGTAGATATATTCTTGTACATAGGGGACAGTATTATAGTAGTTATATTCTTGTACATAGGGAGCAGTATTATAGTAGTTATATTCTTGTACATAGGAGCAGTATTATAGTAGTTATATTCTTGTACATAGGGGGCAGTATTATAGTAGTTAAATTCTTGTACATAGGGGGGCAGTGTTATAGTAGTTATATTCCTGTACACAGGGAGCAGTATTATAGTTGTTATATTCTTGTACATAGGGGACAGTATTATAGTAGTTATATTCTTGTACATAGGGAGCAGTATTATAGTAGTTATATTCTTGTACATACGGGGCAGTATTATAGTAGTTATATTCTTGTACATAGGGGGCAGTATTATAGTAGTTATATTCTTGTACACAGGGGCAGTATTATAGTAGTTATATTCTTGTACATAGCAGGCAGTATTATAGTAGTTATATTCTTGTACATAGGGGGCAGTATTACAGTAGTTATATTCTTGTACATAGGGGGCAGTATTATAGTAGTTATATTCTTGTACATATGGGAGCAGTATTATAGTAGTTATATTCTTGTACATAGGAGCAGTATTATAGTAGTTATATTCTTGTACATAGGGGGCAGTATTATAGTAGTTATATTCTTGTACATAGAGGGCAGTATTATAGAAGTTATATTCTTGTACATAGGGGGCAGTATTATAGTAGTTATATTCTTGTACATAGGGAGCAGTATTATAGTAGTTATATTCTTGTACATAGAGGCAATATTATAGAAGTTATATTCCTGTACATAGGGGGCAGTATTATAGTTGTTATATTCTTGTACATAGGGGGCAGTATTATAGTAGTTATATTCTTGTACACAGGGGCAGTATTATAGTAGTTATATTCTTGTACATAGCAGGCAGTATTATAGTAGTTATATTCTAGTACATAGGGAGCAGTATTATAGTAGTTATATTCCTGTACATATGAGCAGTATTATAGTAGTTATATTCTTGTACATAGGGGGCAGTATTATAGCAGTTATATTCTTGTACATAGGGGGCAGTATTCTAGTAGTTATATTCTTGTACATAGAAGCAGTATTATAGTAGTTATATTCTTGTACATATGGAGCAGTATTATAGTAGTTATATTCTTGTACATAGGGGGCAGTATTATAGTAGTTATATTCTTGTACATAGGTAGCAGTATTACAGTAGTTATATTCTTGTACATAGGTAGCAGTATTATAGTAGTTATATTCTTGTACATAGGGGGCAGTATTATAGTAGTTATATTCTTGTACATATGTAGCAGTATTATAGTAGTTATATTCTTGTACATAGGTAGCAGTATTATAGTAGTTTTATTCTTGTTCATAGTAGGCAGTATTATAGTAGTTAGATTCTTGTACATAGGGAGCAGTATTATAGTAGTTATATTCTTGTACATAGGAGGCAGTATTATAGTAGTTATATTCTTGTACATAGGGGGCAGTATTATAGTAGTTATATTCTTGTACATAGGGGGCAGTATTATAGTAGTTATATTCTTGTACATAGGGAGCAGTATTATAGTAGTTATATTCCTGTACATAGGGGGCAGTATTATAGTAGTTATATTCTTGTACATAGGGAGCAGTATTATAGTAGTTATATTCCTGTACATAGGGGGCAGTATTATAGTAGTTATATTCTTGTACATAGGAGCAGTATTATAGTAGTTATATTCTTGTACACAGGAGGCAGTATTATAGTAGTTATATTCTTGTACATAGGGGGCAGTATTATGGTAGTTATATTCTTGTACATAGGGGGCAGTATTATAGTAGTTATATTCTTGTACACAGGAGCAGTATTATAGTAGTTATATTCTTGTACATAGGGGGCAGTATTATAGTAGTTATATTCTTGTACATAGGGAGCACTATTATAGTAGTTATATTCTTGTACATAGGGGGCAGTATTATAGTAGTTATATTCTTGTACACAGGAGCAGTATTATAGTAGTTATATTCTTGTACACAGGAGCAGTATTATAGTAGTTATATTCTTGTACATAGGGGGCAGTATTATAGTAGTTATATTCTTGTACATAGGGGGCAGTATTATAGTAGTTATATTCTTGTACATAGGGGGCAGTATTATAGTAGTTATATTCTTGTACATAGGGGTCAGTATTATAGTAGTTATATTCTTGTACATAGGAGCAGTATTATAGTAGTTATATTCTTGTACATAGGGAGCACTATTATAGTAGTTATATTCTTGTACATAGGGGGCAGTATTATAGTAGTTAGATTCTTGTACATAGGGGTCAGTATTATAGTAGTTATATTCTTGTACATAGGGAGCAGTATTATAGTAGTTATATTCTTGTACATAGGGAGCACTATTATAGTAGTTATATTCTTGTACATAGGGGGCAGTATTATAGTAGTTATATTCTTGTACACAGGAGCAGTATTATAGTAGTTATATTCTTGTACATAGGAGGCAGTATTATAGTAGTTATATTCTTGTACATAGGGGCAGTATTATAGTAGTTATATTCTTGTACATAGGGGGCAGTATTATAGTAGTTATATTCTTGTACATAGGGAGCACTATTATAGTAGTTATATTCTTGTACATAGGGGGCAGTATTATAGTAGTTATATTCTTGTACATAGGGGTCAGTATTATAGTAGTTATATTCTTGTACATAGGAGCAGTATTATAGTAGTTATATTCTTGTACATAGGGGGCAGTATTATAGTAGTTATATTCTTGTACATAGGGGGCAGTATTATAGTAGTTATATTCTTGTACATAGGGGGTAGGTATTATAGTAGTTATATTCTTGTACATAGGGGGCAGTATTATATTAGTTATATTCTTGTACATAGGGGGCAGTATTATAGTAGTTATATTCTTGTACATAGGGGGCAGTATTATAGTAGTTATATTCTTGTATATACGGAGCAGTATTATAGTAGTTATATTCTTGTACATAGGGGGCAGTATTATAGTAGTTATATTCTTGTACATAGGGGTCAGTATTATAGTAGTTATATTCTTGTACATAGGGGGCAGTATTATAGTAGTTATATTCTTGTACATAGGGGGCAGTATTATAGTAGTTATATTCTTGTACATAGGGGGCAGTATTATAGTAGTTATATTCTTGTACACAGGAGCAGTATTATAGTAGTTATATTCTTGTACACAGGAGCAGTATTATAGTAGTTATATTCTTGTACATAGGGGGCAGTATTATAGTAGTTATATTCTTGTACATAGGGGGCAGTATTATAGTAGTTATATTCTTGTACATAGGGGGCAGTATTATAGTAGTTATATTCTTGTACATAGGGGTCAGTATTATAGTAGTTATATTCTTGTACATAGGAGCAGTATTATAGTAGTTATATTCTTGTACATAGGGAGCACTATTATAGTAGTTATATTCTTGTACATAGGGGGCAGTATTATAGTAGTTAGATTCTTGTACATAGGGGTCAGTATTATAGTAGTTATATTCTTGTACATAGGGAGCAGTATTATAGTAGTTATATTCTTGTACATAGGGAGCACTATTATAGTAGTTATATTCTTGTACATAGGGGGCAGTATTATAGTAGTTATATTCTTGTACACTGGAGCAGTATTATAGTAGTTATATTCTTGTACATAGGAGGCAGTATTATAGTAGTTATATTCTTGTACATAGGGGGCAGTATTATAGTAGTTATATTCTTGTACATAGGGGGCAGTATTATAGTAGTTATATTCTTGTACATAGGGAGCACTATTATAGTAGTTATATTCTTGTACATAGGGGGCAGTATTATAGTAGTTATATTCTTGTACATAGGGGTCAGTATTATAGTAGTTATATTCTTGTACATAGGAGCAGTATTATAGTAGTTATATTCTTGTACATAGGGGGCAGTATTATAGTAGTTATATTCTTGTACATAGGGGGCAGTATTATAGTAGTTATATTCTTGTACATAGGGGGTAGGTATTATAGTAGTTATATTCTTGTACATAGGGGGCAGTATTATAGTAGTTATATTCTTGTACATAGGGGGCAGTATTATAGTAGTTATATTCTTGTACATAGGGGGCAGTATTATAGTAGTTATATTCTTGTATATACGGAGCAGTATTATAGTAGTTATATTCTTGTACATAGGGGGCAGTATTATAGTAGTTATATTCTTGTACATAGGGGTCAGTATTATAGTAGTTATATTCTTGTACATAGGAGCAGTATTATAGTAGTTATATTCTTGTACATAGGGGGCAGTATTATAGTAGTTATATTCTTGTACATAGGGGGCAGTATTATAGTAGTTATATTCTTGTACATAGGGGGTAGGTATTATAGTAGTTATATTCTTGTACATAGGGGGCAGTATTATAGTAGTTATATTCTTGTACATAGGGGGCAGTATTATAGTAGTTATATTCTTGTACATAGGAGCAGTATTATAGTAGTTATATTCTTGTACATAGGGGGCAGTATTATAGTAGTTAGATTCTTGTACATAGGGAGCAGTATTATAATTGAAATCTATGGAAATAATAAGGATTTTTTACTTTCACAGGTTTCTCTGTTTTACCTTAAATGCAATCAGCCAGTAGATCGCAATCCCATACGTCACAAGGGAAAAAGCGTTTGCCAGGGTACCGCTTAGGAATGCAAGGAATTTAATAATCACCTAAAGTAATAAGATTTTATAAGACAACAGAAAGTACATATAAAGATGTATCATCAGTCTGAGCAGCTACGGGTCGTGTTATTAAGCCAACAGCAAAGAGAATGAAAAACTAGATTCTGTAGGGAATTCACCATAAAATCCCTCTCGTCATGTTTATTGGGGGACACAGCAAGACCTTGGGTATATAGCAGCCGCTGACTGGAGGCGGGCACTAAGCAGATGAGTTGGCTCCTCCCACTTGCTATATACCCTCAGCAGGTACTCAGCTTTACACAAGCAGTAGGAGCGCCCCAGTGGGGGTCGTTACAGAATGGCAGTGCTTAGTGCGACCATAGACAAACAAAGACCCCCTATGGGGGGCGCCGTGTCCCCAATGAAGATGATGAGAAAGATATATTATGGTAAGTTCCCTATAAAATCTAGTTTTCCTTCTGTCATTGGGGGACACAGCTTTGACCTTGGGACGTTGCAGAGCAGTAGGCAGGGAGTGGGAAAATATAAGCAGCCGCTCGTGTAAAGAAGCGTCATCAGCCTCTTCACCGCGACCAGCGTTAATGGGTGCCCGGGCATCCGGCCTGCTCAGAGACGGAGCTTAAAGGGGCCTGAGAAAACGGACCAGCAGGAAAAAGCTTCCCACGAGGCACCCCCTGACCAAGATATACGTGCCCTAACACCGCCTGAACATACGATGTCTCTGGTAACCACGCACTACCGCGAAGCTGCGCCGGTGCGAGGAGCCCTTTTCGGGAACCCAAGGATTTACTAGTGTCTTCGGGAGACAAGAGAGCCAGGGCGACTGAAGAATGCCGCTAGAGAGGTAAGCTTGTGAATTACGACTGAGCCCACTTGTGACCTTCCCATCCCATGGGACTAGACTTCATCAACGCAGGCCAAGATGCCACATGCAGGGAGGTAACATGCGACAGGGCGATAACGACCCTCTTGTTGATGAAGAAACTTCCGCCTGGTAGCACCTCCCGCTTAGAAGAGAGACGAGTGGACTGGGCGAGCTGGACGTGACGTCAGCTCCATCAGAAAGGGGGGTGAAACGTAAAAGACCTGGGGCCTCTAGCAGGCAACCTAGCTGAACGTCGGGGTCCGCTGGAGTCCAGACTGTAAACACCCGGCTAGGCAGGCTATAGTAACGACAGCACCGCTGCTGAAGGGTTAGCAGGAAGCACCCCAGGTGAATGCATGGGCGCTACCGCTAGCAGAGGGAGATGGAGACACATCCAAAATACCATTAGCATCAGCCCTCTGAGACTGACAGTGGCCACAGCCTCCACCTTCTGCATGAAGCCCACGGACCCTGAAGACGTCTGGGCCTAGGGAAAAGGCATCTAAGTGGTCAAGCCAGGGTGGCCGCCTACCAGGATGCCACCGCATGACTCCCACCAGGCACCATAAATGTGGCGTAACTGCCCAACTAACCCCGGACGTGAGACTCGTTGGTCCCTTTGTGGGACCCTCTGGAGGGAGGGCGAGCGCTAAGAATTGAAATCAGTATTAGCGTATACCGTTTCACGGTCTCCTGCGAGCAATGCAGCGGGAGGAAATAGTGCAGAAGGATTGCGGCGAAATACTGACGCCGTCTGATTAAATGCTTGTCTCCCGGACGGCGCTCGTACCTGCGTAGGAACACGGAGGAACGCTGTAGGAGCGAAATCGTAGACCGCTCTGACTACAGAGAACTCCTGAGGGCAGCAACCCAGACATCCCTATAGGGGAGACTGCGAGGGCCGTTCTGTCACCAAAACCTTGGGTCAACGACAGACTCTGCCTACACAGGACCATCCATGCATCCCCGACGACATAAGTGAGCCACGTCCGCATGGCCACGGCTGGCAGAGCCCGCAGCACAGTCCTCCTAGAAAGAAACAAATGCTGGTCTGGTTCCGAGGCCACTGGAGAGGGAGCGGACCCCTAGGGGCTCCGCATGTCTGAGCTGACCGGAGGGGGAGCTAGTAGACAGATCTACTGCCCCCTGTTGGAGGGCGGACCCCTAAGGGCTCTGCATGTCAGAGCTGACCGGAGGGAGCTAGTAGACAGATCTACCGCTCCCAGGCCCCCTGTCGGAGGGCGGACCCCTAGGGGCTCCGCATGTCAGAGCTGACCGGAGGGAGCTAGTAGACGGATCTACCGCCCCCAGGCCCCCTGTCGGAGGGCGGACCCCTAGTGGCTCCACATGTCTGAGCTGACCGGAGGGAGCTAGTAGACAGATCTACCGCCCCCAGGCCCCCTGTCGGAGGGCGGACCCCTAGTGGCTCCGCATGTCAGAGCTGACCGGAGGGGGAGCTAGTAGACGGATCTACTGCCCCCAGGCCCCCTGTCGGAGGACGGACCCCTAGGGGCTCCGCATGTCAGAGCTGACCGGAGGGGAGCTAATAGATGGATCTACCGCCCCCAGGCCCCCTGTCGGAGGGCGGACCTCTAAGGGCTCTGCATGTCAGAGCTGACCGGAGGGGGAGCTAGTAGACGATCTACCGCCCCCAGGCCCCCTGGACTACCACTATACCGAGATATTCTGACGGATTGGATGTACATTCCACATAGTATGCGGCTCTGGGCGGCCCCACGTCTCATCCTGTAAGCGGGGAAAGCACTAAAGTTGCCCACAAGGACACTGCACGCGGCCACCATAGGGGAGCTGGCCGTTAGGTAAGGCTCCCCCGTTCTGTAGCAGAGAAGAGGAGCAATGTGTCCGTAGATCTTCTGTGCACAGTACTCCTTCCATATGGGAGGAACTACAGATGTCAGCAAGCCCGGAGTACTGCTGATCACCAGTCTGAACATGGCTGGATGCAATCTTGTACTGCATGTAGAGCGCACAGGGCACGTGTCTCTCAAGCGGGAGGAGCCAACTCGTTGTCTGCTTAGTGTTAGCAGCTGCTATATACCCCAAGGTTAAAGCTGTGTCCCCCAATGATACAGACGAGAAAGGACTTCTCTTTCTGCAGTCATCACTATGGAGAGCGTATTGGGGACAGATTGGGCTGTATATATCTGTATAGAGTGAGCTCCCCCTAGTGGTGGCTGTATATATCTGTATAGAGTGAGCTCCCCCTAGTGGTGACTGTATATATCTGTAAGCATATTTCGTATTTCCGCCGCACTTCAGTAGCAGTGAGCGATTCCAGCGACCTGATTGGTTGTTGGGTACACACCCCCTTTGGAGATGTGCATGAGTGGCCGGCCCGTTAAATAAGCAGCAGCAGGGCTGTAGGAGGGTCGGCAACTAACCCTAACCCCAACCCTAAACCTTAACCGTTAACCCTAACCCTAAACCCAAACCCTAACCCCTAAACGCCAACCCTAAACCCCAGTGGGTCTCGTGAAGTAGCACTGGTGCACATCTCCAAAGGGGGATGTGTACCAAACAACCAATGAGGTCGCTGGAATCGCATACCGCTACTAAAGTGCGGCTGAAATACAATATATGCTATATGTATAGAGTGAACTCCGCCTAGTGGTGACTGTATATATATCTGTATAGAACGAGCTTTCCCTAATGGTAGCTGTATATATCTGTATGTAGTGAGCTCCCCCTAGTGGTGACTGTATATATCTGTATGTAGTGAGCTCCCCCTAGTGGTGGCTGTATATATCTGTATAGAGCGAGCTCCCCTTGTGGTGACTGTATATATATCTGTATAGAACGAGCTTTCCCTAATGGTAGCTGTATATATCTGTATGTAGTGCGCTCCCCCTAGTGGTGGCTGTATATATCTGTATACAGTGAGCTCCTCCTAGTGGTGGCTGTATATATCTGTATACACTGAGCTCCCCCTAGTGGTGGCTGTATATATCTGTATGTAGTGAGCTCCCCCTAGTGGTGGCTGTATATATCTGTATGTAGTGAGCTCCCCCTAGTGGTGGCTGCATATATCTGTATGTAGTGAGCATCCCCCTACTGATGGCTGCATATATCTGTATGTAGTGAGCATCCCCCTACTGATGGCTGCATATATCTGTATGTAGTGAGCATCCCCCTACTGATGGCTGTATATATCTGTATGTAGTGAGCATCCCCCTACTGATGGCTGTATATATCTGTATGTACTGAGCTCTCCCTAATGGTAGCTGTATATATCTGTATGTAGTGAGCTCCCCCTAGTGGTGGCTGTATATATCTGTATAGAGCGAGCTCCCCTTGTGGTAGCTGTATATAACAGTATAGAGCGAGCTCCCCTTGTCGTAGCTGTATATATCTGTATGTAGTGAGCTCCCCCTAGTGGTGGCTGTATATATCTGTATACAGTGAGCTCCCTCTAGTGGTGGCTGTATATATCTGTATAGACTGAGCTCCCTCTAGTGGTGGCTGTATATATCTGTATAGAGTGTCCTAGTCCTAGTGGTGACTGTATATATCTGTATAGAGTGAGCTCCCCCTAGTGGTGGCTGTATATATTTGTATGTAGTGAGCTTTGGCTAGTGGTGGCTGTATATATCTGTATGTAGTGAGCTCCCCCTAGTGGTGGCTGTATATATCTGTATGTAGTGAGCTCCGCCTAGTGGTGGCTGTATATATCTGCATGTAGTGAGCTCCCCCTAGTGGTGACTGTATATATCTGTATGTAGTGAGCTCCCCCTAGTGGTGACTGTATATGTCTGTATAGAGTGAGCTCCCTCTAGTGGTGGCTGTATATATCTGTATGTAGTGAGCTTCCCCTAGTGGTGGCTGTATATATCTGCATGTAGTGAGATTCCCTTAGTGGTGGATGTATATATCTGTATGTAGTGAGCTCCCCCTAGTGGTGGCTGTATATATCTGTATAGAGCGAGCTCCCCTTAGTGGTGGCTGTATATATCTGTATAGAGTGAGCACCGCTAGTGGTGGCTGTATATATCTGTATAGACTGAGCTCCCCCTAGTGGTGGCTGTATATATTTGTATAGAGCGAGCTCCCCCTAGTGGTGGCTGTATATATCTGTATAGAGTGAGCACCGCTAGTGGTGGCTGTATATATCTGTATAGAGTGTCCTAGTCCTAGTGGTGACTGTATATATCTGTATAGAGTGAGCTCCCCCTAGTGGTGGCTGTATATATCTGTATGTAGTGATCTCCCCCTAGTGGTGGCTGTATATATCTGTATGTAGTGAGCTCCGCCTAGTGGTGGCTGTATATATCTGCATGTAGTGAGCTCCCCCTAGTGGTGGCTGTATATATCTGTATGTAGTGAGCTTCCCCTAGTGGTGGCTGTATATATCTGCATGTAGTGAGCTCCCCCTAGTGGTGGCTGTATATATCTGTATGTAGTGAGCTCCCCCTAGTGGTGGCTGTATATATCTGTATGTAGTGAGCTCCGCCTAGTGGTGGCTGTATATATCTGTATGTAGTGAGCTCCCCCTAGTGGTGGCTGTATATATCTGTATATAGTGAGCTCCCCCTAGTGGTGGCTGTATATATCTGTATGTAGTGAGCTCCTCTAGTGGTGGCTGTATATATCTGTATGTAGTGATCTTCCCCTAGTGGTGGCTGTATATATCTGCATGTAGTGAGATTCCCTTAGTGGTGGATGTATATATCTGTATGTAGTGAGCTTCCCCTAGTGGTGGCTGTATATATCTGCATGTAGTGAGATTCCCTTAGTGGTGGATGTATATATCTGTATGTAGTGAGCTCCCCCTAGTGGTGGCTGTATATATCTGTATGTAGTGAGATTCCCTTAGTGGTGGATGTATATATCTGTATGCAGTGATCTTCCCCTAGTGGTGGCTGTATATATCTGTATGTAGTGAGCTCCCCCTAGTGATGTCTGTATATATCTGTATGTAGTGAGCTCCTCTAGTGGTGGCTGTATATATCTGTATGTAGTGAGCTCCCCCTAGTGGTGGCTGTATATATCTGTATGTAGTGAGCTCCCCCTAGTGATGTCTGTATATATCTGTATGTAGTGAGCTCCTCTAGTGGTGGCTGTATATATCTGTATGTAGTGAGCTCCCCCTAGTGGTGGCTGTATATATCTGTATGTAGTGAGATTCCCTTAGTGGTGGATGTATATATCTGTATGTAGTGAGCTCCCCCTAGTGGTGGCTGTATATATCTGTATGTAGTGAGATTCCCTTAGTGGTGGATCTACATATCTGTATGTAGTGATCTTCCCCTAGTGGTGGCTGTATATATCTGCATGCAGTGATCTTCCCCTAGTGGTGGCTGTATATATCTGCATGTAGTGAGCTCCCCCTAGTGGTGGCTGTATATATCTGCATGTAGTGAGCTCCCCCTAGTGGTGGCTGTATATATCTGTATGTAGTGAGCTCCCCCTAGTGGTGGCTGTCTATATCTGTATGTAGTGAGCTCCCTCTAGTGGTGGCTGTATATATCTGTATAGAGTGTCCTAGTGCTAGTGGTGGCTGTATATATCTGTATAGAGTAAGCTCCCCCTAGTGGTGGCTGTATATATCTGTATGTAGTGAGCTCCCCCTAGTGATGTCTGTATATATCTGTATGTAGTGAGCTCCCCCTAGTGGTGGCTGTATATATCTGTATGTAGTGAGCTCCCCCTAGTGGTGGCTGTATATATCTGTATAGAGTGAGCTCCCCCCTAGTGGTGGCTGTATATATATCTGTATGTAGTGAGCTCCTCTAGTGGTGGCTGTATATATCTGTATACAGTGAGCTCTACCTAGTGGTGGCTGTATATATATCTGTATGTAGGGAGCTCCCCCTAGTGGTGGCTGTATATATCTGTATGTAGTGTGCTCCCCCTAGTGATGGCTGTATATATCTATATGTAGTGAGCTCCCCTTAGTGGTGGCTGTATATATATCTGTATGTAGTGAGCTCCCCCTAGTGGTGGCTGTATATATCTGTATGTAGTGTGCTCCCCCTAGTGATGGCTGTATATATCTATATGTAGTGAGCTTCCCCTAGTGGTGGCTGTATATATCTGTATAGAGTGAGCTCCCCCTAGTGGTGGCTGTATATATCTGTATGTAGTGAGCTCCCTCTAGTGGTGGCTATATATATCTGTATGTAGTGAGCTTCCCCTAGTGGTGGCTGTATATATCTGTATGTAGTGAGCTCCTCCTAGTGGTGGCTGTATATATCTGTATGTAGTGAGCTCCCCCTAGTGGTGACTGTATATATCTGTATGTAGGGAGCTCCCCCTAGTGGTGACTGTATATATCTGTATGTAGTGAGCTCCCTCTAGTGGTGGCTGTATATATCTGTATGTAGTGAGCTTCCCCTAGTGGTGGCTGTATATATCTGTATGTAGTGAGCTCCCCCTAGTGGTGGCTGTATATATCTGTATGTAGTGAGCTCCCCCTAGTGGTGGCTGTATATATCTGTATGTAGTGAGCTTCCCCTAGTGGTGGCTGTATATATCTGTATAGAGTGAGCTCCCCCTAGTGGTGGCTGTATATATCTGTATGTAGTGAGCTCCCCCTAGTGGTGACTGTATATATCTGTGTAGCGTGAGCTCCCTCTAGTGGTGGCTGTATATATCTGTATAGAGTGAGCTCCCCCTAGTGGTCGGTGGGATGCCGTAGAGATACATTATGGAATTAATGTACACAAACCTTTAGAACTGAACATATCCGATGCTTCTACACAGGAAAGCTCATGGCTAGTGAATGGAGGTGGAGCGATCCGGGGATCATTCTAGCCGCCTCGTCCATTCACTGTTCATACTGGCTGCTTACAGCGGCCGATTATTCATTAGGTGCAGCAACTGAACAACCAACTAATTCATCGACCGATCACTGACTCAACTGCACAGTGAAGGCAGAGCTGACAGGTAGCAGAGGTAGTGCTGCTGAGTCAGTCTAGAATCCGAGGGCTGTCAGCAGCGGCTCTACACTTACCAGAATGCCAATGTTCTGCTGCCCAGACCTCCGCAGCCAACTGCTGGTCTCTAAAATGGCCAGTAAGGCGGCCAAGGAGCCCAACACCCCGATGGCGATCTGAGGAAGACGAGTCAGAGGGACACAAACAGAATGAAAGGTTTCACATTGTAGGATTCTTTGGGATTAGTGCAGATTATGGCTGCAACCAAACGTGTACAGTAACTCTGCTTGCTCTCAATGAATATTTACATCCAGAGGCTGAAAATCTAACATTTCTCCCAGCTGAGGGTTTGTTACAATGCATCCAGTCTGGACAATCCTCTGTGATACAAAGCTCCTGGACTCCAGAATGATACATTGTAACAAACAGAAGGGACATGGCAACCTGACAGATCATAGTGCAACAAACCCTCAGCTGGGAGAATGACTAGGCCAGGACAGGTCTCCAGCCTCTGGATGTAAGGAAGAATGCTGCCATTCACTGACAGCAAGCAACGATCAAAGTAGATTATACAACAAATTGGGATTTTAGTTTTCACGAAAAAAACAAACTCTGGATAGAAGTTATGAAGCTCCCGGCGGGGGCCGACGCAGCGAACGGAGGCGCACGCTTCTGCGCACATCAGGGGCCTCCGGGGCCGCGCGAGCGCCTACACGAGGATCTACAACTAGGAGCTGCGCTAGATTTCTGACATCCTTTATTTCGACTGTCGGGCCGCTGCGCCCTTGTAACCCCCACAAGCCACGCCCACTGCATTAAACTTAAAAAAGGTGCAACTTGTTCACCCCAGTGGAGCACCAAAACGTGGGCTGTATTAACCCCTCGAGGACCAGGCACTTTTCATGGATTTCCCCATCTGGTGGTTCTACGGCCCCATTTTGCTTCCTACTAATGCCATTTTTGTGGCGTTTCTTCTGCGGCGCACAGGGCCATTTTTTTAGATCTTTTTCACTGACTTTTTTTCCTTTTTTGGGAGGTTAAAAACGTAAAAAAAAAGTTTTCTTAAAATTAGTATATTTACGTTAACATGAAATATGGGAGGGGCTTCTCATGTTGATATATAACTTGTACGGCTTTGGGTCATTTTCCTCTTTTTGTATATATTTTTACTTTATTCTGTAGTTTTTTTTACCTATTTTTGTTACCATCTATGACGTCATCGAAGGCCTCTGGGGGTCGCTCGCTCACCTGGGCTTTTTTCCCCACTTTTCTACTGTATCTGGAGCATTCATAGGAGCCCCCAGTAGTGACTGATTGGGGTCTGCAGGGACCCTGCAGCTCTGCTGTGACAGGGGGCTTCCGGGGGTCTCGTGATCGCCGGGTCACATAGGGGAAGTAATACCTGCACTTTTTAGAGCTTCTCCCTTCTCCTCCGGGTCCCGGCTGTGTCTGACAGCTGAAGGCCCGACCTGTTCCTGCTTGATTGCAGCAGCGGAGGCTTTAATCCTGCGCCGTACATCCGCTATCAGCAGGGGTTAAAGCCCCGGACCGAGCGCCGTATATATACCGCACTTGGTCCTTAAGGGGTTAACAGCAGTTTCAGCCTCATAAATTCCCTCCCGTCTTTGTGTTCTGTAAAGATGGCGTCACTTACCACCGTGTCCAGTTTATTCGTCCCCTCGCCCTGCGCGTACGTGACGGCAAAGGAAACCTGATGGGAATCAAGCACAAAGGCCGCGGTCAGAACACCATAAGAAAGTCAGTAGAGATATCGGAGCCCCCTGGATGAACTCTTCTACTCCGATCACAGCCAGAGCTGCAGGCAGAATGTTATAATACATGACCCGCTGGGGCGCACGGTGGGAGTTGTAGTGCTGTATATTTCATGCATAAGCACTACATCACCCAGCATGCTTCTGTCACAGTACTGGTCAGATGCAGCTCTGGATGTGATTGGAGTACAAGATGTAACTTAGGAACATACAAGTCAAAAAGTTGGGGAGTAAAATGAGGGCTCAGAGCAAAGCATTATGGGAAGTGGCACCTTGTACCTGGGCTGCTGCCTGCAGACTCCGCCTCTCGTATTGTACAGTCAGCTGTATGGGGGGCTCACTGCTGGGGGGGCTGAGCGGTAGGTACACGCTGTAAGGGAGAGGTCATGTGATTAGTGCTGGCGGCGGGCGCAGCTCTTTCGGGGCGCTTGTCATGATATCACCTCAGGGTCAGGCTGGTGGCGACGGTCACATAGGTGGGGTCACTGGAGAGGTTTGCCCCTCTGTAGGAGATGCCGTCAACCAAGAAGAATCTCCGCAGGGCGCTGGCACCGAGAGTCCCTGGGAGAGCAGATGATGTTAGCGGAATACCGCCGGCCGCCATGTTGTGTATGTCACCAGACTGATTGTAGCAGCATACCCCCGGTGCCTCTGATGTTGGCATTCCACACGGGCACCGGCCAGAGCAAGGTGGCACCGCTGCCAGCGCTGTACTGCAGGAACAACTCGTAAAACACGGGCTCCGGAACCTTCCGGAAGAGATCGGCCACCGGCAGCGAACACTGCGGACGACATGAAGCAGCAACGTTAGCGGTCAGCTCTGCCACAGAGACCTCGCTGCTCTCTCTACTGTAGCTGAATGCAATCTATTCTCCTCTGTTATCAGCCACTTCAGGCCAGGAAGAGACTATGTAAGCTATTGTTCCCTGTTACCAGCCATCTCAGGCTGCTGACTACGGGCCCTTGTACATGGGAGACTGTCGGACACTTAAGCGATGAGCGATCCGGTCCTTTAACCCTCTCCAAACCAATTTCCCTGACCCCCATTCTATTTATTCGGGGCGCGCGTTGTGGAATAACTGAACACAAACACATAAAGATGGCCGTCAGGATGATTAGTAACAAAACTGGAGGGGAGTTCAGGGGGTTCCACATCATTTGGGATAATCCTGGAATTCTAAGTATATGATATAACACTATGATACAATGCTATACAGAGGCACCCGATTACTGCATGCAGCGTGTGCGCCCCACACTAAGCAGAAGAGAGCTCTGACGTGGGAGTGCTGTCCTGCATAGTGTAATATATATATACAGAACAGCCTCTGGCATCGGAGCGCTGTCCTGCATTGTGTAATATATATATACAGAACAGCCTCTGGCATCGGAGCGCTGTCCTGCATAGTGTAATATATATATATACACAGAACAGCCTCTGGCATCGGAGCGCTGTCCTGCATAGTGTAATATATATATATATATACAGAACAGCCTCTGGCATCGGAGCGCTGTCCTGCATAGTGTAATATATATATATATATACAGAACAGCCTCTGGCATCGGAGCGCTGTCCTGCATAGTGTAATATATATATACAGAACAGCCTCTGGCATCGGAGCGCTGTCCTGCATAGTGTAATATATATATACAGAACAGCCTCTGGCATCGGAGCGCTGTCCTGCATAGTGTAATATATATATACAGAACAGCCTCTGGCATCGGAGCACTGTCCTGCATTGTGTAATATATATACAGAACAGCCTCTGGCATTGGAGCGCTGTCCTGCATTGTGTAATATATATATACAGAACAGCCTCTGGCATCGGAGCGCTGTCCTGCATTGTGTAATATATATACAGAACAGCCTCTGGCATCGGAGCGCTGTCCTGCATTGTGCAATATATATATACAGAACAGCCTCTGGCATCGGAGCGCTGTCCTGCATTGTGTAATATATATACAGAACAGCCTCTGGCATCGGAGCGCTGTCCTGCATTGTGTAATATATATACAGAACAGCCTCTGGCATCGGAGCACTGTCCTGCATTGTGCAATATATATACAGAACAGCCTCTGGCATCGGAGCGCTGTCCTGCATTGTGTAATATATATATACAGAACAGCCTCTGGCATCGGAGCGCTGTCCTGCATAGTGTAATATATATATATAGAACAGCCTCTGGCATCGGAGCGCTGTCCTGCATTGTGTAATATATATACAGAACAGCCTCTGGCATCGGAGCGCTGTCCTGCATAGTGTAATATATATATATAGAACAGCCTCTGGCATCGGAGCGCTGTCCTGCATTGTGTAATATATATACAGAACAGCCTCTGGCATCGGAGCGCTGTCCTGCATTGTGTAATATATATATATATATACAGAACAGCCTCTGGCATCGGAGCGCTGTCCTGCATTGTGTAATATATATATATATACAGAACAGCCTCTGGCATCGGAGCGCTGTCCTGCATTGTGTAATATATGTATACAGAACAGCCTCTGGCATCGGAGCGCTGTCCTGCATTGTGTAATATATATACAGAACAGCCTCTGGCATCGGAGCGCTGTCCTGCATAGTGTAATATATATATATAGAACAGCCTCTGGCATCGGAGCGCTGTCCTGCATTGTGTAATATATATACAGAACAGCCTCTGGCATCGGAGCGCTGTCCTGCATTGTGTAATATATATATATACAGAACAGCCTCTGGCATCGGAGCGCTGTCCTGCATTGTGTAATATATGTATACAGAACAGCCTCTGGCATCGGAGCGCTGTCCTGCATTGTGTAATATATATATATATACAGAACAGCCTCTGGCATCGGAGCGCTGTCCTGCATAGTGTAATATATATATATATACAGAACAGCCTCTGGCATCGGAGCGCTGTCCTGCATAGTGTAATATATATATACAGAACAGCCTCTGGCATCGGAGCGCTGTCCTGCATTGTGTAATATATATATACAGAACAGCCTCTGGCATCGGAGCGCTGTCCTGCATTGTGTAATATATATATATATATATACAGAACAGCCTCTGGCATCGGAGCACTGTCCTGCATTGTGTAATATATATATATATACAGAACAGCCTCTGGCATCGGAGCGCTGTCCTGCATTGTGTAATATATATATATACAGAACAGCCTCTGGCATCGGAGCGCTGTCCTGCATTGTGTAATATATATATACAGAACAGCCTCTGGCATCGGAGCGCTGTCCTGCATAGTGTAATATATATATATATACAGAACAGCCTCTGGCATCGGAGCGCTGTCCTGCATAGTGTAATATATATATATATACAGAACAGCCTCTGGCATCGGAGCGCTGTCCTGCATAGTGTAATATATATATACAGAACAGCCTCTGGCATCGGAGCGCTGTCCTGCATAGTGTAATATATATATACAGAACAGCCTCTGGCATCGGAGCACTGTCCTGCATTGTGTAATATATATACAGAACAGCCTCTGGCATTGGAGCGCTGTCCTGCATTGTGTAATATATATATACAGAACAGCCTCTGGCATCGGAGCGCTGTCCTGCATTGTGCAATATATATATACAGAACAGCCTCTGGCATCGGAGCGCTGTCCTGCATTGTGTAATATATATACAGAACAGCCTCTGGCATCGGAGCGCTGTCCTGCATTGTGTAATATATATACAGAACAGCCTCTGGCATCGGAGCACTGTCCTGCATTGTGCAATATATATATACAGAACAGCCTCTGGCATCGGAGCGCTGTCCTGCATAGTGTAATATATATATATAGAACAGCCTCTGGCATCGGAGCGCTGTCCTGCATTGTGTAATATATATACAGAACAGCCTCTGGCATCGGAGCGCTGTCCTGCATTGTGTAATATATATACAGTACAGCCTCTGGCATCGGAGCGCTGTCCTGCATTGTGTAATATATATATATATATACAGAACAGCCTCTGGCATCGGAGCGCTGTCCTGCATTGTGTAATATATATATATATACAGAACAGCCTCTGGCATCGGAGCGCTGTCCTGCATTGTGTAATATATATACAGAACAGCCTCTGGCATCGGAGCGCTGTCCTGCATTGTGTAATATATATACAGAACAGCCTCTGGCATCGGAGCGCTGTCCTGCATAGTGTAATATATATATATAGAACAGCCTCTGGCATCGGAGCGCTGTCCTGCATTGTGTAATATATATACAGAACAGCCTCTGGCATCGGAGCGCTGTCCTGCATTGTGTAATATATATATATACAGAACAGCCTCTGGCATCGGAGCGCTGTCCTGCATTGTGTAATATATGTATACAGAACAGCCTCTGGCATCGGAGCGCTGTCCTGCATTGTGTAATATATATATATATACAGAACAGCCTCTGGCATCGGAGCGCTGTCCTGCATAGTGTAATATATATATATATATATATATACAGAACAGCCTCTGGCATCGGAGCGCTGTCCTGCATAGTGTAATATATATATATATATACAGAACAGCCTCTGGCATCGGAGCGCTGTCCTGCATAGTGTAATATATATATATATATACAGAACAGCCTCTGGCATCGGAGCGCTGTCCTGCATAGTGTAATATATATATACAGAACAGCCTCTGGCATCGGAGCGCTGTCCTGCATTGTGTAATATATATATACAGAACAGCCTCTGGCATCGGAGCGCTGTCCTGCATTGTGTAATATATATATATATATACAGAACAGCCTCTGGCATCGGAGCACTGTCCTGCATTGTGTAATATATATATATATATACAGAACAGCCTCTGGCATCGGAGCGCTGTCCTGCATTGTGTAATATATATATATATACAGAACAGCCTCTGGCATCGGAGCGCTGTCCTGCATTGTGTAATATATATATACAGAACAGCCTCTGGCATCGGAGCGCTGTCCTGCATAGTGTAATATATATATATATACAGAACAGCCTCTGGCATCGGAGCGCTGTCCTGCATAGTGTAATATATATATATATACAGAACAGCCTCTGGCATCGGAGCGCTGTCCTGCATAGTGTAATATATATATACAGAACAGCCTCTGGCATCGGAGCGCTGTCCTGCATAGTGTAATATATATATACAGAACAGCCTCTGTCATCGGAGCGCTGTCCTGCATTGTGTAGTATATATATACAGAACAGCCTCTGTCATCGGAGCGCTGTCCTGCATTGTGTAATATATATACAGAACAGCCTCTGGCATTGGAGCGCTGTCCTGCATAGTGTAATATATATATATATACAGAACAGCCTCTGGCATCGGAGCGCTGTCCTGCATTGTGTAATATATATATACAGAACAGCCTCTGGCATCGGAGCGCTGTCCTGCATAGTGTAATATATATATATACAGAACAGCCTCTGGCATCGGAGCGCTGTCCTGCATTGTGTAATATATATATACAGAACAGCCTCTGGCATCGGAGCGCTGTCCTGCATTGTGTAATATATATACAGAACAGCCTCTGGCATCGGAGCACTGTCCTGCATTGTGCAATATATATATATACAGAACAGCCTCTGGCATCGGAGCACTGTCCTGCATTGTGTAATATATATACAGAACAGCCTCTGGCATCGGAGCGCTGTCCTGCATTGTGTAATATATATACAGAACAGCCTCTGGCATCGGAGCACTGTCCTGCATTGTGCAATATATATATATACAGAACAGCCTCTGGCATCGGAGCGCTGTCCTGCATAGTGTAATATATACATATAGAACAGCCTCTGGCATCGGAGCGCTGTCCTGCATTGTGTAATATATATACAGAACAGCCTCTGGCATCGGAGCGCTGTCCTGCATTGTGTAATATATATATATACAGAACAGCCTCTGGCATCGGAGCGCTGTCCTGCATTGTGTAATATATGTATACAGAACAGCCTCTGGCATCGGAGCGCTGTCCTGCATTGTGTAATATATATATATACAGAACAGCCTCTGGCATCGGAGCGCTATCCTGCATAGTGTAATATATATATATATACAGAACAGCCTCTGGCATCAGAGCGCTGTCCTGCATAGTGTAATATATATATACAGAACAGCCTCTGGCATCGGAGCGCTGTCCTGCATTGTGTAATATATATATACAGAACAGCCTCTGGCATCGGAGCGCTGTCCTGCATTGTGTAATATATATATATGTATATATACAGAACAGCCTCTGGCATCGGAGCGCTGTCCTGCATTGTGTAATATATATATATATACAGAACAGCCTCTGGCATCGGAGCGCTGTCCTGCATTGTGTAATATATATACAGAACAGCCTCTGGCATCGGAGCGCTGTCCTGCATTGTGTAATATATATACAGAACAGCCTCTGGCATCGGAGCACTGTCCTGCATTGTGTAATATATATACAGAACAGCCTCTGGCATCGGAGCACTGTCCTGCATTGTGTAATATATATACAGAACAGCCTCTGGCATCGGAGCGCTGTCCTGCATTGTGTAATATATATACAGAACAGCCTCTGGCATCGGAGCGCTGTCCTGCATTGTGTAATATATATATACAGAACAGCCTCTGGCATCGGAGCGCTGTCCTGCATAGTGTAATATATATATATACAGAACAGCCTCTGGCATCGGAGCGCTGTCCTGCATTGTGTAATATATATATACAGAACAGCCTCTGGCATCGGAGCGCTGTCCTGCATTGTGTAATATATATACAGAACAGCCTCTGGCATCGGAGCACTGTCCTGCATTGTGCAATATATATATATACAGAACAGCCTCTGGCATCGGAGCGCTGTCCTGCATTGTGTAATATATATACAGAACAGCCTCTGGCATCGGAGCGCTGTCCTGCATTGTGTAATATATATACAGAACAGCCTCTGGCATCGGAGCACTGTCCTGCATTGTGCAATATATATATATACAGAACAGCCTCTGGCATCGGAGCGCTGTCCTGCATAGTGTAATATATATATATAGAACAGCCTCTGGCATCGGAGCGCTGTCCTGCATTGTGTAATATATATACAGAACAGCCTCTGGCATCGGAGCGCTGTCCTGCATTGTGTAATATATATATATACAGAACAGCCTCTGGCATCGGAGCGCTGTCCTGCATTGTGTAATATATGTATACAGAACAGCCTCTGGCATCGGAGCGCTGTCCTGCATTGTGTAATATATATATATACAGAACAGCCTCTGGCATCGGAGCGCTATCCTGCATAGTGTAATATATATATATATACAGAACAGCCTCTGGCATCAGAGCGCTGTCCTGCATAGTGTAATATATATATACAGAACAGCCTCTGGCATCGGAGCGCTGTCCTGCATTGTGTAATATATATATACAGAACAGCCTCTGGCATCGGAGCGCTGTCCTGCATTGTGTAATATATATATATATATATATACAGAACAGCCTCTGGCATCGGAGCGCTGTCCTGCATTGTGTAATATATATATATATATACAGAACAGCCTCTGGCATCGGAGCGCTGTCCTGCATTGTGTAATATATATACAGAACAGCCTCTGGCATCGGAGCGCTGTCCTGCATTGTGTAATATATATACAGAACAGCCTCTGGCATCGGAGCACTGTCCTGCATTGTGTAATATATATACAGAACAGCCTCTGGCATCGGAGCACTGTCCTGCATTGTGTAATATATATACAGAACAGCCTCTGGCATCGGAGCGCTGTCCTGCATTGTGTAATATATATACAGAACAGCCTCTGGCATCGGAGCGCTGTCCTGCATTGTGTAATATATATATACAGAACAGCCTCTGGCATCGGAGCGCTGTCCTGCATTGTGTAATATATATATACAGAACAGCCTCTGGCATCGGAGCACTGTCCTGCATTGTGTAATATATATATATATATACAGAACAGCCTCTGGCATCGGAGCGCTGTCCTGCATTGTGTAATATATATATATATATATATACAGAACAGCCTCTGGCATCGGAGCGCTGTCCTGCATTGTGTAATATATATATATACAGAACAGCCTCTGGCATCGGAGCGCTGTCCTGCATTGTGTAATATATATACAGAACAGCCTCTGGCATCGGAGCGCTGTCCTGCATAGTGTAATATATATACAGAACAGCCTCTGGCATCGGAGCGCTGTCCTGCATAGTGTAATATATATATATATATACAGAACAGCCTCTGGCATCGGAGCGCTGTCCTGCATTGTGTAATATATATATATATATATATATACAGAACAGCCTCTGGCATCGGAGCACTGTCCTGCATTGTGTAATATATAGTTATGGGGAATAATGTCATCCAATCGCCATTGTACTTTTTTGGAAACCTGCCGATACAATGTATCCAGTCGGCTCGCCGCTAACCTGCTTCATAAAAAGAACAAAAGTGATTGCACAACTATTTGGCCCTGGCCGTTACACACCGCGCTGACGGACACTAACGGCGCAGGTCTTGAAGCTGCATTCCTGCCCGTTAATTCAGTCAGCATCTGATTGGTTGGAGGCGACTTACCTGCTGCGAGGTCTAACTCACCGACAAGTTGTAAAATGTTCCAAATGTAAAGGCAGCATCCAAGATGTCCTGCGAAGACGGACAGAGCTGCGGGAGGGAAGAGGGGAGGGGTCAGTCATAGCCATGTCCACTGGGGGGCTCCACTGCAGTGCCGCCTGCGACTCACCTGTAATGTGCCCCCTTTAAGAACCTCCCAGTCCAAAAACTTTCCACGGACGTCGTACCTCGCCAACCAGAAATGGATCTGCCAGGGATAGAAACCAGAGCCAACATGACTGGACGCACAATGAACATCACCACTCCTGCTACCTCTGCTTGCTGGCAGTGCATGGAAATGTTTTACAGTTCGTATGTTTGCCTCCAGAGGCTGCAGCCCTGCGGGTGCGCTCACACAGGCGGGATCCACATCCAACATCTGACCAACTGATATATTAACACTATAAGCACTGTTTATATCTCACCCGGGCGTTCTTCTGGTAGGACAGGTTGGCCGGCGCGGTGCTGCCCAGCGGGGTCACTGGGCTGTAAATCACAGGTGGGAGGAACACCCCGGGAGGACTGCAGAGAAGAAGCAACACCGAGTCAGGAGGTGCCCCCCACACTATATTACTGGGGGTACGGCAGGTAGCCCCCTCACTCACCGGATGGCGCTGTAGAGCTCGTAGGCTTTGCTGCTGCTGGAGAAGACGTTCATGATCACCATATTAGCGAGGACCTGGCAGGCGGTCGCGTTATTGTAGTCCTGAGAAGATCAGGGGGATTACTCACCGCAGGCCACTCTATACCCTAAATGTCCGCCCCCCCAACATATATACTCAGGAGGGTCCCTCTGAATGTGCGGCGGACCCATGAGAGATCACGGAATTATATCACTCACCCGACACACCACATAACTGGGGTAGAGGTACAGAGACTCCCACAGCGTCACCGGCGCGAGGTCCTGCGGATACAGCGGCAGATACCGGTTAGCTCGCACTTCCTCTAAGCTGAGGTGCAAAAGCTAAATAACTGGATAATGATCCCTTCTGATTTTGTCTCTCCCTTTCTCATCATTTACAGTATTTGCTTGCTGTCAGTGACTGGAAACATTCAATGTTTATACAGATAAGACCCAATACGTCTCACAGCTGCGGGTTGTTACAATGTATCGGGAGAGCTGAGATATGCGTTGCCGTTGCGAACACGAGCGATGTGTCGCCTCCCGGCTGCGCTATTTATTTCTGATAGAATGATGGCCACCGAGACAGAAAGAGAAGCCGTTGCAGGCGATGGGTCAGCGGGGTGCTCACGGGGTCGGAGATATGCGAATGCGGCGTGCGGTTATTAGCGCCTTTTTGTTTGGTGACAAAACAGAAAAATAGGCCAATTTAAGAAAAATGCAAGAGGAGCCGCGGCGCAGATACAGACATGTGACATCACGCACAAGCTGGGTGCGGATACAGACATGTGACATCACACACAAGCTGCGGCGCAGATACAGACATGTGACATCACGCACAAGCTGGGTGCGGATACAGACATGTGACATCACGCACAAGCTGGGTGCGGATACAGACATGTGACATCACGCACAAGCTGGGTGCGGATACAGACATGTGACATCACGCACAAGCTGCGGCGCGGATACAGACATGTGACATCACGCACAAGCTGCGGCGCGGATACAGACATGTGACATCACGCACAAGCTGGGTGCGGATACAGACGTGACATCACGCACAAGCTGGGTGCGCATACAGACATGTGACATCACGCACAAGCTGCGGCGCGGATACAGACATGTGACATCACACACAAGCTGCGGCGCGGATACAGACATGTGACATCACACACAAGCTGCGGCGCGGATACAGACATGTGACATCACGCACAAGCTGCGGCGCGGATACAGACATGTGACATCACGCACAAGCTGCAACACGGATACAGACATGTGACATCACACACAAGCTGCGGCGCGGATACAGACATGTGACATCACGCACAAGCTGCAGCGCGGATACGGACATGTGACATCACGCACAAGCTGCGGCGCGGATACAGACATGTGACATCACGCACAAGCTGGGTGCGGATACAGACATGTGACATCACGCACAAGCTGCGGCGCGGATACAGACATGTGACATCACGCACAAGCTGCGGCGCGGATACAGACATGTGACATCACGCACAAGCTGCGGCGCGGATACAGACATGTGACATCACGCACAAGCTGCAACACGGATACAGACATGTGACATCACGCACAAGCTGCGGCGCGGATACAGACATGTGACATCACGCACAATCTGCGGCGCGGATACAGACATGTGACATCACACACAAGCTGCGGCGCAGAAAAGGACATGTGACATCACGCACAAACTGCGCCGCAGACACAGACATGTGACATCACGCACAAGCCGCGGCGCAGATACAGATATGTGACATCACGCACGAGCCTCGGCGCAGATACAGACATGTGACATCACACACGAGCCTCGGCGCAGATACAGACATGTGACATCACGCACAAGCTGCGGAGCAGATACAGACATGTGACATCACGCACGAGCTGCGGAGCAGATACAGACATGTGACATCACGCATGAGCAGCGGCGCTGCATCGTCCTCGTGTGTAAATATCGCATTACCTGTTTGGGGACGGGAAGACAGAGGCCTCCGCTCTGCAGAGAGATGAAGGAGGAGTCAGTAGAGGCGGCGGCCCTGCGGACGGCATCGTATGAGGACACTTACCTGCTGGTTGGCAGGGCAGCTGCAGTTACTGCCGTAGGTCGGCGGACATAGTTCACAGCTGGAAGAAAGACAATGTGATACATTGTAACCACTGATGTCCTGTGAAGCACGCTGACGGCCGGCGTTATGGGAACTTACCGGTCTCCGGCTGCGCTCGGCCGCGTCCCTCCCCCGCACACCACGCACCGCGACGTTTTATCTACTAGGTTTTCCTCTAAAAGAAAAATGTAAAAATAAAACCTATAAAAACAGGTAAAAATCTGCGGGTGATCCGGGAGTAGAGGCGGTCAGTCCCACCGACCTACCTCTAGCTTCACCACTGCTACAGCTGCAGCGGCCACCATCACACCGCAGGCAGGTCCGCCGGTCCACCGAGACCACCTCGTGCTACGGAAGGAAACGCAGTGATAACTACCTGAGGGGTCCGCCATCGGCCGCGGGCAGCGTGTCAGCGCTGGGGGCGGACCTCTTCCTAGAGAGGCTCTTTACTTCCTGGGACAGCTGGGTGACAACATGCAGGAGGGCGCCGGTCACCCAGGTCGCACTGCAGACATACAGCGTATGCCACACGAGGCGCGGGTACTTACAGGTTGGCACTGACTGCAGTTGACTTGGGGAGATCCCAGGTCCTCGACGGCAAAACCAGCCGGACAGGAGCAACGGAGACCTAAAACCGGAAGAGACAGCTGAGGCAGCGAACGGCAGTCACAAGACCTAAGACGAACCGCGAGCGGCGATGTGGGGACGCTCCACCAGCACCTTGATGTCTGCTCCTCAGTAGGTAGTGGAGCCAGGAGAGCGCCCCCCGATGATGGCAAATACAGCTGACAGGTACAGGTCACAGCGGTTGGCACCTCCTGGCTGGGGCAATACGGGGCATGCTGGGAGTTGCAGTCCTGCTGGGGTCGCTCTAAGGGGCATGCTGAAAGTTGTAGTCCTGCTGGGGTCACTCTACGGGGCATGCTGGAAGTCGTACTCCTGCTGGGGTCGCTCTACGGAGCATGCTGGAAGTTGTAGTCCTGCTAGGGTCGCTCTACTGTGCATGCTAGGAGTTGTACTCCTGCTGGGGTCGCTCTACGGGGCATGCTGGAAGTTGTAGTCCTGCTGCGGTCGCTCTACGGGGCATGCTGGAAGTTGTAGTCCTGCTGGGGTCGCTCTACTGTGCATGCTGGGAGTTGTACTCCTGCTGGGGTCGCTCTACGGGGCATGCTGGGACTTGTAGTCCTGCTGGGGTCGCTCTAAGGGGCATGCTGGAAGTTGTAGTCCTGCTGGGGTCGCTCTACGGGGCATGCTGGAAGTCGTACTCCTGCTGGGGTCGCTCTACGGAGCATGCTGGGAGTTGTAGTCCTGCTAGGGTCGCTCTACTGTGCATGCTAGGAGTTGTACTCCTGCTGGGGTCGCTCTACGGGGCATGCTGGAAGTTGTAGTCCTGCTGGGGTCGCTCTACGGGGCATGCTGGAAGTTGTAGTCCTGCTGGGGTCGCTCTACTGTGCATGCTGGGAGTTGTACTCCTGCTGGGGTCGCTCTACGGGGCATGCTGGGAGTTGTAGTCCTTCTAGGGTCGCTCTAAAGGGCATACTGGGAGTTGTACTCCTGCTGGGGTCGCTCTACGGGGCATGCTGGGAGTTGTAGTCTTCCTGAGGTCACTCTACGGGGCATGCTGGGAGTTGTAGTCTTGCTGGGGTCGCTCTACAGGGCATGCTGGGAGTTGTAGTCCTGCTGGGGGTCGCTCTACGGGGCATGCTGGGAGTTGTAGTCCTGCTGGGGTCACTGTACGGGGCATGCTGGAAGTTGTAGTCCTGCTGGGGTCACTCTACGGGGCATGCTGGAAGTTGTAGTCCTGCTAGGGTCGCTCTACGGAGCATGCTGGGAGTTGTAGTCCTGCTAGGGTCACTCTACTGTGCATGCTAGGAGTTGTACTCCTGCTGGGGTCGCTCTACGGGGCATGCTGGGAGTTGTAGTCCTTCTAGGGTCGCTCTATAGGGCATACTGGGAGTTGTAGTCCTGCTGGGGTCAATATACGGGGCATGCTGGGAGTTGTACTCCTGCTGGGGTCGCTCTACGGGGCATGCTGGCAGTTGTAGTCTTGCTGGGGTCGCTCTACGGGGCATGCTGGGAGTTGCAGTCTTGCTGGGGTCGCTCTACGGGGCATGCTGGGAGTTGTAGTCCTGCTGGGGGTCGCTCTATGGGGCATGCTGGGAGTTGTAGTCCTGCTGGGGGTCGCTCTACGGGGCATGCTGGGAGTTGTAGTCCTGCTAAGGTCGCTCTACAGTGCATGCTGGGAGTTGTAGTCCTGCTAAGGTCGCTCTACAGTGCATGCTGGGAGTTGTAGTCCTGCTGGGGTCGCTCTATGGGGCATGCTGGGAGTTGTAGTCTTGCTGGGGTCGCTCTACGGGGCATGCTGGGAGTTGCAGTCTTGCTGGGGTCGCTCTACGGGGCATGCTGGGAGTTGTAGGCCTGCTGGGGGTCGCTCTACGAGGCATGCTGGGAGTTGTAGTCCTGCTGGGGGGTCGCTCTACGGGGCATGCTGGGAGTTGTAGTCCTGCTGGGGTCACTGTACGGGGCATGCTGGGAGTTGTAGTCCTGCTGGGGTCAATATACGGGGCATGCTGGGAGTTGTAGTCCTGCTAGGGTCGCTCTACGGGGCATGCTGGGAGTTGTAGTCCTGCTGGGGTCGCTCTACAAGGCATGCTGGGAGTTGTAGTCCTGCTGGGGTCGCTCTACAGGGCATGCTGGGAGTTGTAGTCCTGCTGGGGTCGCTCTACAGGGCATGCTGGAAGTTTTAGTCCTGCTGCGGTTGCTCTACGGGGCATGCTGGGAGTTGTAGTCCTGCTGGGGTCGCTCTACGGGGCATGCTGGGAGTTGTAGTCCTGCTGCGATTGCTCTACGGGGCATGCTGGGAGTTGTAGTCCTGCTGGGCCTCTATACGGGGCATGCTGGGAGTTGTAGTCCTGCTGGGGTCACTCTTCGGGGCATGCTGGGAGTTGTAGTCCTGCTGGGGTCGCTCTACGGGGCATGCTGGGAGTTGTAGTCCTGCTGGGGTCACTCTACGGGGCATGCTGGGAGTTGTAGTCCTGCTGGGCCTCTGTACGGGGCATGCTGGGAGTTGTAGTCCTGCTGGGGTCGCTCTACAGGGCATGCTGGGAGTTGTAGTCCTGCTGCGGTTGCTCTACGGGGCATGCTGGGAGTTGTAGTCCTGCTGGGGTCGCTCTACGGGGCATGCTGGGAGTTGTAGTCCTGCTAGGGTCGCTCTACGCGGCATGCTGGGAGTTGTAGTCCTGCTGTGGTCGCTCTACGGGGCATGCTGGGAGTTGTAGTCCTGCTGGGGTCACTCTTCGGGGCATGCTGGGAGTTGTAGTCCTGCTGGGGTCGCTCTACGGGGCATGCTGGGAGTTGTAGTCCTGCTGGGGTCACTCTACGGGGCATGCTGGGAGTTGTAGTCCTGCTGGGCCTCTGTACGGGGCATGCTGGGAGTTGTAGTCCTGCTGGGGTCGCTCTACAGGGCATGCTGGGAGTTGTAGTCCTGCTGCGGTTGCTCTACGGGGCATGCTGGGAGTTGTAGTCCTGCTGGGGTCGCTCTACGGGGCATGCTGGGAGTTGTAGTCCTGCTAGGGTCGCTCTACGGGGCATGCTGGGAGTTGTAGTCCTGCTAGGGTCGCTCTACGGGGCATGCTGGGAGTTGTAGTCCTGCTGGGGTCACTCTACGGGGCATGCTGGGAGTTGTAGTCCTGCTGGGGTCACTCTACAGGGCATGCTGGGAGTTGTAGTCCTGCTGGGGTCACTCTACAGGGCATGCTGGGAGTTGTAGTCCTGCTGGGCCTCTATACGGGGCATGCTGGGAGTTGTAGTCCTGCTGGGGTCGCTCTACAGGGCATGCTGGGAGTTGTAGTCCTGCTGGGGTCGCTCTACGGGGCATGCTGGGAGTTGTAGTCCTGCTGGGGTCGCTCTACAGGGCATGCTGGGAGTTGTAGTCCTGCTGGGGTCGCTCTACGGTGCATGCTGGGAGTTGTAGTCCTGCTAGGGTCGCTCTACGGGGCATGCTGGGAGTTGTAGTCCTGCTGGGGTCGCTCTACTGTGCATGCTAGGAGTTGTACTCCTGCTGGGGTCGCTCTACGGGGCATGCTGGAAGTTGTAGTCCTGCTGCGGTCGCTCTACGGGGCATGCTGGAAGTTGTAGTCCTGCTGGGGTCGCTCTACTGTGCATGCTGGGAGTTGTACTCCTGCTGGGGTCGCTCTACGGGGCATGCTGGGACTTGTAGTCCTGCTGGGGTCGCTCTAAGGGGCATGCTGGAAGTTGTAGTCCTGCTGGGGTCGCTCTACGGGGCATGCTGGAAGTCGTACTCCTGCTGGGGTCGCTCTACGGAGCATGCTGGGAGTTGTAGTCCTGCTAGGGTCGCTCTACTGTGCATGCTAGGAGTTGTACTCCTGCTGGGGTCGCTCTACGGGGCATGCTGGAAGTTGTAGTCCTGCTGGGGTCGCTCTACGGGGCATGCTGGAAGTTGTAGTCCTGCTGGGGTCGCTCTACTGTGCATGCTGGGAGTTGTACTCCTGCTGGGGTCGCTCTACGGGGCATGCTGGGAGTTGTAGTCCTTCTAGGGTCGCTCTAAAGGGCATACTGGGAGTTGTACTCCTGCTGGGGTCGCTCTACGGGGCATGCTGGGAGTTGTAGTCTTCCTGAGGTCGCTCTACGGGGCATGCTGGGAGTTGTAGTCTTGCTGGGGTCGCTCTACAGGGCATGCTGGGAGTTGTAGTCCTGCTGGGGGTCGCTCTACGGGGCATGCTGGGAGTTGTAGTCCTGCTTGGGTCACTGTACGGGGCATGCTGGAAGTTGTAGTCCTGCTGGGGTCACTCTACGGGGCATGCTGGAAGTTGTAGTCCTGCTAGGGTCGCTCTACGGAGCATGCTGGGAGTTGTAGTCCTGCTAGGGTCACTCTACTGTGCATGCTAGGAGTTGTACTCCTGCTGGGGTCGCTCTACGGGGCATGCTGGGAGTTGTAGTCCTTCTAGGGTCGCTCTATAGGGCATACTGGGAGTTGTAGTCCTGCTGGGGTCAATATACGGGGCATGCTGGGAGTTGTACTCCTGCTGGGGTCGCTCTACGGGGCATGCTGGCAGTTGTAGTCTTGCTGGGGTCGCTCTACGGGGCATGCTGGGAGTTGCAGTCTTGCTGGGGTCGCTCTACGGGGCATGCTGGGAGTTGTAGTCCTGCTGGGGGTCGCTCTACGGGGCATGCTGGGAGTTGTAGTCCTGCTGGGGGTCGCTCTACGGGGCATGCTGGGAGTTGTAGTCCTGCTAAGGTCGCTCTACAGTGCATGCTGGGAGTTGTAGTCCTGCTAAGGTCGCTCTACAGTGCATGCTGGGAGTTGTAGTCCTGCTGGGGTCGCTCTATGGGGCATGCTGGGAGTTGTAGTCTTGCTGGGGTCGCTCTACGGGGCATGCTGGGAGTTGCAGTCTTGCTGGGGTCGCTCTACGGGGCATGCTGGGAGTTGTAGGCCTGCTGGGGGTCGCTCTACGAGGCATGCTGGGAGTTGTAGTCCTGCTGGGGGGTCGCTCTACGGGGCATGCTGGGAGTTGTAGTCCTGCTGGGGTCACTGTACGGGGCATGCTGGGAGTTGTAGTCCTGCTGGGGTCAATATACGGGGCATGCTGGGAGTTGTAGTCCTGCTAGGGTCGCTCTATGGGGCATGCTGGGAGTTGTAGTCCTGCTGGGGTCGCTCTACAAGGCATGCTGGGAGTTGTAGTCCTGCTGGGGTCGCTCTACAGGGCATGCTGGGAGTTGTAGTCCTGCTGGGGTCGCTCTACAGGGCATGCTGGAAGTTTTAGTCCTGCTGCGGTTGCTCTACGGGGCATGCTGGGAGTTGTAGTCCTGCTGGGGTCGCTCTACGGGGCATGCTGGGAGTTGTAGTCCTGCTGCGATTGCTCTACGGGGCATGCTGGGAGTTGTAGTCCTGCTGGGCCTCTATACGGGGCATGCTGGGAGTTGTAGTCCTGCTGGGGTCGCTCTACAGGGCATGCTGGGAGTTGTAGTCCTGCTGTGGTCGCTCTACGGGGCATGCTGGGAGTTGTAGTCCTGCTGGGGTCACTCTTCGGGGCATGCTGGGAGTTGTAGTCCTGCTGGGGTCGCTCTACGGGGCATGCTGGGAGTTGTAGTCCTGCTGGGGTCACTCTACGGGGCATGCTGGGAGTTGTAGTCCTGCTGGGCCTCTGTACGGGGCATGCTGGGAGTTGTAGTCCTGCTGGGGTCGCTCTACAGGGCATGCTGGGAGTTGTAGTCCTGCTGCGGTTGCTCTACGGGGCATGCTGGGAGTTGTAGTCCTGCTGGGGTCGCTCTACGGGGCATGCTGGGAGTTGTAGTCCTGCTAGGGTCGCTCTACGGGGCATGCTGGGAGTTGTAGTCCTGCTAGGGTCGCTCTACGGGGCATGCTGGGAGTTGTAGTCCTGCTGGGGTCACTCTACGGGGCATGCTGGGAGTTGTAGTCCTGCTGGGGTCACTCTACAGGACATGCTGGGAGTTGTAGTCCTGCTGGGGTCACTCTACAGGGCATGCTGGGAGTTGTAGTCCTGCTGGGCCTCTATACGGGGCATGCTGGGAGTTGCAGTCCTGCTGGGGTCGCTCTACAGGGCATGCTGGGAGTTGTAGTCCTGCTGGGGTCGCTCTACGGGGCATGCTGGGAGTTGTAGTCCTGCTGGGGTCGCTCTACAGGGCATGCTGGGAGTTGTAGTCCTGCTGCGGATGCTCTACGGGGCATGCTGGGAGTTGTAGTCCTGCTGGGGTCGCTCTACGGTGCATGCTGGGAGTTGTAGTCCTGCTAGGGTCGCTCTACGGGGCATGCTGGGAGTTGTAGTCCTGCTGGGGTCACTCTACGGGGCATGCTGGGAGTTGTAGTCCTGCTCGGGTCGCTCTACAGGGCATGCTGGGAGTTGTAGTCCTGCTGGGGTCGCTCTACGGGGCATGCTGGGAGTTGTAGTCCTGCTGGGGTCGCTCTACGGGGCATGCTGGGAGTTGTAGTCCTGCTGGGGTGGCTCTACAGGGCATGCTGGGAGTTGTAGTCCTGCTGGGGTCGCTCTACAGGGCATGCTGGGAGTTGTAGTCCTGCTGGGCCTCTATACGGGGCATGCTGGGAGTTGTAGTCCTGCTGGGGTCGCTCTACGGGGCATGCTGGGAGTTGTAGTCCTGCTGGGGTCGCTCTACGGGGCATGCTGGGAGTTGTAGTCCTGCTGGGGTTCGCTCTACGGGGCATGCTGGGAGTTGTAGTCTTGCAGGGGTCGCTCTACGGGGCATGCTGGAAGTTGTAGTCCTGCTGGGGTCGCTCTACGGGGCATGCTGGGAGTTGCAGTCTTGCTGGGGTCGCTCTACGGGGCATGCTGGGAGTTGTAGTCCTGCTGGGGTCGCGCTACAAGGCATGCTGGGAGTTGTAGTCCTGCTGGGGTCGCTCTACAGGGCATGCTGGGAGTTGTAGTCCTGCTGGGGTCGCTCTACAGGGCATGCTGGGAGTTGTAGTCCTGCTGGGGTCGCTCTACGGGGCATGCTGGGAGTTGTAGTCCTGCTGGGGTCGCTCTACGGGGCATGCTGGGAGTTGTAGTCCTGCTGGGGTCGCTCTACGGGGCATGCTGGGAGTTGTAGTCCTGCTGGGGTCACTCTACGGGGCATGCTGGGAGTTGTAGTCCTGCTCGGGTCGCTCTACGGGGCATGCTGGGAGTTGTAGTCCTGCTGGGGTCGCTCTACGGGGCATGCTGGGAGTTGTAGTCCTGCTGGGGTCGCTCTACGGGGCATGCTGGGAGTTGTAGTCCTGCTGGGGTCGCTCTACGGGGCATGCTGGGAGTTGTAGTCTTGCAGGGGTCGCTCTACGGGGCATGCTGGGAGTTGTAGTCTTGCAGGGGTCGCTCTACGGGGCATGCTGGGAGTTATAGTCTTGCAGGGGTCGCTCTACGGGGCATGCTGGGAGTTGTAGTCCTGCTGGGGTCGCTCTGCAGTGCATGCTGGGAGTTGTAGTCCTGCTGGGGGTCGCTCTACGGGGCATGCTGGGAGTTGTAGTCTTGCAGGGGTCGCTCTACGGGGCATGCTGGGAGTTGTAGTCCTGCTGGGGTCGCTCTACGGGGCATGCTGGGAGTTGTAGTCCTGCTGGGGTCGCTCTAAGGGGCATGCTGGGAGTTGTAGTCCTGCTGGGGTCACTCTACGGGGCATGCTGGGAGTTGTAGTCCTGCTGGGGTCACTCTACGGGGCATGCTGGGAGTTGTAGTCCTGCTGGGGTCACTCTACGGGGCATGCTGGGAGTTGTAGTCCTGCTGGGGTCGCTCTACGGGGCATGCTGGGAGTTGTAGTCCTGCTAGGGTCGCTCTAAGGGGCATGCTGGGAGTTGTAGTCCTGCTGGGGTCACTCTACGGGGCATGCTGGGAGTTGTAGTCCTGCTGGGCCTCTGTACGGGGCATGCTGGGAGTTGTAGTCCTGCTGGGGTCGCTCTACGGAGTATGCTGGGAGTTGTAGTCCTGCTGGGGTCAATATACGGGGCATGCTGGGAGTTGTAGTCCTGCTGGGGTCAATATACGGGGCATGCTGGGAGTTGTAGTCCAGCTGGAGTCGCTCTACGGAGCATGCTGGGAGTTGTAGTCCTGCTGGGGTCGCTCTACTGTGCATGCTGGGAGTTGTAGTCCTGCTGGGGTCGCTCTACTGTGCATGCTGGGAGTTGTAGTCCTGCTGGGGTCGCTCTACGGGGCATGCTGGGAGTTGTAGTCCTGCTGGGCCTCTATACGGGGCATGCTGGGAGTTGTAGTCTTGCTGGGGTCACTCTACGGGGCATGCTGGGAGTTGTAGTCCTGCTGGGGTCGCTCTACAGGGCATGCTGGGAGTTGTAGTCCTGCTGGGGTCGCTCTACAGGGCATGCTGGGAGTTGTAGTCCTGCTGGGCCTCTGTACGGGGCATGCTGGGAGTTGTAGTCCTGCTGGGGTCGCTCTACGGAGTATGCTGGGAGTTGTAGTCCTGCTGGGGTCAATATACGGGGCATGCTGGGAGTTGTAGTCCTGCTGGGGTCAATATACGGGGCATGCTGGGAGTTGTAGTCCAGCTGGAGTCGCTCTACGGAGCATGCTGGGAGTTGTAGTCCTGCTGGGGTCGCTCTACTGTGCATGCTGGGAGTTGTAGTCCTGCTGGGGTCGCTCTACTGTGCATGCTGGGAGTTGTAGTCCTGCTGGGGTCGCTCTACGGGGCATGCTGGGAGTTGTAGTCCTGCTGGGCCTCTATACGGGGCATGCTGGGAGTTGTAGTCTTGCTGGGGTCACTCTACGGGGCATGCTGGGAGTTGTAGTCCTGCTGGGGTCGCTCTACAGGGCATGCTGGGAGTTGTAGTCCTGCTGGGGTCGCTCTACAGGGCATGCTGGGAGTTGTAGTCCTGCTGGGCCTCTGTACGGGGCATGCTGGGAGTTGTAGTCCTGCTGCGGTCGGTATACGTGGGTCGGCTGCGCCTTGCAGTCCCCCCGCTGTCCGCACTCACCGTCGGGGGCGCTCTGGCCGGAGCCGCAGCTGCTGCACGAGTAGCGGGCCGGGTTGTAGAAGCCTCCGCAGCTGCCCGGCCGGATGAGCGAGATGGAGGTGCCGGTCTGCGGCCGGGAGAGGCGGGTGAGGCCGAGGAGCAGCACGAGCAGCGGGCCGCGGGACGCCATGAGCCACAACTACCGTCTCCATAGTAACCGCTCCCCTGGCAACCACGTGACGCCCAACCGCCGCTGCTGGGGCTTGTAGTCCTCCTCGGAGTCTCTGACACAGAACGGGGATGAAGCGGCTGATAACAGAGAACTGACTGAGAGATAATGGATGCGGCTGACCAATCAGGGGGCGACGTAACACCCCGTCAGAGTGAGGACTACTACTCCCAGCATCCAGACAAGGGATTATAACTGTGAGCACCAGGGGGCGACATAACACCCATTCAGAGGAAAGACTACTACTCCCAGCATCCAGACGAGTGATTCCAACTGTGAGCACCAGGAGGCGACATAATATCCATTCAGAGGAAGGACTACTACTCCCAGCATCCAGACGAGTGATCCCACCTGTGAACACCAGGGGACGACATAACACCCATTCAGAGGAAGGACTACTACTCCCAGCATCCAGACGAGTGATCCCACCTGCGAGGACAAGGGGGCGACATAACGCCCCGTCAGAGGAAGGACTACTACTCCCAGCATCCAGATGAGGAAACTACCCTGTGAGCACCAGGGGGCGACATAACACCCCGTCAGAAGAAGGACTACTACTCCCAGCATCCAGGTGAGGAAACTACCCTGTGAGCACCAGGGGGCGACGTAACACCCTGTCGGAAGGACTACTACTCCAGGCGAAGGATTCCAACTGCTAGCACAAAGGGACGACGTAACACCCCGGCAGAAGAAGGACTACTACTGCCAGCGCCTAGGCGAGGGTTCTCATCTGCGACCGACGTAACACCCTGTCAGAGGGAGGACTACTACCCCCAGTATCCAGATGAGGGATCCCACTGGCGGACACCAGGGGGCGACATAACACACCGTCAGAGAAAGGACTACTACTCCCTGTATGTAGACGAGGGATCCCACCTGCGAGCACCAGGGAGCGATGTAACACCCTCTCAGAGGAAGGACTACTACTCCCAGCATCCAGGTGAGGAATCCCACCTGTGAGCACCAGGGGGCGACGTAACACCCCGTCAGAGGGAGGACTACTGCTACACCTGCGATCGACGTAACACCTCGTCAGAGAAAGGACTACTACTCCCAGCATCCAGGCGAGGGATCCCACCTGCGAACACCAGGGGGCGACGTACCACCCCGTCAGAGAAAGGACTACTACTCCCAGCGTCCAGACGAGGGATCCCACCTGCGAACACCAGGGGGCGACGTAACACCCCGTCAGAGGAAGGACTACGACTCCCAGCATCCAGACGAGGGATCCCACCTGCGAACACCAGGGGGCGACGTAACACCCCGTCAGTGGGAGGACTACCACTCCCAGCATCCAGACGAGGGATCCCACCTGCGAACACCAGGGGGCGACGTAACACCCCGTCAGAGGGAGGACTACTACTCCCAGCATCCAGACGAGGGATCCCACCTGCGAACACCAGGGGGCGACGTAACACCCCGTCAGAGGGAGGACTACTACTCCCAGCATCCAGATGAGGGATCCTCCCTGCGACGAAACAATATTATACAGGAATAAAAATAAAATAAATCCCAGCCTTTTTTTACCCAGAAGTCCCTTTTCTATAAGCGGATCTCGTTTCGCCGCTCTTCCCGCTGCACAGCGTATTTCCCGCCCCTGGCGCCGTGTGATGTATCCTCTTGTATCCCCCGGCGCCGTGTGATGTATCCTCTTGTATCCCCCGGCGCCGTGTGATGTACCCTCTTGTATCCCCCGGCGCCGTGTGATGTACCCTCTTGTATTCCCCGGCGCCGTGTGATGTACCCTCTTGTATCCCCCGGCGCCGTGTGATGTATCCTCTTGTATCCCCCGGCGCCGTGTGATGTATCCTCTTGTATCCCCCGGCGCCGTGTGATGTATCCTCTTGTATCCCCCGGCGCCGTGTGATGTATCCTCTTTTATCCCCCGGCGCCGTGTGATGTATCCTCTTGTATCCCCCGGCGCCGTGTGATGTACCCTCTTGTATCCCCCGGCGCCGTGTGATGTACCCTCTTGTATCCCCCGGCGCCGTGTGATGTATCCTCTTGTATCCCCCGGCGCCGTGTGATGTATCCTCTTGTATCCCCCGGCGCCGTGTGATGTACCCTCTTGTATCCCCCGGCGCCGTGTGATGTACCCTCTTGTATCCCCCGGCGCCGTGTGATGTATCCTCTTGTATCCCCCGGCGCCGTGTGATGTATCCTCTTGTATCCCCCGGCGCCGTGTGATGTACCCTCTTGTATCCCCCGGCGCCGTGTGATGGCGCGTCGTGTCGCGCTCCGAGACGTAGGTTTCCTTGTATCTTTTTTAGGGTTCAGATGTTTTTTCATCACTTTTTTCCGTTTTCTTAAGGATGGAGCCGCCGGCGCTGCGCTTCATCATTCTGCTCTTCAGCGGCGCCGGCGGACACGTTACCGCGGATAGCAGATGTCTGCGCAGTGTGTTACGCGGCTGGCGGGGCCGAATAGCAGGACAGAGATGGCAGACATGGTGGTCTTCAATGAGCCCCCGGCTGCTCGGGCAGCACATCACACAATCGTGTCGCGGCGCCTCGTCTAGCTGCTTGTACCGTGGTTACTGTTGCCTGCAGCATCCAAGAGGATCCGTGAACAGCAGGGCGGCGCCGAGTGCTACACAAATCACACCCTGCATTGGACCCAGAAGTGGACGGGCCTCTCGGGGAACCAGCGAATCCCTTGGGGGGCACCCAATCACTCCTTAACGAAGCCTCCATTGTATTTAAATAAGAGCCATGTGCCACCCTGACGCTGTTGGCACACAAACCTGGCTGCATCTCTTGGAGTGCAGGGCCCCGGAGAACCTGTTCCCTGACACAGAGGGCCCCGCCTCCAGAACAAACCCCACCACAAGGTCACGCAGCACTGTTGGGTTGCCACGGCCATCAGATGCCAGTCAACAGTATCTGGGCCTCCCATGACCTATCATAGCATGAAGTAATAATAATACACTGCAATGCAGAATTACTGCAGTGTATCATTTGAGTGATCTTGAGATTGCAGGTTCAAGTCCCCTCCAGGGACATCAAAAAAGTGTAATGCTTCTGCAGCGCCAACTATTGGAAGGCAGCATTCCTGCAGGTCAATGTTAGACTCTTTATACAAGCCTTGTAACAATGGCTGGGAATTGAAAGCCGAGCCAGACTCCATCCACAGCCAGCTGTTTCGGGTTGTTCGCCCCTCATCAGCGTGCAGTAGGCTTCCGGCTTGGCTGGTGAGGGGCCTGGGACGCGGTTCAGGAACGCCATCTTCTGTGTACGCTGTGGCGCTGTATGCCGCCGGTATAATATGCTCCGCGGACCCACAAACCACCAATAAGGAAAACGCACATCCTGATGGCACACGGACCAGCGGGGCACGCAACCCATTATTACCCACTGTCAGAGAAGAGTAGGGCGTCCAGTGTGTGGGGCTCCATGAGCAGCGCCCTCTGCTGGCTGGGGTTGTGTCCGAATATGCGGCACGTCGTCAAATGTCAGTTCTCGTTTATCCCTGTTCTTTGTAACCTCCAAAAGATGCGGCGCTGGCACATTCTTGTTGGCGTAGCCGTGCCCATCTTTAACCCCTAAGGCGCTGCCCTTACTTCCCCATGCAGTGTAGCGGGCGGAGGGCTTGTTGTGTTTTTCATGACGAGTCGTAGATTTCAGTGATGTTATGTACTGAAAAGTGTAAAAAAAAGATTCTAAGTGGAGGGAAATGCAGAAATAACGCAATCGCTCCATCTCTGGGGTGGTGTGCGCCCTGCAGCAGTGACTGTCCGGTGCCATCACTGCCACACCAAATGTATGGGGGGGGGGGGGGGGGCTAGCTTACTACTGTTAAAAACCAACATCTTCTGCCGCTGGAATCCATTGTATTGCTCTGTCAGTCTGGTTGTGCGAGGCTCGTTGTGTTGCAGGACATGCAGGTTATACCGGCACCCTGAGAAGGACGGGCACATTCTGCATCACTTTTTATAAAAAGGAACTACTGGGTCCTGAGAATCAGCGTGCTTCTGTGAGCAGTAGTGGAAGGTGGAGTGATCTTGTATATACGCACTAAGCTCAGCTCCAGTACCGTATCTATGTCGGAACCTTGGTATGGATGCTGTAACCTGTATACGGGTGGGAATAGAGGCTTTAGTAACCTGTTGTACCACCTCTAGCTTAGATACAAGATGTGATACGGACGGTCATTGAGGCTCTAATACCCAGTTGTACCGCCTCTAGCTTAGATACCAGATGTAATACGAGGGAGGAAGGAACCGCATGGAGGCTCTAGTACCCTGTTCTACCACTTCTAGCTTAGATACAAGATGTGATACAGGCATGGAGGCTATAGTACCCTCTTGTATCCAAGCTAGAGGCGGTACAACAAAGTACTAGAGCCTCTATATCCCCTGTATCACATCTTGTATCCAAGCTAGAGGCGGTACAACAGAGTACTAGAGCCTCCATGCCCACCTGTATCACATCTTGTATCCAAGCTAGAGGCGGTACAACAGAGTACTAGAGCCTCCATGCCCACCTGTATCACATCTTGTATCCAAGCTAGAGGCGGTACAACAGAGTACTAGAGCCTCCATGCCCACCTGTATCACATCTTGTATCCAAGCTAGAGGTGGAGCAAGATGTGATATGGAGGGGGATGGGGGGGGGAATGGAGGCTTTAGTACCCTGTTGTATCGCCTCTAGCTTGGATACAAGATGTGATACAGGCTGCATGGAGGCTCTAGTACCCTGTTGTACCGCCTCTAGCTTGGATGCAAGATGTGATACGGGGGCATGGAGGCTCTAGTACCCTGTTGTACCGCCTCTAGCTTGGATACAAGATGAGATACGGGCAGGCATGGAGGCTCTAGTATCCTGTTGTACCGCCTCTAGCTTAGATACAAGATGTGATAGAGGTAGACATGGAGGCTCTAGTATCCTGTTGTACCGCCTCTAGCTTGGATACAAGATGTGATACGGGAGGGCATGGAGGTTCTAGTACCCTGTTGTACCGCCTCTAGCTTGGATACAAAATGTGATACGGGAGGGCATGGAGGCTCTAGTACCTTGTTGTACCGCCTCTAGCTTGGATACAAGATGTGATAGAGGCAGACATGGAGGTTCTAGTACCCTGTTGTACTGCCTCTAGCTTGGATACAAGATGAGATACAGCAGGCATGGAGGCTCTAGTACCCTGTTGTACCGCCTCTAGCTTGGATACAAGATGTGGTAAGGGCAGGCATGGAGGCTCTAGTATCCTGTTGTACCGCCTCTAGCTTAGATACAAGATGTGATAGAGGCAGACATGGAGGCTCTAGTACCCTGTTGTACCGCCTCTAGCTTGGATACAAGATGTGATACAGGGGGGATGGAGGCTCTAGTACCTTGTTGTACCGCCTCTAGCTTGGATACAAGATGTGATACGGCCGGGCATGGAGGCTCTAGTACCCTGTTGTACTGCCTCTAGCTTGGATACAAGATGAGATACAGCAGGCATGGAGGCTCTAGTATCCTGTTGTACCGCCTCTAGCTTGGATACAAGATGTGATACAGGGGGGATGGAGGCTCTAGTACCTTGTTGTACCGCCTCTAGCTTGGATACAAGATGTGATACGGCCGGGCATGGAGGCTCTAGTACCCTGTTGTACTGCCTCTAGCTTGGATACAAGATGTGATACAGGAGGGCATGGAGGCTCTGGTATCCTGTTGTACCGCCTCTAGCTTGGATACAAGATGAGATACAGCAGGCATGGAGGCTCTAGTACCCTGTTGTACCGCCTCTAGCTTAGATACAAGATGAGATACAGCAGGCATGGAGGCTCCAGTATCCTGTTGTACCACCTCTAGCTTAGATACAAGATGTGATACAGCAGGCATGGAGGCTGTAGTACCCTGTTGTACCGCCTCTAGCTTGGATACAAGATGAGATACAGCAGGCATGGAGGCTCTAGTATCCTGTTGTACCGCCTCTAGCTTGGATACAAGATGTGATACAGGGGGGATGGAGGCTCTAGTACCCTGTTGTACCACCTCTAGCTTGGATACAAGATGTGATACGGCCGGGCATGGAGGCTCTAGTACCCTGTTGTACTGCCTCTAGCTTGGATACAAGATGTGATACAGGAGGGCATGGAGGCTCTGGTATCCTGTTGTACCGCCTCTAGCTTGGATACAAGATGAGATACAGCAGGCATGGAGGCTCTAGTACCCTGTTGTACCGCCTCTAGCTTAGATACAAGATGAGATACAGCAGGCATGGAGGCTCCAGTATCTTGTTGTACCACCTCTAGCTTAGATACAAGATGTGATACAGGAGGGCATGGAGGCTCTGGTATCCTGTTGTACCGCCTCTAGCTTGGATACAAGATGAGATACAGCAGGCATGGAGGCTCTAGTACCCTGTTGTACCGCCTCTAGCTTAGATACAAGATGAGATACAGCAGGCATGGAGGCTCCAGTATCTTGTTGTACCACCTCTAGCTTAGATACATGATGTGATACGGCCGGGCATGGAGGCTCTAGTACCCTGTTGTACTGCCTCTAGCTTGGATACAAGATGAGATACAGCAGGCATGGAGGCTCTAGTATCCTGTTGTACCGCCTCTAGCTTGGATACAAGATGTGATACAGGGGGGATGGAGGCTCTAGTACCTTGTTGTACCGCCTCTAGCTTGGATACAAGATGTGATACGGCCGGGCATGGAGGCTCTAGTACCCTGTTGTACTGCCTCTAGCTTGGATACAAGATGTGATACAGGAGGGCATGGAGGCTCTGGTATCCTGTTGTACCGCCTCTAGCTTGGATACAAGATGAGATACAGCAGGCATGGAGGCTCTAGTACCCTGTTGTACCGCCTCTAGCTTAGATACAAGATGAGATACAGCAGGCATGGAGGCTCCAGTATCCTGTTGTACCACCTCTAGCTTAGATACAAGATGTGATACAGCAGGCATGGAGGCTGTAGTACCCTGTTGTACCGCCTCTAGCTTGGATACAAGATGAGATACAGCAGGCATGGAGGCTCTAGTATCCTGTTGTACCGCCTCTAGCTTGGATACAAGATGTGATACAGGGGGGATGGAGGCTCTAGTACCCTGTTGTACCACCTCTAGCTTGGATACAAGATGTGATACGGCCGGGCATGGAGGCTCTAGTACCCTGTTGTACTGCCTCTAGCTTGGATACAAGATGTGATACAGGAGGGCATGGAGGCTCTGGTATCCTGTTGTACCGCCTCTAGCTTGGATACAAGATGAGATACAGCAGGCATGGAGGCTCTAGTACCCTGTTGTACCGCCTCTAGCTTAGATACAAGATGAGATACAGCAGGCATGGAGGCTCCAGTATCTTGTTGTACCACCTCTAGCTTAGATACAAGATGTGATACAGGAGGGCATGGAGGCTCTGGTATCCTGTTGTACCGCCTCTAGCTTGGATACAAGATGAGATACAGCAGGCATGGAGGCTCTAGTACCCTGTTGTACCGCCTCTAGCTTAGATACAAGATGAGATACAGCAGGCATGGAGGCTCCAGTATCTTGTTGTACCACCTCTAGCTTAGATACATGATGTGATACGGCCGGGCATGGAGGCTCTAGTACCCTGTTGTACTGCCTCTAGCTTGGATACAAGATGAGATACAGCAGGCATGGAGGCTCTAGTATCCTGTTGTACCGCCTCTAGCTTGGATACAAGATGTGATACAGGGGGGATGGAGGCTCTAGTACCTTGTTGTACCGCCTCTAGCTTGGATACAAGATGTGATACGGCCGGGCATGGAGGCTCTAGTACCCTGTTGTACTGCCTCTAGCTTGGATACAAGATGTGATACAGGAGGGCATGGAGGCTCTGGTATCCTGTTGTACCGCCTCTAGCTTGGATACAAGATGAGATACAGCAGGCATGGAGGCTCTAGTACCCTGTTGTACCGCCTCTAGCTTAGATACAAGATGAGATACAGCAGGCATGGAGGCTCCAGTATCCTGTTGTACCACCTCTAGCTTAGATACAAGATGTGATACAGCAGGCATGGAGGCTGTAGTACCCTGTTGTACCGCCTCTAGCTTGGATACAAGATGAGATACAGCAGGCATGGAGGCTCTAGTATCCTGTTGTACCGCCTCTAGCTTGGATACAAGATGTGATACAGGGGGGATGGAGGCTCTAGTACCCTGTTGTACCACCTCTAGCTTGGATACAAGATGTGATACGGCCGGGCATGGAGGCTCTAGTACCCTGTTGTACTGCCTCTAGCTTGGATACAAGATGTGATACAGGAGGGCATGGAGGCTCTGGTATCCTGTTGTACCGCCTCTAGCTTGGATACAAGATGAGATACAGCAGGCATGGAGGCTCTAGTACCCTGTTGTACCGCCTCTAGCTTAGATACAAGATGAGATACAGCAGGCATGGAGGCTCCAGTATCTTGTTGTACCACCTCTAGCTTAGATACAAGATGTGATACAGGAGGGCATGGAGGCTCTGGTATCCTGTTGTACCGCCTCTAGCTTGGATACAAGATGAGATACAGCAGGCATGGAGGCTCTAGTACCCTGTTGTACCGCCTCTAGCTTAGATACAAGATGAGATACAGCAGGCATGGAGGCTCCAGTATCTTGTTGTACCACCTCTAGCTTAGATACATGATGTGATACGGCCGGGCATGGAGGCTCTAGTACCCTGTTGTACTGCCTCTAGCTTGGATACAAGATGAGATACAGCAGGCATGGAGGCTCTAGTATCCTGTTGTACCGCCTCTAGCTTGGATACAAGATGTGATACAGGGGGGATGGAGGCTCTAGTACCTTGTTGTACCGCCTCTAGCTTGGATACAAGATGTGATACGGCCGGGCATGGAGGCTCTAGTACCCTGTTGTACTGCCTCTAGCTTGGATACAAGATGTGATACAGGAGGGCATGGAGGCTCTGGTATCCTGTTGTACCGCCTCTAGCTTGGATACAAGATGAGATACAGCAGGCATGGAGGCTCTAGTACCCTGTTGTACCGCCTCTAGCTTAGATACAAGATGAGATACAGCAGGCATGGAGGCTCCAGTATCCTGTTGTACCACCTCTAGCTTAGATACAAGATGTGATACAGCAGGCATGGAGGCTGTAGTACCCTGTTGTACCGCCTCTAGCTTGGATACAAGATGAGATACAGCAGGCATGGAGGCTCTAGTATCCTGTTGTACCGCCTCTAGCTTGGATACAAGATGTGATACAGGGGGGATGGAGGCTCTAGTACCCTGTTGTACCACCTCTAGCTTGGATACAAGATGTGATACGGCCGGGCATGGAGGCTCTAGTACCCTGTTGTACTGCCTCTAGCTTGGATACAAGATGTGATACAGGAGGGCATGGAGGCTCTGGTATCCTGTTGTACCGCCTCTAGCTTGGATACAAGATGAGATACAGCAGGCATGGAGGCTCTAGTACCCTGTTGTACCGCCTCTAGCTTAGATACAAGATGAGATACAGCAGGCATGGAGGCTCCAGTATCTTGTTGTACCACCTCTAGCTTAGATACAAGATGTGATACAGCAGGCATGGAGGCTGTAGTACCCTGTTGTACCGCCTCTAGCTTGGATACAAGATGTGTCTCGCAGTGCAGATATACCCCACAATCCTCCCGCCGGGTCAGTGTTCTCGCCCTGCAGGGTACCGGGGCTCGGTGTGATTATCAGACCCGCCGCTCTCTCCACTTCCTGACGTACAGGACTGAGCAGATCTCCCTGCAGGTTTATTGGATCTGCTGGACTATCAGATGCCGGATCACAAGACATGTTATTGACTTCTGGGTGACAACTCTTACCTTTCCCCTCCCCCACACCGACTCCTTAGGGCGCGCTGATACACGGGGTCACGTGCCCATCACGGAGGATCACCAAGTCCCGCTTCACCCGCTTCCTCTAGTTTGTATTTCTCTACGGCACACAACTCCGTCCCGCGATCAGCGCAGGACGGCGTCCAGGAATGTCGCGTCGGCACCATGCAGAGATGTGCGACAACAGAGCAAAAGAAGACTTACGCCGGCTGCGGGGGTGGGGGGCGCACGCTGCAGGGTTGGGGTGCGCACGCTGCGGGGTTGGGGTGCGCACGCTGCGCCAATGTGACAGCTTTATTCTGCGGTCGCTCAGATTAGTTCTCGGGTCGGTTTTTGTTGCACTTCTTTCCTATTTTCTGCCGCCATGAACCTTTACTCCCCCTCCGCCTGCGGCTCGCCTGGCGCCCGGAGTTTGTACTGCCCAAATAGCGCACTCCTTTCCTGACGCCGTTCACTACTTGGGATAAATAATGTGTTGCGGTGACGGATCGGCCGCCATGCAGGGGGGGGGGGGGGGGGGAGCCGAGAGCCCCCACCACGCCACTTACAAGTCATTTGCATTTTTGATGACTGTTTAACCCATTCAGGACCAGAGATTTCTCATTTTTTCGTCCCCGCCTTCCAACTTCTACCGGTTACCTCTCCCGTTGGCGCGGCCGCACGAGCGCTTCTTGTTTTTTCCAAGTCAGGTTGTATTTTCTTTAAGCTGTACCATTTGAGGGATAAAATATATAGAAAAAAAACGTACATTTTAAGTGGAGAGAAATGAAAACCGTAACGGCGCTTAGCTTGTGGAGCGTGCGGTAATGGCGGGCGCTATGATCCGGCCGTTTGTTTAGTCCTCAGTCGGGTGCGGCGGCCGCTGTGCTGCAGGGTGAGCGGAGCTTTTCATTATTACGTTTTACGGTATTTTAATAGTTTGGACCTTCATAGAATCGCAGATACCAAATATTTGGGTTTTGTTTCATTTTTTAATTGGGAAAAAAAAAAAAAAAAAATCGCAAATGGGTCGTTTTTTCTTAAACGGTGTATATTTACGTTATTAAATCTCTGCTTTACGGTTTTATTTAGTCCCTACAATAGTTACAATATAGCAATTCTGCCATCGCTGGAGGCCCCACTGAGGTGGATGGAGCAGAGGCCTCCCAGCAATCATCATGCTCTCCCCAAGAGGATGAGCAGCTCTTTCACTGCAGAGCCGCAACCCCTTCTTGGCCCTTCTCGGCCCCTGTAGACAGCCGCATACAGGGTAGCATTACTCTAAGCTCTGAGTTATGACAGGTCTTTCTGCTAATATTCTGAGTCTAAATTCAGTGACAGCAAGCACAGATCTTGAAAACAGTAAGGAACTGTAATGCAGAGTGTATTAAAAGGGGTCTGATCTCCACCTGAGGTATGGGGCAGATAAAAAAAAAAAAAGATCAGTCGGGGGTCTCGGACCAGAGTTTATTGTTCAACATTGTAATAAATACAGTAACACAAAGAGCCCGTCGGCCATACAAAGTAACACTACCCCCATCATCCACACCTGCTTCAGGGCTGAGGTCCACCACGAATGGTCCCCAACCTGCAGGGGAAGTACAACACCCATTGTGGCCGTCAGGGAAAGCTGGGAGGTGTAGTTCCACAACAGCTGGAGACCATTGAGTTATATCACAGACAGAAGCCTGAAGGTAGTCAGTGACCCCACAGGCTGTACTGCCCCCCACAGGCCATGACAAGAGATTACACAGTAACGTCAGCCCCTTTAAAACATGGAAACCCATAATAACAGCAATGATCCTGATGGACACATTCACCAGGAACTAAAAACAAGATGGTGGCACAATGTGCCGGACGCTCCACGCACGCCACGACGCACCACGATGACGATATGCAGACGGCTAGAACAGATACAAAATGCACTAAAAGAAAAACTTCACATTTCACACGGGGAAATCTTGGCCCCGGCATCATATGGAGAATATCAACAGAAAACACGTAAACCGCAGGACGGGGCCACAGCACAGACGTCGGGGCCACAACCCCATGCACAAGGAGGAATCCACCTACAGATCCACGAGGGACTCCGGGAGATCACAGAGCGGCTGCCTGCGTGTATCCGGGACGCGCGCCCCGCCGGCGATACTTGGGGTCGCTGTGTAGTATAGCGCACAGCAGTCACTGTCGTGGCACAGAACATGATAGCAGAGATCCGATTGGTTCCCGCAGCGGAGGATGCTCTGTGCGCGGTCCGGGATGCTCACAGCTCGTTACGTCGGGCGGGTTTACTTACTTTAAGAGCTCATTCACGTGCGCAAAAAAAAAAAAAAAAAAAATCACACAAGCAGGCGCCACTGATTTCATGCATACATCCGCAGTGAATAAACCCGTATCGCGCGCATTCGCTGCGTATTTACTCTAAAGTCACCTATGTGATAGGGTATTTACTCAATCCCGCTGACTTCAATGGGTTATTTGTCCGTAACAAGCTGCAATTATTGTCACGCTCATAAACCCGCAGGTCTGACCACCGCCGTTCAGCACGCCGCCAGTACGAAGCGTGTATACCCCATGTGAATGAGCCCTAACCCCTTCTAGTGGCAGCAGAAGCAGTTTTCCGTAGGCGGAATTCACATGGAAGATTCCACGGTGTGAACGCATCCGAAAACTGCAAGCGCAGCAACAGAGGGAAGAACGTCGCCATGCGCCAAAATAGAAAAACGCTTTAACCCGCAAAACATCCGAGCGATGGCACGGTAAGGGAACAGGCGGCAGCTTTCCTGCGAGCTGCACTCAGAATCCCGGCAGTTGCTCCTCGTCGCTCCGCAGCGTCAGACCTCAGACCGATACTTTCCTGTAACAGCAGATTGTGATAAAGACGCGGTTTGTTACTGAGAAGCACAAAATGGCGTCCGGAACGCGACAACGTTCACAACTGAAAACACATTTCTGGGGATTTCATAAATATAGGATTGTCATCACAGCGCAAAACGTAAGCCGGGGGAGGGGAAGAGAACATAACGCAGTCAGGAGCCGCGAACGCACAAGTATCGCCGGCGCTCGGATCCGTATGGCGGAGAGTGTAACCCGCCAATAGGAAGTGTACAGCCCCCTCATCTATGCATCTCCCATGATAGACCCATCTCCGTTACAGCAGGACGGTCGCCGTCACATGACTGCGCATCCAACACTCACGCCCAAGCACGGAAATAGTGGTCATGGAGAACAATAAAGCTGAGCTGTGCCAATATGGCAGCCATCCCGGATCAATACTGCGGGGGAGGGGCGCTAAGATTTGGCATTTCCCTTCAACGCTGTGCTGTGGTCCCCAAGATAAATAAAGTGCAGCTTATGATCCGCCGCGGCCGCCTGGCTTCTTCGCCTTATGATCCGCCGCGGCCGCCGGCGCCTCGCTTCTCCGTCACCTTTAAAAAATAAATATATTAATATATATCCTTTATACGCTCCAATCACTGGACAGGAAGACTGAGCGCCAAGTAATAAATATACGGTATATATTATATATACTCTACACACCCGGGAATGAGGCGGAGGACTACGGGGGAGGGGAACACTGAGAAGACGCTTTCCTGCTTGTGAAAAAATAAAGAGCTTCTCTGGCGCAGTCCTCGCCGTCCGGGCGCTACACGAGCGGGAAACACTTCTAGGAAATACTCTGAGTAGACAAAAGACTCTGTTGTAAAATATAGACTCTACAGTTCGTTGTGCCCCGCGGGGCGGAGAGGTCTTGTCGGAGGACAGTGGTAGACAAGCATGCAGGGCGCCCCGTCTCCAGTACTGGGCCACAGCGCCAGGACCGCCAGCCGCTACTCCACCGCCGTCCGCTCGATGTACTCCGTCAGCTGCTTGAACTTCTCTGCAAGATAAAGGAAAAGCCGCAGTCAGGGATTCTGGTGTTGGGGTACTACAACTCCCAGCATGGCCTGACGGCTGCAGCACTGCGCCGCCTTACATTCTAAGCACACAAACTTTAACCCCTTAGTGGCCAGACTACGAGTTTCGCTCAGTAAGGGGCCTTCCTGAGCCGGGAAGATCCGCATCTTGAGACTAGCGGCCGAGATCAGAGAGACCCAGCAAAAAAATAAGGAGGCGGCAAAATGCTTATATTATTCATTCTTCCCAAAAACATAATAAAAGTGATCAAAAAAGCAGTATGTACCCAAAAACGGTACCAATAAAAACGACGGCTTGACACCAAAAAAGTAAGCCCTCCGGGGGCGCCGTCCCCGGGGGAAAAGAACGATAGGACTGACTGCAGCGCTGTAGAAAGAAGAATTTCCAAAAAAAAGGGGCTTTAATTGTAAAAAAAAAAACCTAAAAAAAGTAGAAGAATTTTGTTCTCGTCATAATCGTACCGATCCGCTGCGTGATTAACGCTATAAAAAAACCAAACCAGCCAGAAGGCGGAGCTAGGAGGGCTGACACGGCACACATGGACTGCGGCATCCGTGCGCGCCCAAAGTCATAGACATTAAGCGGCAGCTTCTTACCTCTCCGGATCCAGCGTGCGTCTCCTCCGTCGCGGCCGGATCTTCCGTCTTCAGCATGGCGGATGCCTCTGGGCACGCTGGCCGTGGCATGCACAGTTTTTTATTTCCCGCAGATCCGCGGCCCGTCCACAGTGTCAGCTGCGGGTGTGCGGCCGACAGGACGGCTTTCATCGACTGCAGTGGAAGCCGTCCCTGCGGGATCTGCAGGAAAGTACGGCCTGCTGTGATTTGGACCCGCAGCCAGAAAAAAAAATAAAAAAATCACACCCGCATGCTAAAAAGCTGCTCTGCAGGCGCCCATGCATCCCTATCAGCGGCCTGATTTGCGGATCACCCGCCCGTGTGAGCCGGGCCTGGAGGGGGGTTTCTCTCCCGGCTAGAATAATTTTTTAAAAAGTTTTCTAACACATTATCTGCACCCAAAAATAGTACCAACATAAACTCCAGCCGCGGCACTCACACCCCCCTCACCCAGCCAGGGCACGGGGGAAATAAAAAAGGTATGGCTTATGAAAAGTGGAGATGAAAATCCCCAAAAAGCCTCATGGCCAAAATAGGCCCGGTATGAACTATTGTTGGCCTACCCTCAGGATAGTTTATAAATAGTAGATGCCAACCAGGATCCCTACTGATCAGCTGATCCCTGGGCCAATTCCTTCCTAGATTGAGACGATTTCAGCAGGAAGCAGACAGCTCGGTTTTTATTACAGTGGCCAGGCTTGGTATTACATGCAGACGTCGGTATGTGCAACTAGCTGATACACCCAATTTCGCACAAGTTATTTTCGTCCAGGCAATACCTGTTGTTCACACGGAACATTTTAGGGAGTGGTGGTTATTTCAGAGGAGCCGAGGAATAAAATCTGACTACACAGAGGAGCGTTAGATTCTCCTCAGACTGCATCTACCGATGCCCATCTGCAGAATGTGCCCCCCTGCACTCTCTTCACTTTATACCCTTAGGCCTCATGTCCACGGGGAAAATAATAATTAAAATCCGCAGCGGATCACCCGCGCGCGGATCCGTGCCCCATAGGAATGCATTGACCACCCGCGGGTAGCTAAATACCCGCGGATGGTCCATAAATGTGAATTAGAAAAATCATGGAGCATGAAAAAAAATGGACATGCTCCATTTAGGTGCGGATCACGCTCCGGATGGCCCCATTGATCTCTATGGGGTGCGGGAAATCCGCTGCGGGTGTTAAATGCCATTTATTTGGGTGCGTGAAATCTGCATGCGGATTACAAGTTTGGCTTCTTTTTCAGTGGCCTTGCATTTTTTTTCACGCGCAGATGCAAAAATGCCATCCGCGTGCATACACGCGTGAAAAAAAACGCATCCGCGTGTCATCTGCATGCAATAAAATACTATTTTAAGCTCATCCGCACTGCATCCGCGGCCCAAATCCGCGTTACAAATCCGGAGCAGATTTGATTTTCCCCGTGGACATGAGGCCTTAAAGTTAACATCCCTTTATTCAAATTTACCCCCAGAATGGAGGTTGCAGCCCTTTCTTGGCCTTAAAGGCTCCATCCCTGCAGTCCATGGCCGCTTCCCTATGTACTTTACAGCCTTTCAGTACATACACATAAAGTGGAGGTAGATTCTCCTCAGTATATACACATAGGGGTGAGGTAGATTCTCCTCTATATATACACATAGGGGTGAGGTAGATTCTCCTCTGTATATACACATAGGGGTGAGGTAGATTCTCCTCTGTATATACACAGAGGGGAGGTAGATTCTCCTCAGTATATATACCTGGAGGTGAGGTAGATTCTCCTCAGTATATACACATAGAGGTGAGGTAGATTCTCCTCAGTATATACACATAGAGGGGGGGGGGTAGATTCTCCTCAGTATATACACATAGAGGTGAGGTAGATTCTCCTCAGTATATACACAGAGGGGGGGGGGTAGATTCTTCTCAGTATATACACATAGAGGTGAGGTAGATTCTCCTCAGTATATACACAGAGGTGAGGTAGATTCTCCTCAGTATATACACACAGAGGTGAGGTAGATTCTCCTCAGTATATACACACACAGAGGTGAGGTAGATTCTCCTCAGTATATACACATAGAGGTGAGGTAGATTCTCCTCAGTATATACACAGAGGTGAGGTAGATTCTCCTCAGTATATACCCATAGAGGTGAGGTAGATTCTCCTCAGTATATACACAGAGAGGGGAGGTAGATTCTCCTCAGTATATACACATAGAGGGGAGGTAGATTCTCCGCAGTATATACACATAGAGGGGAGGTAGATTCTCCTCAGTATATACATGGAGGTGAGATAGATTCTCCTCAGTATATACACATAGAGGGGAGGTAGATTCTCCTCAGTATATACACACAGAGGTAAGGTAGATTCTCCTCAGTATATACACAGAGGTGAGGTAGATTCTCCTCAGTATATACACATAGAGGTGGGGTAGATTCTCCTCAGTATATACACGGAGGTGAGGTAGATTCTCCTCAGTATATACACGGAGGTGAGGTAGATTCTCCTCAGTATATACACATAGAGGTAAGGTAGATTCTCCTCAGTATATACACATAGCGGTGAGGTAGATTCTCCTCAGTATATACACATAGAGGTAAGGTAGATTCTCCTCAGTATATACACATAGAGGTGAGGTAGATTCTCCTCAGTATATACACATAGAGGGGAGGTAGATTCTCCTCAGTATATACACACGGAGGTGAGGTAGATTCTCCTCAGTATATACACATAGCGGTGAGGTAGATTCTCCTCAGTATATACACATAGAGGTAAGGTAGATTCTCCTCAGTATATACACATAGAGGTGAGGCAGATTCTCCTCTGTATATACACATAGAGGTGAGGTAGATTCTCCTCAGTATATACACATAGAGGGGAGGTAGATTCTCCTCAGTATATACACATAGAGGTGGGGTAGATTCTCTTCAGTATATACACATAGAGGTGGGGTAGATTCTCCTCAGTATATACACATAGAGGTGAGGTAGATTCTCCTCAGTATATACACATAGAGGGGAGGTAGAGTCTCCTCAGTATATACACATAGAGGTGAGGTAGATTCTCCTCAGTATATACACATAGAGGGGAGGTAGATTCTCCTCAGTATACACACACAGAGGTGAGGTAGATTCTCCTCAGTATATACACATAGCGGTGAGGTAGATTCTCCTCAGTATATACACATAGAGGTAAGGTAGATTCTCCTCAGTATATACACATAGAGGTGAGGCAGATTCTCCTCTGTATATACACATAGAGGTGAGGTAGATTCTCCTCAGTATATACACATAGAGGGGAGGTAGATTCTCCTCAGTATATACACATAGAGGTGAGGTAGATTCTCCTCAGTATATACACATAGAGGTGAGGTAGATTCTCCTCAGTATATACACACAGAGGTGAGGTAGATTCTCCTCAGTATATACATAGAGAGGTGAGGTAGATTCTCCTCAGTATATACACAGAGAGGTGAGGTAGATTCTCCTCCGTATATACACAGAGGTGAGGTAGATTCTCCTCCGTATATACACAGAGTTGAGGTAGATTCTCCTCAGTATATACACAGAGGTGAGGTAGATTCTCCTCAGTATATACACAGAGGTGAGGTAGATTCTCCTCAGTATATACATAGAGGTGAGGTAGATTCTCCTCAGTATATACATAGAGGTGAGGTAGATTCTCCTCAGTATATACACAGAGGTGAGGTAGATTCTCCTCAGTATATACACATAGAGGTGAGGTAGATTCTTCTCAGTATATACACACAGAGGTGAGGTAGATTCTCCTCAGTATATACACAGAGGTGAGGTAGATTCTCCTCAGTATATACACAGAGAGGTGAGGTAGATTCTCCTCAGTATATACACAGAGAGGTGAGGTAGATTCTCCTCAGTATATACATAGAGGTGAGGTAGATTCTCCTCAGTATATACACAGAGGTGAGGTAGATTCTCCTCAGTATATACACATAGAGGTGAGGTAGATTCTTCTCAGTATATACACACAGAGGTGAGGTAGATTCTCCTCAGTATATACACAGAGGTGAGGTAGATTCTCCTCAGTATATACACAGAGAGGTGAGGTAGATTCTCCTCAGTATATACACAGAGAGGTGAGGTAGATTCTCCTCAGTATATACACAGAGAGGTGAGGTAGATTCTCCTCAGTATATACACAGAGGTGAGGTAGATTCTCCTCAGTATATACACACAGAGGTGAGGTAGATTCTCCTCAGTATATACACACAGAGGTGAGGTAGATTCTCCTCAGTATATACACACAGAGGTGAGGTAGATTCTCCTCAGTATATACACAGAGAGGTGAGGTAGATTCTCCTCAGTATATACACATAGAGGGGAGGTAGATTCTCTTCTGTATATACACATAGAGGTGAGGTAGATTCTCCTCAGTATATACACATAGAGAGGAGGTAGATTCTCCTCAGTATATACACATAGAGGTGAGGTAGATTCTCCTCAGTATATACACACAGAGGTGAGGTAGATTCTCCTCAGTATATACACATAGAGGTGAGGTAGATTCTCCTCAGTATATACACATAGAGGTGAGGTAGATTCTCCTCAGTATATACACATAGAGGTGAGGTAGATTCTCCTCAGTATATACACATAGAGGTGAGGTAGATTCTCCTCAGTATATACACATAGAGGTGAGGTAGATTCTCCTCAGTATACATATTTCCCTCGGCTTTATGATTTCTGAGAACAGAACTCTCATGTATCACAGATTTTCACAGTTTTTTAGGCCGCCTGCACACGGGCGGAAATCCCGCGGCGGGATTTCCGCCACTGAAAGTTTGCATAGGAGTGCATTGCAATACGCACTCCTATGCAGACGGCCGCGGTTTGGCCGCGCGAAATCTCGCGCGGCAAACAAACCGCGGCATGTCCTATTTTTGTGCGGGGCACGCACTCACCCGGCCGCTGGCTCTGGTCTGTGCATGCACCGGCACATGAAAGAGCCGGGACCGCCAGGCGCGGGTGAGTACGTGCTCGTCCCTGCAGGCTCTCGGGTCGGGTCCCGCGGCGAGAATTCTCGCTGCCGGATCCGACCCGCTCGTGTGCAGGCGGCCTAACGCTTAGAATTGAATTTGAAGTTGCAACGCCTTTACTTTTTCTATTAGGATGTAAAGAATTCAAACTTAAAAGGCCCCGGGAAGTTACATAACATAGGGGTGCACTTAGTTTTGCATATAGAATTAAATAATTGAGTTGTGAATCATAGAATGGTAGAGTTGGAAGGGTCCTCCGGGGTCATCGTGTCCTCCGGGGTCATCGTGTCCTCCGGGGGTCATCGGGTCCAACCCCCTGCTCAATGCAGGATCACTGAATCATCCTATAAAGAAGTCTGTCCAGTCCCTGAAGACTTCCATTGAAGGAGAACTCCCCCCCCCTCCCGTGGCAACCTGTTCCACTCATTGATCCCCCTCACTGTCTAATATCTAATCTGTGTCTCCTCCCTTTCAGTTTCATCCCATTGCTTCTAGTCTTTCCTTGTGCCGATGAGTATAGGGCTGATCCCTCTGCACTGTGACAGCCCTTCAGATATTTGTAGACAGCTATTAAGTCTCCTCTCAGCCTTCTCTTCTGCTAAACATTCCCAGATCCTTTACCCGTTCCTCATAGGACATGATTTGCAGACCGCTCACCATCTTGGTAACTCTTCTCTGAACTTGCTCCAGTTTGTCTGTCTTTTATAAAGTGGGGTGCTCAGAACTTGTGACCTCGTTACTTTTCCTATTTAGGACCAAAAGAATGCTGCTGCTAAATTTCATGTTTGTACGACATCAGGAAGTTGAAGAATTAGGGGTGAGTCAGTCAGGGCGGGCTTTCGCCATTATATATAATAGATACCAAGCCTGGCCTGCAGTTTCACAAACCAAGCTGTTAATTTATTACGTACTGCACTAACGATGTAATACATGCAATCAGTAAGTGCGGCCGTTTGTTTGCAGCCGCTATACCACAAGGCATTCCAAGTATCTCTCTAGGCCTTCACAGCGCAGCTATAAACGAGCGGACGGGTCATCTCATCCTTCCATCCACGTATTACAATGTTTAGCATCAGCCAGATCATGTGATTGCAGCACCAAGTGGATACATTGTTACATTGCTGACTGCTGCTACATCCAACGTCTCACCTTCATCCAGATTCCCAATCACTGCCTGTTTCTTCAGAAAGTCGCTGCACAACTTCTTACTTAGTCCGAAGGCCAACATGTTGTGTGTGAAGGTCCTGGAGTGAGGAAGAGGATGAGAGAAGAGCGGAGAAAGTGAGCAAAAGGTAAAGTGCAGGATTACACCCTAGACCATTATATTAGGTGGGATTGGATTATAAAGGAGGTGGGGGGGGGGAAGCATTTTTCTACACGTATCTGACTTTCTATCCACTAATCACAAGGAACCAGCACTGCCGCTCATCTCTAGCTTGACTGGCTGATAACATCAAACAATTGCATCTACACAGACGGCCTCTTGATCAGCCCCCATCTGGTAGCGTTGGACTCCTTTGGCCTTCAGAACTGCAGCGATTCATCGAGGTGTAGATTCCACTCAGTGATGAAATCCTCCTACAGGAATACCGGCCCCTGCGGACAGGAAGCTTCTTGTAGTCACTGCAGATTAGATGGCTGTGCTGACATGTTCTGACCGGCTGACAGGAAGGGGTCAGCGATTCATGCTGCTTGTGCCAAATTCTGCCTCCCATCAGCAACATAAATCTGGCTCCGTCTGACCAGGAGATGTTTCTCCGCTGCTCAGTGATACAAGTTTTGCGCTCTTTTGCCCGCTGGAGTCTTTCTGTTCCTCTTAGACACAATGGCGCTGGAACTGGTCGCCTGCTGTTATACCATCCGTGCGAAGGAACGGCGAGTTGTGCGTTCGGACACGTTAGTTGGAGCTCCAGCGTTGTATTCAGCTGACTGTGCAGCCTGTTGGTCAGAACGATTCCTGACATCCTCCTCGGACCCCTTTCAGTGATGAGTTGTTTCCCCCCACAGGATCCCCTTTCCTGGGGGTTTTCCTCGATCGCGCCATTCTCGGTATATTCTCCACACCGTTACATGATAAACCCCCCGCGGTTGGCGGTGAGACCCCGGCTAGTCTAGCACCGATGACCGGCCTTGTTGGAAGTCGCTCCGATCGCTGGATCTTCCATCTAATGTGGATTCACACTGAAACTGATCCACAGAAAACCTGTCACGTGACTTTATGCTGCACTCCGGGGTCTCGGGGAGAATTACCGTACAGGGGAGCGCCAATCCTGAGAGGGCCGGGGGGACTAATACAGGTTCGGGAGCTCTGATAAAGGGGCCAGTCAGTGTAGATGAGAATACATCCACATGCGAACACTTCTGCATGCAGCTATAAACAGACATACCCCAGCTGTCCGAATGTGATGTTCTCGTTAAACTGCAGGCTGTCGTCGCGCTCTTCCTGCGTCATGTGATACCACTTATCTCTGAAGTGACAAATCAGAAAGAGGATATTTAACATATGAAGCAAACAGGGAAAGAACACTGTGCCGCCTCAAACCAGGAGCAAGTGCCATGCGGCGCCATCAGTGGGCGCTGGGAGGGAACGCAGCGCATACAAGTCGCCCCTGGGTGTTGTATAACATGCGGCCGTTCTGCACTGCTGACACCCCATTTTTACTCTGCCCAGCCACTCAGTAAAGGACCCCCAGATATGTTTGGGCTTCAGCTCTTGCTCCCCACTTATTCTCAGCCTCTCAGTTAAGAGACCTTGTGGAGAACAGACTTTGCTGGCTGCAAACAAACCAATTTACAACAAGGCACAAAACACGTGAAGGGCGATTCTCCAACATCATTAACAGAACAGCAAGCAGAGTTATGGGCAATGGGTGAGAGTGGGGCTGCGGTATAACGAGAGCAGCGCTGACACGACCGCCTGCACTTCTCCCAGTACATGTCAAGTGGTACAAGGCGGCCGTGAAGACAGAGGGGGTGGGGGGGGGCGGCGCTTTGCTCCATTGTCGGCAGCTGTAATTACATGGCCGCAGCTGATGGGGAGAGTAGTCATTATTCGCCGTCGTGTGCTGGAGCATCCTCCCGTGCAGCTGCAGAACACAGGACCTGTCACCGGCAGCGGGCGGCCATGAGGGGATGATAAATGGGAAAGGGGTTGAATGGAGTGAAAGCGGCATTTATCCCTTCAGAAGCCGTCGGTCCTGTACTCTGCGGCGCTGCCAGGTGGGCTGCCGTTAACCCTTCATCGTTCACAAGTGTAAGAAGACGACACGTAGAATTGGATTGCTTGCTACAGCGGAGGGGGTGTTACAATTTATCCAGTCTACACAATCTTCTGATACAGGTTACCTAAACTGATACATTGTAACAAACCCAACATGCTGACATCCTATAAAGTATAAGCAACACGATTCCTTCTATGTACTGCCTCATTACAATTCATGACTAGAAACAAACAACTGCTGGTCTTACAGCGAAGGCAGCCATACTGCGTGCGGAGAGCCGTTCATAAAGACAGAATGGTAACGTAACGTCACCGCTGCTCTCTAGTGATGTATAGGCGTCATTCTCAGTGATGTCACCGCTGCTCTCTAGTGATGGATAGGCGGCATTCTCAGTGATGTCACCGCTGCTCTCTAGTGATGGATAGGCGGCATTCTCAGTGATGTCACCGCTGCTCTCTAGTGATGGATAGGCGGCATTCTCAGTGATGTCACCGCTGCTCTCTAGTGATGGATAGGCGGCATTCTCGGTGATGTCACCGCTGCTCTCTAGTGATGGATAGGCGGCATTCTCGGTGATGTCACCGCTGCTCTCTAGTGATGGATAGGCGGCATTCTCAGTGATGTCACCGCTGCTCTCTAGTGATGGATAGGTGGCATTCCCAGTGATGTCACCGCTGCTCTCTAGTGATGGATAGGCGGCATTCTCAGTAATGTCACCGCTGCTCTCTAGTGAATGGATAGGCGGCATTCTCAGTGATGTCACCGCTGCTCTCTAGTGAATGGATAGGCGGCATTCTCAGTGATGTCACTGCTGCTCTCTAGTGATGGATAGGCGATATTCTCAGTGATGTCACCACTGCTCTCTAGTGATGGATAGGCGACATTCCCAGTGATGTCACCACTGCTCTCTAGTGATGGGTAGGGGGCGTTCTCAGTGATGTCACCGCTGCTCTCTAGTGATGGATAGGCGACATTCTCAGTGATGTCACCGCTGCTCTCTAGTGATGGATAGGCGACATTCCCAGTGATGTCACCACTGCTCTCTAGTGATGGGTAGGGGGCGTTCTCAGTGATGTCACCGCTGCTCTCTAGTGATGGATAGGTGGCATTCTCAGTAATGTCACCGCTGCTCTCTAGTTAAGGATAGGCGGCATTCTCAGTGATGTCACCGCTGCGGTCTAGTGGTGGATAGGTGACATTCTCAGTGATGTCACCACTGCTCTCTAGTGATGGATAGGTGACATTCTCAGTGATGTCACCACTGCTCTCTAGTGCCTAGATAGGCGGTATTCTCAGTGATGTCACCGCTGCTCCCTAGTGATGGATAGACAACATTCTCAGTGATGTCACCGCTGCTCTCTAATGACAGATAAGCAACATTTTTCAGTGCACAGCATGCAGGTGACGAGGATCTATAACTTAACATGAACTCTGATGGTGCGTTACATTTATCATTGCATGTTTCACATCTTATAAAACATAGAACCAACCTCTCCTCCTCTTCTTCCCCTGCGTTCCCTCTGGAGTGGCAGCAGAAATGGGGTCAGCAAAGATTAGAGGTTAGAGAATAAAGAATGACATCACTTGAAGAGGGGAGGGAAACTATGACATCACCAACTCCCCCAGACGGCACTAGTACAAGGAACGGGACCATTTACAGAGACCAGTGAACCTTGCAGATCAGAGCCCCCTGTAGAGGCAGAATACGGTGCGGAGGCTCAAGTGATCCTCTCCCAAATTCAAAACATTCAGTGATTATGGCGGAGACGCTTTCCGGTGCCGCTATCCCCCCCACCCCCAGCTAGTCTACGGAGACTGTGGCGCAGGGTGATGCAAGCGCTCGGTGACACTTCTCTTGCGCTATTAAAGCCTCGCAGACGGCAGCTCATCCGAGTGGAATATCTGGAATGGCAAGAGGCTAATTAGAGAAGAATGCCAGCGTTATAACAGAGCATGCCAGGGCGGCGATCGCAGCCTCGTTATCCGTTACGTGACGCCAGAAAAGGACTTCTTAGTAATGAGATGAGACAGAAGGTTAGAAGACCACTGGAGGGCGCCATCATGGCAGCCGCAGCGAGACTGGAGCCTTTATATTAACGTCATCGTTATCCCCAAGGCTAATGCGAAAGGCACTCTGGCCGTTGGCGGCGTTGGCACTGAACGATAATAGTTACGTGTTAAACAATAAATCGCTCGCTTTTCAATCGCTTTTCATTCTCTGCCGGCAGCCATCCTCGGCGACTCGTTCACTGATCATCCGGGTTAAATACCGATCGCCCCGTCGCCCTCAGTCACCGATACAGCGAATGGGAACGACTGAACGATTCCTCGTTTGAAGGAGCAGCGATGGATCTGCTGTATAAACCGGCGGTACGAGAGCGAACTCCGACATCGTTCGCTTGGTGTAAACAGACGCTCAGAACACAAGAGTCTGGGGCAGCAGAACCTTAGGGATGTCCATGGAACGCTTCACAAACACTTACCGGGTTGTAGGTGATCGCTTCCTCCTCTCGCAATGAACAGCATCGAAGAACGCGGCATTCCAGAATCGCAGCGAGTGCCTGCAAGCGGAACAAGAAACATCAGCCACATTTCATATTCTACTCCAATAAGGGAGATGGAACAATACCTCTGCAGCGCCACCTATTGGATGGCAGCATACTATACCCTCAGAGAGATGGAACAATACCTCTGCAGCGCCACCTATTGGATGGCAGCATACTATACCCTCAGAGAGATGGAACAATATCTCTGCAGCGCCACCTATTGGATGGCAGCATACTATACCCTCAGAGAGATGGAACAATACTACTGCAGCGCCACCTATTGTATGGCAGCATACTATACCCTCAGAGAGATGGAACAATACCTCTGCCGCGCCACCTATTGGATGGCAGCATACTATACCCTCAGAGAGATGGAACAATATCTCTGCAGCGCCACCTATTGGATGGCAGCATACTATACCCTCAGAGAGATGAAACAATATCTCTGCAGCGCCACCTATTGGATGGCAGCATACTATACCCTCAGAGAGATGGAACAATATCTCTGCAGCGCCACCTATTGGATGGCAGCATACTATACCCTCAGAGAGATGGAACAATACCTCTGCAGCGCCACCTATTGTATGGCAGCATACTATACCCTCAGAGAGATGGAACAATACCTCTGCAGCGCCACCTATTGGATGACAGCATACTATACACCCAGAGAGATGGAACAATATCTCTGCAGCGCCACCTATTGGATGGCAGCATACTATACCCTCAGAGAGATGGAACAATACTACTGCAGCGCCACCTATTGTATGGCAGCATACTATACCCTCAGAGAGATGGAACAATACCTCTGCCGCGCCACCTATTGGATGGCAGCATACTATACCCTCAGAGAGATGAAACAATATCTCTGCAGCGCCACCTATTGGATGGCAGCATACTATACCCTCAGAGAGATGGAACAATATCTCTGCAGCGCCACCTATTGGATGGCAGCATACTATACCCTCAGAGAGATGAAACAATATCTCTGCAGCGCCACCTATTGGATGGCAGCATACTATACCCTCAGAGAGATGGAACAATACCTCTGCAGCGCCACCTATTGGAAGGCAGCATACTATACCCTCAGAGAGATGGAACAATACCTCTGCAGCGCCACCTATTGGATGGCAGCATACTATACCCTCAGAGAGATGGAACAATATCTCTGCAGCGCCACCTATTGGATGACAGCATACTATACACCCAGAGAGATGGAACAATACCTCTGCAGCGCCACCTATTGGATGGCAGCATACTATACCCTCAGAGAGATGGAACAATACCTCTGCAGCGCCACCTATTGGAATTTTTATTTACTGATGTATGTAATTATGTTTTTTTACCATCTACGTCCCCCATGACATCATATAGGACCTCTGGGGGACATTCACGTTTTTTTTTTATGTGACACTTTCCCACTGTAGGCCGGTGCATACATAGGAGCCGCATCCATAGTGACCCAGTTACAGGGTAAATATCCCCCTGTAGTGCAATTAGTCACTGGCAGAGCTGGAGTTTTGCTGTAACAGGGAATCCTGGCGGTCACATGACCCCTGGGTTCCCGTAGTGGAAGTTATACTTCCACTTTCACTTTTTAGTACACAGCGCTCATTGAGTGCTGTGTACTCAGGGAAGGAAAAGGCAGAAAGGGTTAAAAGCCCCTCCTGCCTTCTGCTCTGGCCGTCCTGCTTCTGATTGATTGCAGAGCAGGAGGCTTAAATCCTCGTCCTAATTTTACTATTGGCTGGGCTTTAAGCCCGGGACCAGGCGCCGTATATTTACTGCGCTTAGTCCTTAATGGGCTAAATGAATGGGACAATTTTGGAGGGACTCCGCGGTGCGCCCGCCGCCTCCCTTACTGCCGCTTCTGGTATTTCTCGCACGTCCGCGCCGCCACATCTTACCATATAGGCTGCTGCTTCAGGTGTGAGTACAGGTAATTCTTCTCTCCTTTCTTCTCATCAGGACTTTGCAGCGGAACTGCGAATAACGCAACGACACAATATAGCGATATAATGTACAGGCGGGGCGGCAATAATATACAATATTGGGGTGGAGGGACTCACTGTCATTGGACGGCTTCTCCCCCGATGGCTCGTCGCTTTGCCTGGCAGAGACCAGAAGACACACATGAGATCAAGTCACAGATGCATTATTGCTGGCGCACCAGACCGTTGGCATGTGGCATCAGTTACAACAGCTCTGCTTGCTGAAAGCAAATAGAAGCCTTGAAATTGAAACTATACTTCTCACAGCTGAGCGTTTGTTACAATGTATCAGTGCGGACAGCCCTCTTGAGGTAAACACGTCAGCAGCACAAATCTCTCTCCCAGCCTGATAGTCTGTTACAATGTATCAGTCTGGTATTATATCACTGGACACAATGTAACAGACCTTTGCTGTGGGAAGTGCTGCATCAGGCAGAAATGTTCCCATTCATTGACAGCAAGCAGAAATCATGAAAACTGTGATTAATCAAAACAAAGTCTATTGGAAAGTTGAAGGATGAGACGCAGGTCACATGGACATTGGCAAATACGGTTGTTCTGCAAGTGTAATGCTTCTGGAAGGAAAACCGAATTGCACTGCGACACGTGAGAAATCGCATGTTTTAGTGGTAAAAACTAGAGAAATTACAACGCCCTCAATGGTGAGACAGCGCCGCGCCAGACAGCGCCATACGAGGCAGCGCCATACGAGGCAGCGCCATACGATTCTTTTCAGTTTCAGAGAAAATAATGGGTGATATTTCCCCAAAAGGCTGCGATGTACCGGTGGTGCGGCATCGCTGCGTGTGTAAGATCGCTCATGTAGTTACGGCCCGCGGGTTCTTCTCACGTGCAGCTTCTGTGCATCGCCTGTGTAAACACATCCTTAGGGCTCATTCACACGTGTATTACCAGATTTGCATCGCGGTATTCAGGCGTGCCGTTTCACACGTGTGGCACTGGCGTATTCATGGAGCGTCCGTTACACGTGAGCGGGCGTGCCAAAGAGTGCAAGAACAGAATAAAATACACGGTCAATACAGCTTTGGTGCATTCACCCGTGCATGAGGCTTTAGTTACATGAATGTGGTGCTACTGCTGAGCCTTGTAGTACTTCTGCCATATACGCATGTAACATAGGTGCTATTGATGTGCTCTCATGCGTCACTCACTCATTTTTCTTAGAGAGGGGTGCCTTTAATTTGCTCTCCAGACCCCCGAAGAACCCCTTCATGTTCTCGGTGGTGACGGACTTGGTCCGCAGGAGCCGCTCCACGTTATCCTTCTTCTCGGCGAGCCAGCTGTTGGCAGACTTCAGATACCCGTCGATGCTGCCCGTGCTCACCGGCTTCTCCCGGGAGTCCGTCGGGGACACGTGCGGCTTACCTGAAAACAGACACATTTAGACATTTTCTAGGCGGATTCCCCTCGCCCACATCTCACCCGTCACGTGGCTGGTAATAAGCGGGCACCAGCTCATCGCCCACATGCTGGGCGCTCACCGATGTAATAATAGGTGAAGCACATGGTCATCAGGTTCTTGGCCGGACCAAAGTCATCCATCTGGTAGCACCTATGAAAAGCCGCAGAAGAGGAGGGGAGTCAGGGGGGCACCGATATACCGCGGCACCGAGCGCCCATCCAGCCCGGGGCAAGGATACTTACTCAAACAGGACGACCGCGAATGACTGCACCAGCCGGTAAAACGTCTGCTCCGAGACGCACTTGGAATTGCAGCGCTGTGGGGAGACGAGGGTTAATGATGGGAGCTATAGTGGTATATATGGTGAGGTCACATGACCCATGGAGGGCAGATTACATGTATAATGGTCAGTGGTGGTGAAATCACAAGGCTCCTCCCCCTCCTATACATTACGGCTTGCGCAATTTACATTAGTTGATGTATAATGCCCACCCTTCACTGTCTATAATGTCCCTAGGTCATTTGCATAGTCTCCTCCTCCTCATTTACATACAGCAAAAATAGTTAAAGGGCCAACAAATAATTTCCACATGATAATCGCCATTTCCTGCGGGGGACTACAACTCCCATCCCTGGAGCGACGGGCGACGGCCCGCTCAACGCCAACACACCAAGCGCTTTGCTGCCCCTCTGCACCACCACAAAGAACAAAAACAAGCGCAGGGGCGGACTTTACCTGAGCGCTGACGAACCGCGCAAACCATTCCCTTCCCTTCCCGTTCTCCGTACTGCAGAGCTCCCCAAAGCGGGCCTTCTCGTCCTGGTCCACGTCCTCCCTGCAGGGAACCCAGACAGGCGTTACCACCACCATCACCACCTCTACCGCCGCGCAGAACGGCTCGCACATGTAGACCTAGCAGCCGGTCAGCACTAGCCGGTCGGGCTACCAGGGACGCCGCGAGCCTGGCGGAGTTACAAAGGGGGGGCAGGGGTTCGGGCTTTAGCTCCGCTAACCAGTCACATTTCTCAGTTTCGTTCTTCGAGAATCTCACCGATTTCAATGGGTTTCTTTAAAAAAAAAAAAAAGTATTTTTTTTCCCGTTTCATGTACGTTTTTTTGCGCCATTCGCTCTGTTTTAAAAATTGAAATAATGAGAATCGAACGATAAAACGGACGCATCTTTTTTGAACCCATTGAAATCAAAAGGGAAAAAAACCAAAAACATTTAATTCCATTTTTCATTCCATGTTTAACGGGGCCGATGGCAGGGATAGCGGCCCTCGAGGTCGTGGCTCGGGGTCCTGAGGCTTCATGCTTTGTGCAGGATGATGGCGGTCTCCTCATTACAGCGGCCCCCCACTTACTACGCAGGAAGTGCTCTGTGCGCAGTGAATACGCTTCCCCCTCAGTGGACGGGGTTAGGGTGTTTTCAGCTCGTCCTCTCGCTAACATGAGATTTCCCGTCCGGGTCTATTGGACGCGGCGAACAGACGAGCGCAGTAATCCCTGCCCGGAGCCATTGCTGTATTTTTAGCCGTCACCAGTAACCCTTTCCTCTCCATCATCCCTTCTGATGATGGCCCCCACATCTCCCCTATAATCCTGGGGGTACAGAAGCCCCTCCCACCTATGGCGGTTCTCTGCCCGTGTGCGCCTGGCTGCCGATCCTCCCCGGAGCCTGATTCTGCTTGGTTGGCAGCTGTTAGTCTTGGATGACTGGGCTCAGCAGCGCCGGGATTAGATATAAAATGGCCGGCAGGACGTGCGCCGAGCCCAACGCCGTGGACGATTGTTGGAGCGAAGAAAATATGGCGCGGTAAACACGCGGCGTATTAAATGAGGAGGTCGCCATGTGACGGTACTACAGCCTCCCTGTGCCAGGAGAGCACAGTCATCACATTGTCCTACAACGCGCCAGAAATGGCCGACAACAGAAAACAATAGATTGTATTCAGCGGTCTTACACTCAGCCTCTTGACAGCCTGAATGGCTGACAGCAGGGAACAATAGACTGCACAGCCCATTGTGCAAAGGCAGAGGGAGGTGAAAGAGTTAACAGCATCTGCTGGGGATTTGGCGGCGCGGTTTATGGCGGGATGACCGCATTATCCACAGTTCAGCAGGAAGCATCGTGCGGCTCGCGCTCCCCGGGGGCATCCAGGCTGCGGCGGGGTTGTCGGATCGGCACATTTTCTGCGCTGACAGCACAACTCAGGACGCCACTTCCAACGTGATGCGGTTTGTCAGCTGTGAACGCCGGCCGCCGCGGGGGAGGGGGAGCCGCGCTCGTGTCTCGCTTGGTCACATCATGACATAAAGAGCCGCGGTGACATCACAACACTCGCAGTCAGGGGGCGGAGTTATTAGTCGATTTGCGGTGCTCTTTTGGCGCACCAGATTTGCACTGGAACGTTTCACAAAATCCGTCACTTTTGACAATCCTCCCACAGCAAGCAGAGCTCTTAAAATGGGGAGGAAGAAGAGACGGTGGATGTGAACGAAAATGTGACTACTTGTTTGCATCACTATTCAAAACTAAGGGACAGAAGGGGCGGAGCCAACAGCGGGGGAGCGCTGCGAGAGAAAGGCACGAAAACCTCAAGTGTCCGCCCGCCCCGCGCCGCGCGGAGAGGTCTGCTGGCTGTGAGGACGGACACAATGCACCAAATCTGAGTGTAGTCCACCTACTGGCGGTCGTTACTTCAATGAGCGGCAGGGCAGGCGGGCACCGTGGGCGGGCGGTCTTCGTACATCTCCCCCGTGCGCTACCAATCCTCCCCATGGTCAAGGCTTCCGCTTCCTGACCGTGAACAGTTGTCTTTTCACGCCGAGGCCATAACCTGCCCAGACCGCGTGCTGCAGCCTTCGTCACAGTGTATCAGTGACGCTAGTAAGACCCGCCGCTATGTTAGGGTGACCGCACGCCGCCCGTCGGGGCACTTCAGGGTTTCCGTCTCCGTTTTTGGAGAAGACAAACTGAAATACGGATGCGCTTCTTCCCGCTGATTTCCACCGGAGGCGCTTCTAGACGTTTACGGTCCGCTTTTTTGGAAGGAAACATAACACTGCAAACCGCGCCATTTTTCAATTTAAAAAACAGAAACAAACTGAAGCCTTTGGGGGGGGAGGGGTCCATTCAGTGACAGCAAGCAGACATTCTGAAAGCTGCTGTTTAAATACACAACAGTCCTGAACCCAAGGCACCCAAATGCCTCATGTGACTGGAGCGCTTGTACAACCGCCGCTGCATCAATCTCTAGCTGCTCCGTGGCAGTGAATGGAGTGGCGGTCGCACATGCGCTCATTCACGCGGGGCATTTGGTGGTCCCGGGGACCCCAGCGATCACACACTGGGGCTCATTCACACTGACATTTAGCTCTGGCCCGTTGCATAGTCCCTCTCTTGCATTTGTTCGGCGCCCGCTATCCCCGTATTTACGTATTTGCGCAGTCCCATTGACTTTAATGGTCTCCTTCGGCCAATAAATGTGGATTGGGTGCTGCATTATACGGCGCACACTTCCGCCCGTGTGAATGAGCCCTTCGCCTCTGGCCAGTGGATAGAACTCCCCGGCACAACAAGTCTCAGCATGCCCCGCGCTCAGGATCGCGCCCTCCTTACCCTCCGGTGAAGATCTTGTCCACATACTGCCTGATGAATTCTTTCTGCTCCGCCATCTGCTCATCGCGGGCGGATTCTGTGCTCTGATTGGACGAGAAGGACTCGGAGGACGAGCGCTGCGAGTGGTTCCAGTTGTGGCGGTTGGGCGATGCCATCTCATTGTCGCTGTCCGCTGATTCTGTGGCATCGCTCTCAAGCTCCTCCCCTCTTTCCCCGTTCTCGGGGGCCGTCCCCTCCAGCACCAGCAGCTCGTTAGTGTCCAGTGGGGGGGGACATTCTGGGGAGATGATGAGGGGCTCCGCATCCAAGTCTATCAGGTTCCCCACCGGGACGTCGGGGGTCTCCATGGTCTCCTTACTGCTCAGCGAGGTCCAGACTGCGGCGATGCCCTTCGTCTCCGCACAGCGGTCACTCACAGCGCAGACCCCGACGTACGGACATCACAGGGAGGCTGAGGAGAAGGAAAGATTAGGAGAAGTCAGTGCTTGCAGCTTTATCAGTGAATGGAGCACAAGGCCGAACAGACGACCACAATCCATAAACTGCTACGGGGTAGTTCTGGAGGGGCACGTCTTCAGCCCCCCCATTATTACTGCGCCAGAAAGCACAAATCCTTCCCAGCACCTTCGCCCACGCAGACGGATTAAATCGCTGCCTCCGTGGGCGGACGTCACCGTCCTCGCTGTCTGCCAGGATCCCGTTAGGAGAGATGATGAGGCTCAGCACTCCGGACAGCTCATTATACCAACAATTATCCAAGATGCCAATCGCAGCAGCGGGCACGGGCGAAGAGAGCGGTAACAAGTACCAGTGCGATCGCTGCCATGGGACTACAAGCCTCAGCATGCCCTTGCTTGCCATTAACTCATCAGTAGCTCATAGATCGGGATGGAGATAAAGCTCACAGTATGTCCGATCGATTCCCGTATGACGGACTGAAAGTCACCGCACAAAACACGAAGGCAGCAGAGATCAATGGAGCGCCTTGTGTTTTATGGGCACGTGAAAAACGCTATAAATATACGGGCAGAAAAACCCCCAAAAACACACAAAAAGGTCCATGAAAATGCTGCGGATTTCACCCACCGGATCTGCAGACGCCCGTGTGAACGCGCCCTCAGAGCGTAAGCCACGAGATGCGGCACAGATTTACGTCCATGCATAGCTGCGCCACATAGACCACAATACATGTACAATGTTCGGATCTTACTTTATACTCCAATCACATCCAGAGCTGCATCCACTATTCCAGTCACCTGCGAGCCACACATCATGGGAGCCCAAGCGGCAGCCAAGCTTAGAGAAGACGTGTCGGGTCACTATAGATGGGCCGCTCTTTCTAAAGGCAACCGGCAGGAATCTAAGTGCAGCTCTGGATGTGAGTGGAGCAGAAAAGCAGATTTCTGTTCGGCAATTACTTTGGATCTGACAAAGGAGGAAAAAAAAACCCAAAATCCGACTCCATGGAAATGGTGACCCTGCTAATCCCCAACGCTGACCCAGTCCTGCGCCTCTGGAGTTACGTAAACCCTCGCAGAGCTCACAATAAAACATCGGCGCTTCACGTGCTCAGACCCGTCTCCTCTAATTAACGTTTAGCGTGTAAACGAGTCCTGGAAGCGGCGCGGGGCGCAGTGCTGCAGCCATGGCTGCCAGTCTTCCATCACACGGCCGTCTGGAGACGTTGGGGAGATGGCGGCGGTGGAGGCGAGCCGGGGCTGGCGCGCTTCAGTAGGCTAACACTGGTTTCAGTGCATCAATAGCATCTGAGCGAGACATGTCAGCGGATGAGGCCTCCGGAGCCGTCATCATAACGCTGCTTCCACTTCACTGCCCCCAAACTCTTCACATAGAGAGAAAAAGTGACAGCAGCGCAGATATAGGGGTGCAGAGCCAGCGCCCAGAGACCCCCTCCAGGGCAGAGACCACCCAGCTCCATCAGAGGGGGACGCCCTTGTGTTGGGGATTGCTGGCCAGTTTAGCCATGTAGTCTGCGGGGGGCGCTGAAAGGCGAGCTGTATCAAGGGCTGCAGAGTGGCCAAGAGCGTCCGCAGCCAGGGAGTGTGGGGGGGGGGGGGTCACACGGCCCCCCAAGAACCTGCAGGGGGCTGATTCTTGGAAGCTCACAGTTGTGCCTGCTAGTTATAACATCCTGCTTATCCAGGCTGAAATGGCTGATAAAAGAGAGCAATAGGACGAATTCACCTGCACAGCAGATGGAGAGGATTGTCTATGGGTGTACTGCCCCTTTAAATGTGGTGGCCCTAAAGTCTATCGAGTCTCCAGCTCTGTCCAAGCGTGGCGGACGCCAGGCCAAGTGCACACCGGCTGCGTGGCGCTCCCTTCTCTGGGGAAGCGGAGTGCGGTGACCATCTGCACCGAGTAAACAGGTCAGAGACCCCCCGAGGCGCCACACAGACGCGACCTTCATCACAGGACGACGAGCGGGTAACAGCGCCGCTGATCAGAAGCCTCGTAGGAAGAACGCTGCTACTTAGAGGGGAGCACAAACAGGAGGCTCCGCAGCACAGAGGATTTCAGGAGAGCCATGTGCTCATCGTGGGGAAGCTCACAGACTGGGGCTCATTCACAAGCATTACACGGTAATAAGGGGGAGCCGAGACCCCGCTGATCGGCGTGCAGGGAGTCGGACCGAAGCTGGATGGTGCGAGCGATGCGCGAGGATTCACCGGCCGTGAAAACCACCAGCGTTTCACGCACCGAATCCGCATGCATCGTGTGAAGGAGCGGGGAGCTGCAGAGACCCCCAGCAGCACAGAGGAGGTCAGGAGAGCCAACAGCCCAAGGTACTGGCAGGAGCAGCGGAGACGGGCGGCCCCCACGGACTGCAGAACTTTGTGCAACAACTACAGTTTTCCTCAACTGCAGAAATTCGTGGCAAAAACCGCCCCGCAGCCGGGATATCGGACAGACGGACGGGCGGGCGGATGGGCGGGCCTCCAGTGTTCTGTGACGAATTCTCAGTTCTCAAAATCCCTGCTTGCTGTCATGCGACACGAAAGCTGACTGCTAGAGGATAAACATCCGTCGCGGTCATGTGACGGACACGCCAGGGCACGGCGGGCCACGCCTCCGATAACTGACGAGCGTGCACCATCACATGACCATGACGTCGTTCCCTAGGACTGTGAATATCCTGACAGCAAGCAGAGATATTAAGCCCAGTAAGGAAGTAAGACAATTACTGGAAACTGAACATCTGCTGAAGCCGATGAACAAGATAACTTTACTCAGCGACTTCTATCCTGCGGGCGGACGGGCGAGGAGGCAGGTACCCCCCAACGGAGACGGCCGGAGACCCCGACCCCGCGGGCAATACCAGGGCAAATCTCATCTAATTCCAAAGGCAAAACAGAAGTAACGGGGCACAGATCTTACCCAAGAGCTGGGAAATACCGCCGCCCTGCCACGTCCTGCACTCCTGTGCCCAGAGCGATGCCACACGGCTGATCCCGAGACATGGTAGGATGTATACTGATTGTCAGCAGGGAGGAGTATATATATATATATCTCAGAAGATACCGGGGGACATGGAGGCTCTAGTGCCCTGTTGTACCGCCTCTAGCTTGGATACAAGATGTGATACTGGCGGGCATGGAGGCTCTAGTACCCTGTTGTACCGCCTCTAGCTTGGATACAAGATGTGATACTGGCGGGCATGGAGGCTCTAGTACCCTGTTGTACCGCCTCTAGCTTAGATACAAGATGTGATACAGGTGAGCATGGAGGCTCTAGTACCCTGTTGTACCGCCTCTAGCTTAGATACAAGATGTGATACAGGGGGCATGGAGGCGCTAGTACCCTGTTGTACCTCCTCTAGCTTGGATACAAGATGTGATACAGGTGAGCATGGAGGCTCTAGTACCCTGTTGTACCGCCTCTAGCTTAGATACAAGATGTGATACAGGGGGCATGGAGGCTCTAGTACCCTGTTGTACCACCTCTAGCTTAGATACAAGATGTGATACAGGGGGCATGGAGGCGCTAGTACCCTGTTGTACAGCCTCTAGCTTAGATACAAGATGTGATACGGGTGGGCATGGAGGCTCTAGTACTGTGTTGTACCGCCTCTAGCTTGGATACAAGATGCGATACAGGCGGGCATGGAGGCGCTAGTACCCTGTTGTACCTCCTCTAGCTTGGATACAAGATGTGATACAGCAGGCATGGAGGCTCTAGTACCCTGTTGTACCTCCTCTAGCTTGGATACAAGATGTGATACAGGTGGGCATGGAAGCTCTAGTACCCTGTTGTACCGCCTCTAGCTTGGATACAAGATGTGACACGGGGGGGGGGGGGGGGGGGGATGGAGGCTCTAGTACCCTGTTGTACCTCCTCTAGCTTGGATACAAGATGTGATACAGGCAGGCATGGAGGCTCTAGTACCCTGTTGTACCGCCTCTAGCTTGGATACAAGATGTGATACAGCAGGCATGGAGGCTCTAGTACCCTGTTGTACCTCCTCTAGCTTGGATACAAGATGTGATACAGGTGGGCATGGAAGCTCTAGTACCCTGTTGTACCGCCTCTAGCTTGGATACAAGATGTGACACGGGGGGGGGGGGGGGGGATGGAGGCTCTAGTACCCTGTTGTACCTCCTCTAGCTTGGATACAAGATGTGATACAGGCAGGCATGGAGGCTCTAGTACCCTGTTGTACCGCCTCTAGCTTGGATACAAGATGTGATACAGCAGGCATGGAGGCATACAGGTTGGTATACTGCAGGATACCGCTCCTCTTTTGCTGTAACCGGGCCTCTAGATCATGTAAACCAATAGGCTGTGGAGGTTGGCGTCCCAGATGGTCCCATACATGTTCTATTGGTGATAGATCCGATGATCGGGCGGCCACAGAAGTGTGACAATGTTGGGGGGCTCCTGTGACCCCCTTGTGTGTGAAGCCGAGCATTATCCTGCTGGAGAGGAACACATGTGGCTGCAGGATGTCCTGAACATATCGCTGAGCGGTCATTGTCCCTCGTACCACCACTAGGGGGAATCAGACGCTGCTCTCTACTGGTGGTCTGTAGGGGGCGTCCTGAGCCCGGTCACCTTGTGTGCCCCCATCCACTGGTCCCAACACCCCCTAACAGTCTGGTCATAACGGCCGGTGGGGAACAATTCATGGATACGACCCTCCAGCTCCTCACACCCCAATAATACGCCCCCCTCTGGTGAAATCTCTTCTCTGCGTCGTAGAGGTGTCTAGTGACCAACAAGCTCTACAAGCGGAAGAAGAGGTCACTACACACAAGGAGCCTCCGAGAGCCTCTTATAGGTCAAGGGAAACCACAAGACCGTCCATCTAATCACCACAACTCCCATCATTTACAGATCTGCCTGAGATAGAGCCGCATGCCGGGGTCTGCAGCAGAACGACCGCCTCTTCTGGGGGGGGGGGGGGGGGGGGGGTGTTGGGTTCTGACATTTACTGGCACAATGCAGTGTATTAGCTATACACATATACATACAGACATACCTAACTATAGGGGATGCAGTTGCAACCGGGCCCCGGAGCCTTAGGTATCTCTTCTCCATATGGGGAGCCCAGTACTTGGGGGCCCGGTTACAGGTTTTGCATGGGGGCCCAGGAGCTTCCAGTTACACCTCTGCATACAGAAATGGTGCCGTGCAGCTTTATTATAATAGATACACACATCATTCCCAAGAGCAGCTAATGGGCAGCCCGGGGGGGTCACAAGGTATGCGGACCCCCCCCATCAGCTGGAGATCCTAGGTCCGCACGCCGGAGCCTTCAGATGGGAAACATGGTGCAGACCTCAGTCAAAGACCAAAAAATATTGCCATACAGACGCCCGGAGACACGGAACAAGGTGGAGGATGAACCCCTGGTGCCCGCCGGGTACAGGGAAAGCTCTATCCCTGCCCTGAAGCACAAAACCTCCATCAGGCCGGAGCAGAGAGGAGACGGCCACATCTGAATCAGAATAGTCAGCTCCATTCCCCACCTCTCCGTCCGCTGTCTACACAGCACCGCCAGGGTCCGCGGACTACAACCCCCACACCGCCAGGGTCCGCGGACTACAACCCCCACACCGCCAGGGTCCGCGGACTACAACCCCCACACCGCCAGGGTCCGCGGACTACAACCCCCACACCGCCAGGGTCCGCGGACTACAACCGCCAGGGACCCCGGACTACAACCGCCAGGGACCCCGGACTACAACCGCCAGGGACCCCGGACTACAACCGCCAGGGACCCCGGACTACAACCGCCAGGGACCCCGGACTACAACCGCCAGGGACCCCGGACTACAACCGCCAGGGACCCCGGACTACAACCGCCAGGGACCCCGGACTACAACCGCCAGGGACCCCGGACTACAACCGCCAGGGACCCCGGACTACAACCGCCAGGGACCCCGGACTACAACCGCCAGGGACCCCGGACTACAACCGCCAGGGACCCCGGACTACAACCGCCAGGGACCCCGGACTACAACCGCCAGAGACCCCGGACTACAACCGCCAGAGACCCCGGACTACAACCGCCAGAGACCCCGGACTACAACCGCCAGAGACCCCGGACTACAACCGCCAGAGACCCCGGACTACAACCGCCAGAGACCCCGGACTACAACCGCCAGAGACCCCGGACTACAACCGCCAGAGACCCCAGACTACAACCGCCAGAGACCCCGGACTACAACCGCCAGAGACCCCGGACTACAACCGCCAGAGACCCCGGACTACAACCGCCAGAGACCCCGGACTACAACCGCCAGAGTCCCCGGACTACAACCGCCAGAGTCCCCGGACTACAACCGCCAGAGTCCCCGGACTACAACCGCCAGAGTCCCCGGACTACAACCGCCAGAGTCCCCGGACTACAACCGCCAGAGACCCCGGACTACAACCGCCAGAGACCCCGGACTACAACCGCCAGAGACCCCGGACTACAACCGCCAGAGACCCCGGACTACAACCGCCAGAGACCCCGGACTACAACCGCCAGAGACCCCGGACTACAACCGCCAGAGACCCCGGACTACAACCGCCAGAGACCCCGGACTACAACCGCCAGAGACCCCGGACTACAACCGCCAGAGTCCCCGGACTACAACCGCCAGAGACCCCGGACTACAACCGCCAGAGACCCCGGACTACAACCGCCAGAGACCCCGGACTACAACCGCCAGAGACCCCGGACTACAACCGCCAGAGTCCCCGGACTACAACCGCCAGAGACCCCGGACTACAACCGCCAGAGACCCCGGACTACAACCGCCAGAGACCCCGGACTACAACCGCCAGAGACCCCGGACTACAACCGCCAGAGACCCCGGACTACAACCGCCAGAGACCCCGGACTACAACCGCCAGAGACCCCGGACTACAACCGCCAGAGACCCCGGACTACAACCGCCAGAGACCCCGGACTACAACCGCCAGAGACCCCGGACTACAACCGCCAGAGACCCCGGACTACAACCGCCAGAGACCCCGGACTACAACCGCCAGAGACCCCGGACTACAACCGCCAGAGACCCCGGACTACAACAGCCCACAGCCTGGAGATATAACAGGGAAGACCCCATAAATCAGACCTCAGGCAAAGTCCTCATCTATAGAGACCTCAATACAAGAAGGGAGAGGGAAAGATTGTGGCCTCCAACGGAAACAACATAGTCAGAGCAGAGACTGACTGATGTAGCCCCGTATACATGGAGAAGAGCGGCAAAAACTGCTGAGCCTCCGCCGAAGCCTGCGCCTCATATACTCAATGGCCGCACTGAGGAAGACTCTCTAGGAAGGCAGCAGTGTGGGCGATTATGCCATCACAGATCCCAAGCATGTGGGCAGCTTCAGTCACCCCACAAACACATCAGATCACAACCAACCACCGCTATACACAAGCAAACCATCCAAACAGCAACCACAGCGGCTCCTCCAACCCGCCCCATCTTATGTGGTCCAAGACGTCTACTACAAGATATAAAGGGGTCTTCAACGGACGAGAAATCAGGGAGATGCTCCACAACTACACCGACCTGTAGGAGGCGAACCAAGACGGAAAAGACCGCAATGGAATATCTGATACCCCAAGACCACCAGAGCGGCAGCACAAAGCCATCCTCAGACGGGAGAAGCAACACTACATCTTCACCAAACCCAACCAACTCCAAGAGGTCCTCCAAGACAACTCCTCCTGGGAACCGTGGAACCACATGGGCTAAAACCATGAGAAAAACCACCTCCTCGTCCAGAACGGATGGACATCCCAGAGGAAAAGCAAGGCCAAGACCAGGAAGAAATCAAGGTGAAACGAGACTCCGGAGGAGGTACAACATCTCCCAGACCCCTCTGGATACACGGCAACACCGCAGGAAGCAACGGGGAGAATCCCATCCAGGAGGTGCCAAAAAGCCAGAAACGAGGCCATAACCAAACTGTTCTACACCATGATTAGTGGCGGCTACGTCCCCAAAGCCCACCTACAGCCTGCGCTTTCCCAAACCCCAACTGCTGCCTGGCCAGGCCCCAAACCCCACCTGCACCCCGCGCAGTGGGCGGTAAAGGGGCTTTATTTCACAGTGCGGTCTTACGATGGCGATGCATTATGCGCCTAGGCGGGTCTCCTGTGTTGAGGGGAGTGGGTGCTCGGCTATCGGATGACTTGCTGGGCACTTGTTCCAATACCAGGGATTGAAAACACCTTGGATCCCCACTGTTTAACCCTTTACACACTGTGGGCACGGCATGTAAAAGATAGACAGAGGGTGGGGGCTCCCTATGTCACCCATAGTGCCCTCACAATGTGATCGCAGGGTCCCAATGGGCTGCTATGGCAAAGAACCCGCCCTCATAGGTCAAAAAATGATGGCGCCTGGAATGCGCTGATGAAAAAAAACTGAAAAAAGTTAGTTGGTCATTAAGGTGCAAAGCGGCGCGTCCACTAAGGGGTTAATGTTTGGCCGCCGCGGCCGTGTCACTCGGTAACCACATTAGATGGTTTCTTTATAAGCAGTAACTCGTTCCGAGATCTCACACAGGGCATAAAATTAGACCCTTTGTAAGCCTCCGGCGGACGGCGCGGGCGCTGCCCAACCCTGCGGCCAACTTCACGGATGAACATGTTAGAGGCGACACAAGATGTTCGCTGCGGCTGCTGAAGGGATATGCTTGAGGCTCCGGAGAGGAACAGGTTAAGGGCTCCTGTGAAGTGCCGCGTTGCCACCACAGTGTTTTTCCCGACTCTCTGCAGACGCGTATGGGCAGCTTATGTACTGCACATGCCCACGTATGTCAAGCTGGTGGTCACACGCGGTGCGATCAGGACACCCTCTTCTAGGCATGAAGTCTGGTGGAAAGAGTCCCTGTGGGCATCGAAGGGGCACAAACTGGAGGAACGGAGTTATTGGGCGTCTCTGAAATACCGGCGGGCGCAGCAAGAAAATCATTTGACCAACGACAAACTAAGGGCCCTTTTACACGCAACGATCACTCAAAAGGTCTGCAAACATCTGAGCGCGCGGGATAATTGTTGCGTGTGAAGGCGGGTAGTCGGGCGCTCTTCGTTTGCTTGTCGTTTGCCAGTACGTACCGCCGGCCACGTGCTGCCGACCCAGTACCGCCGACCACGTGGCCGCCGACCACGTGCCGCCGACACGCGGCTGCCGACCGCAGCACAATATGTCAGTGCCAAGACAGAGGGGTGTGGCATGCCAGAGACCCCTACACCCCTTGAATGACGTACCAGAGACCCCTGAATGACGTGCCAGAGACCCCTACACCCCCTGAATGACGTGCCAAAGACACCTACACCCCCTGAATGACGTACCAGAGACCCCTACATGACATGCCATGAACTCCTATACCCCCTACATGACATGCCATGGGCCTTTCTACCCCCAACCTAGAAGTACCCCTACCCCCTGCCACTCATAGGCCGGCTGCACATGGGTGAGCCGGTTTTCACAAGCAGGATCCCGCAGCAGGCCGGCCGGCGACCCCGCGTACCCGTTATCTGTAATGCGGATGAGCGCGGAGGTTCGCAGGCCGTCATGTGCAGCAAAATACGGCACGCTCCTAGGATACACAATTCTGCAAGTATGAAGGAAAAAGTGAAAGTACACGGCCCGCACCGCGTGCGACTGCTGAGGATCCTCTGCAATAGGAATCATATATATATATATATATATATATATACATACAGTGGGGGGGGGGGGGAGTATTTAGTCAGATCCCAATGGTACAAGTCCTCCTGTGACATCATAGGTGACCTCAACTGTGAGAGACAACAGGAGAAAACACCCAGAACATCACAGTCTGATGGGTAACGGATTTATGTGCAAATTAGGGGGGAAAATCAGTATTTGGTCGCCTACAAACAGGCAGGATTTCGGGGTCTCACAGACCTGTAACTTCTTTAAGAGGCTCCTCTGTCCTCCACTCATTACCTGTAGTAATGGCACCTGTATATAAGACACCTGTCCACAACCTCCAGCAGTCACACTCCAAACTCCACCATGGTGAAGACCAAAGAGCTGCCGAAGGACACCAGAAACACAATTGTGGCCGCAGCAGACGGGGAGACTGAATCTGCAAGAGGCAAGGAGCCTGGTGGGAAGAAACCAACGGTGGGGGCAATAATTAGAGATGGAAGAGATACAAGAGCGCTGATGATCTCCTCGATCTGGGGCTCCAGGCAAAATCTCTCTATATACACACACACTATATACACACACACACACATATATATATATACACACACACACACACACACACAGGAGTGTATACGGTATAGAGTGCCTTACCGCCGCGTCCGTTTATTGGCGGCGCTGTGCGCGGTCTCTCAGCTTGTTCCCATCTGCATTAGATAGAAATATTGTAGATAACAGACCGGAAGTGACAAGGGGATAAACGGGGACGCAGCAGGATGGCGGCGCGCTGCGTACGGCGAAGAGGAAGCGAACAGACGGTGAGATAACAACACAGTCTGGCGTGTACACAGCGAGCCCGCTGCCAACACACAGTGCCCGCTGAAGGGAGGGGGCATCCACTGCAAGCCTACATTCACTGTCCTACCTCAGATCATCCTCTTACTGCACTTACAACAGGTCTTACTCTAGTCACAACCAGAGCTGCAGTGACAACTTGGAATCTGCCAGCAGCGCGCTCAGGCTATACAGAGCTGGGGGTGAGCAGCATCTTCCCCAACGCAGCACAGAAGGTGTACCAGGATTCACAGTATTATGAATGCAGCTCTGGACGTGCCTGGAGATTTAAGGCGGTATATTCTCTAGTGAATTCCCAGTAGCGCCCCCCGCAGACCCCTAAAAAACCAGGGGCTCCAGTCTCCATTTTTGGATGTACCCGACTTGTTGCTCTACTGAGGCAGGAGATGGGACACAGGTGAGCGGGCGGAGCGATCGGTCGTACACGCTTCGGCCTGCAGCTCTCCCAGCAGTGGCCCCTACAGTAAAAGGGCCCCTCCTCATCCTGACCCGCACATTCTGAAGTCTGTCACTCACGTTGGGTCGGGAGAAGAGGTTTTAGATCCCATTATTTATGGCGGCGTTCTTAGGCTATTAATCAGCCGACTCCCTTCACATGAAGATCGCCCCCCATGAATGTCCTAAGGGTCTTTAGGGGGTCATGTCAACAGAACGTGCGGGCCCCCCTCCAGCGGCTTACTGATTTAGATCACCGCGCACGGCCCCGTCCGGCTGCGAATGTGACCTTTTTAGAGCAATGCAGTCACTTCCTGCAAGACATCCATCGGTCCTTGAGGCATTTCCTGGAGGGAAATGGCTTCTTTGCTGCTCTTCTTGACACCGGGCCGCCTGCAGAAGCCTTCAACTCACCGTGTGGGCAGTGCCACTGACACCCACCTGATGCCGCCCTGGAGGGGTCACTTCATTCAGGGAAGCGGCCTCACTCACGGCTTAAGAACACCGCCATAAATAAAGAATGGGATCTAAACCTCCTCTGGGGGGCAGCATCTCCCCGACCCTCCAGGGGGGCAACTTGGTGATGAATAAGCCTATTTCCAGCATGATGGAGCCCGAGGTCAGGAGGCAGAAGTGATAACCCACGGCCAGGACCCCCCCAGATCTGCTGCCGCAGTGAAGCTTGTGGACAAATAAGATGGCAAACAATGCTAAACTGCGAGCAGCGCCAGGAAGAACGGGGCCTCAGCCGCCAGGAAGAACGGGGCCTCAGCCGCCAGGAAGAACGGGGCTCAGCCGTCAGGAAGAACGGGCCTCAGCCGCCAGGAAGAACGGGCCTCAGCCGCCAGGAAGAACGGGCCTCAGCCGCCAGGAAGAACGGGCCTCAGCCGCCAGGATTTGGCCCAGAAGCCGATATCCAGCCTGTCGGGCCAAGTGCAGAAGTCTTGGAGGGTCAACGCTGTAAAAGCGGGGTCTTCGTCAAAACTTGATGGATTGGTCGATAAAGGTGTAAAAACGTCTGGGATGCTTAGAATCGCACTTCAGCAACCGTAGAAACAGCCGGCTGAGGATACTTTTACGCGCAGCGATAAGGCGTTCGGTCGGGCGCTCAGTTTAAACACAAAGACAAAGGTTTGGTTTTCTTTCGTTCAGCGGATGAACGACGGGGGGTTTAGGCCGAGCGATTGGTGAACGAGCCGACGAGGACCTTCCTGCGAGCGTGGATTGATGAAAACGAGTTAGCGCTCATCGCGGCCGCGGTCACGCCGGACGGTTATGGTTCAAGCTCAGACAATCCAGCGACTTCCTGAGCAAACTTGTAAAATCACCTTAAAAAACCCTAAAACTGGGAACACTGGAACAACAAACTGCGAAAGTTGTGTCAGTCCCAAAACCCTTGGCTTTACATGGTCAATGGTGCCGGGGGGCACCAGGGGGCGCCGTGCTCGTAGGAGGCTCATCCAGTAGGAACGTTTCGGTCCCCCCAGTCCTCAGTATCAGCGGCACCTATGGAGGGTTCTGAAAACGCGGAGCACCATTTGCGACAGCGTGACTGCGCTCCGGCGGACGGAACATCCAGATTTGTTTGCTGCGACTGTTACCATCCCCCGAATCAAACGCGGCAACTGATTTATACGGAAACGCAGCGCTGAGTCCTGCGTGCGCGGTGATCTCTGTTACTACTTGCTCCCAGCGTGTTGTGGGATGAGTCACCGCGATGAGCGAGGGAGGGGGCGAGCGGCGGAGAAAATCCGGATCAGCGTGCCAAAAGGGAGTGCAACAACAAAGAGCAGCGATCCTCAGAGACCGCAGCCAACACAAGAGTCCGGAAGACCCACTAGTCCGCCGGCCGGGGAGTAATATTCCTGCCGGTCTCCAGCTGTGGTGTAACTACAACTCCCAGCATATACTGGAGCATATGGCGCCGGCATACTCCACAGCGCGGTACAAGCAGAAGATCCACGCAGCCGAATCATTTCATCAGAAGTCAATTATCCTCCCTGAAGTCTATGAACGGCGGGAGGTAAAACATAGCAGACGGAAGCGCAAACAAACACACCACACCGGCGCCGCGCATGTAAACGGGGAGTCACCAAAAAAAGCATGCACACCCCACAATGGCCGGAGGGGCGACACTGCATCTTATGCAAAGTGTGCCGATGTCTCCCACAGCCACCTGCGAACCTACCTGAGGCCGCCGGCACCAGCGTGTAGGCTCCACACGGGGGCGCATTACGGTATGGTGCGACTACTCATCGTTTCAGTCCGTTTTACGGATGAAGATCGTCCATTCAAGTCAATAAGGAACAGAAGTAACGGATGCCGACCGAGCGCGCTTCTTTATTTCTCAGGCCGCTCGCACACCGCCCGCTTTTTACTGCGATTAGTGCGGCATCCCGAGCGCCCGGCTAATCGCGGTACGAGGCTCCTATTGATTTCGATGGGGCCCAGCAGACCTGCGCTCCAACGCCATGTTTCTAACACCAAGATCTTTGAGCGCCGTCTGTTCTATTTTTCCGCGTTTTCTAACGCACCTCATAACTGATCCCGATGATGGGGTGCGCTAAAAGGCGCCGCCAAAAGCTGTGACAAAAATGTAAAAACGCAGTTTGAAATCGCAGCGGAATGCAGGGGTGTTAAACGGCGTCCAACTGACCGCGTGCGTGGGAGTGGCCTAAAGATGCAGAAAAACGGACACGGACGGAACGCAGCGGCCACGCGGAGCTGCGCACACATGGACGAACAGAAGTGTTCTGCAGACACAATACGGCCTCTTTCTTTATATATGCAGGCGCGCCCCGAGCCTCGTGCGCCATTTACACGGGGCGAGCGGCGCTCAGAATTTGTTCAAATGAATGCAAAAAAAAAACCCCCACGCTCGCTGTTCGCTCGCAGGTTTTTATCGGTGACTTCCATTCAGCATAAAACCCATCGCTGGACCGCGGGCTTCTGCTTCCGTGTAAACGCTCCCCGCTCAGCGCTATACATAGCAGCCCGCGATCCAGCAGTGAAGTCTGTCAGTGTAAATGCTCTGCACGAGCGCCGACTACCCCAGCTGTGACATCGGCACTCTGCAGTCGTTTACGTATAAAAGGGCCATAAGGTGCCGGGTGAGAACTACTACTGGATGGGCTCACAGAGTCCATAGGGGGCATCACTGCAGCTACCCAGAGACCCTGAATGGCTCATCAGTCCGGATTGCTGCAGCCCCTTTGTTTTAGATTTCCCAGTGCGTGTGTCAGTCTTCGCTGCAGTTCTGGCATTCTATTCATGAAGTAGGAGCTAAGCATTAGCACAGCTATAGGTTCTTATTACATAGGGGATCCATGCAGACCACATATTGTATAGCCCCCCCTGCGATTACCAGCAGTGGATGTTGCTGTATCTGCGGCTTATAGTGACGGGACAGATCCGCTCTCCTCTGCGGCGTTGGACGCCATCATGAGCTGCGCTTAGCGTTGTGCTCGGCGTGTGACGAAGGATCCGCATCATCTCCCACGCAGTACAACTCCTCTCAGGCGCGCGGCGTTCGCTGCTGCTTCATTCCCGACCACTGAAGCGGGAGACCCCAACATTCTGGAAACACGCATTCATACATCTTTCACGGCCGCGGCGAGTCTAAGGGCTCATTCACACGGGCGGATTATGCATCTAATCCGGAGAGCTGATACCCAGCAGATTCGCACTGGGATAGTCGGACTTTTTTCATACGTGTAAAAAAAAAAAAAATGCAGCGCGCCCATTTTGGTTCGTATTACGGACTGATATAGCCCATTAACGTCAATGGGAGCGCGTAAATACGCAGCGAATGCACGACAGACACATATTTACACAGGAAATCAATGGTGGCTTCTTGCATTTCATTTTTGCGCACGTGACGTACGCAATGAAGACGCACAGAACCCCCCGCAATAAGCAGATACATATCTAACCGACTAACGTTACGCTCGTGTGAATGCGCCCTAAGACGTTACAGGCTGCACGGACTGACCAATCAGAAAGCTTCATGCAGTGTTTGAAAACCAACGTACAGCAAGTACCGAGTGCCGGGAGCGCGGCAGCCATCTTGAAACACCGCATAAGGGCCTCAGAAAAAAGCGAATCAGCAGCAGAACAAGGAGGAAGGAGGCGGCCAGATCATTAGATAAAGGCGTGCACCCCGTCACGGCCCCCTGGACATCCGACCGGAAATAGAAAAATTCCTTAACATCTCCTAACCAAAAAGTGAAGCAAATAAAGGTGAGGGTGCCGCAAAGTGAGGTGCTGTAAAATGAGGTGCTGCACCCCTGGGTCACCGCTCATTTGCACCTTTGCACCCAAGATGTTGATCGTGGGGGGTACACACCTCACAACAGCCCCCCGACCAGCGATAAGAGCAGATCTTAACCTCACAGGGGGTCCTGCAGTGGTCCGGGCATGCTGGGGGTTGTAGTCGCTCATCAGCTGACAGATCACTATTTCCTCAGCGCTGGAGACTAAACTTCGCTCCGTTGGACGCAGCAGGAAAAGCCCCCAGAAAACACTCAGACAATTCGGATTAAAAGACATTAAAATGAGGATTACTATGCTGCATTCTCAAAAGGACATTAGCAGATAAAGCCGCCGCCGATTGGTCGTAATCCGCGCAATCCCCCCTCCCCCAAACGGTATCTGGTTTGTAAGAAAAAGTAACATCAGTGAAATAGGTCAAGTCTGCTGGTGGCAGGGCAGGGGTTAATGCAGAGCTTCTATAGGGAGGCGGAGCCTGAAGCGTCAGGGCATATAAGATCTGGACTATAGGCTTCTATTTCAAAACCTGCGCCGCCCCTTTAAGAAAATGCTGTCGGCTACTAAAGAGCGAACAAGGGGGGTACCTGGAACGTCTGCGCCCCCATATCTACAGCGCGGCCCAACGCACAATACACGGTGTCAGATACTGAGAGTCAGCTCCTATTTAAAGGCACTGAATGAATAAGTGCGCCCTCGCTACCCCGGAACAACGGCGAATAGATGCCCAGCAACATCGCGAGCGATACAGGCCCCAGATATAACGACACCGTGTGAAAAACCGTAACCCTTGTGACGCCGCTGACATCTGTCGGAGACTATCGGACGCAAATCCACCCCAAAACACTAGACAAACGCTGCGCCACGGAACATGAAAATGGAAAGATGCGTCCGTCCTCCGATAGGAACGTTACCGGACGGCGCCCGCTGACTACAATGGGGTAATCCAACACCCATCCTGCCC